>NC_024328.1:16026865-16060213 GCF_000523025.1 Cynoglossus semilaevis
ATGTTGGGCTACTGATTAAATGCTTCTTACTCTCTGACACAATCTGTTTTAATTCTATGGTCACTACTACACACTATAGAATTATATTTATTTTTATTTTATTTGCTCATGATCTACCATCACTCCTCTTTGATCTCCTGGTAGATCACAGCATCATTGATTTAGAGAAAAATCTGTTCACTGTGTCAATTACTTTCCGATTGGTAAGATTGGTCCAAAGCACATATCTCTAAATGTTTCTGATGTGTATTCATTATTTATGTGTAGCAGTATCTGATTGGTTGTAGCTGCAGGGATATTGCTCTGATGTAACATTTCAAAGACAAATGTGGTTTTAGTGTTATTCATGTCACACCATACCTTGATCTTTCCAGGTGCATTGCCCTGAATCCTGATGTCTTTTACTGAATGGCTACTGTTGGCAAATTGGCTCTCAACTGACGTCAGAGGCTTCACAGGATGAGGCCTACAATAAAACAATTAAAAAAACATTATTACTTAAACATGTAAACCACACTGACCTTGGGTCAAAGGTTTTTTGCAATTTATTTCGTAGATTCAAAGAAATTTCATATAAACCCTGCAGTGACATTGGACACATTAACCTAGTAAAAAGAAAGGCCGGAGAAATCACAAGCTTTCAACCGATCACACCCAAGGCAAATCCCAACACCTTATCTGCCTCCCAATTCAACAGAAGCAAATTTAGACAGAAGGTCCATAAATGTGTTTCTTATATGAACCCTCTTCAATCTCACCTGCGTGGAGTCAAGTCTAGACCACCACCGGTGCTCTTGTAGACACTGGTGGGCTGCACCTCAGATGGTGACACCCATGCTTGTAAAGGTGTCTTTCCTCCTGACAGACTTCCTGTTGGTTCCTCCATAATAACCTGGAGTGGCGCAGAAGACAAAAAAAAATCTTCGCCTGCAAAGTGAGCATCTCCTCTGTAATAACTGCTTTGGGTTTGGTCATCAGCTTGAGGCTGAAGCATTGTGGGTTCTTTCATGAGATCTCTAGTAGCTGCAGCCTGGGTAGCTCCGGTTTTGGTTGGTTGTTCATTTTGTGGTAAACCTTTATTGTCCGACTGAGTATTTGATGCCAATGTCTGTTTTTTTCTCTGCGAGTTGCTTCTTTGAAAAACATGAAAACTCATTGGCATTGAATCGTCAGCTGACTTTTGTTCCCTTTGAGTGTTTGAATCACTGCCATTGAAACCAGCAAAGGGATCTGCAGGCTTTTCTTGACCAAATATTTGATCAAGATCATCTGCTGTCATTCCCTGGGTTTCAGGTCTCTTCTCTTTTGAACTGTTGTCACTAAAAGGGTCGTTGACTTGATTCTGTTTAGGTTGGCCCCATGGATCTTTGGACTGAAAGTCCAATGAGTGGAAGTCACCAAAATTTTCTGTCCTTGTGCCCACGTTTCTCACACTTCCAGGAAAGTTCTGAGTGCTACCATTTAGATTTTTGTCAAGGATCAAGGGCGACTCCTCTCGCTTGTCCGACTCTTTTCTAGTTACCTGTCTGGGTCTGGCAGTAGGCACTTCTTTGTTCACAGACACCTGTGTTGCAGCGGTTGGTGGTTGCAATGCTTTCCTCTCGCCATTCCTTGACAACCCAGAGAAACCATCGGCATCCAAGATACCTGTGTTCAAAGATCCTTGCTCCGCAAAATAAGAGGGTCTCATGACAGACTGCTGAGAGTTGTCCTGGCTTTGTCTTTGTGTAGAAGCGGCCGGTGACTGATGACGTGGCGTTGTGGTTGGTATGGGCAGATGTGTGGATCCTTTTTTCGATGCAACATGCTTGGTCTCTAGAGGCTGTGATGGATAATGCTTTGAGAGAAGACTGTCTGGTGATATGGACGACCTCGGGCTTGGTTGCCTCTCCTGTGGGCCATCAACACTCATCTCAGGGCCCAGAAGCACAGGACCAGAGTCTCTGTGTTTTTGGTTTACTTCTGCAATAATATGATCCCACCGGGTGTGTCCCTGAACACCATGCCTCTTCTGTGGAAAGAGGGTTTCGTAATCAGGAAGTGGGATAGAGGTTTTTTTGCCTTGTGAGCCATCGGCTTCAACAGAGATGCCATTTCCTGCAGTTTGGTTGCCAGGTGCAGGATAGACAGGTGGCAGGGGGGCTTTCCTTTTCTTGTCTGCCATGACTGACGACTCGTCTGATTCCACAAGTGACAAATTCTCTATGCTCTCACGAGGGGAACCAGACCGGCTTTGACTTAAGTTTGGGGGAGCCAACAATGAGTGAAGGTTAGCAAACAGGTCAGGGGATACAGAGGAAAGACTAGAGAGGGTGGACTCTGGGGTGGCTGGGGAAGGAGAAGGTTCACTGGGGATTTGGAGATCTGGTGGTTCAGGCTCCGGAGACTGAGCCAATCTGGAGTGAAAACACAAGCCTAAGGGTCAGTGTGACCATCACATCATCTGAAGTCACTTCCACCAATGTGAAGCCCAACACCAATTTAAACCTACATATCACTTCAAATTTAATATGTAACCAAACCTGTCCCTTTTCAGTTACCATCGGACTTTACACAGCTTCTTCCCATTTGGCTAAATATTAGATAGTAAGACCAAAATTATGTAGCATTAACAAAGCACCACAAGACTGCCAAAATAAATTAGGCAAGTGATTTACTCAGACAAAGCATCAATCTTAGACACCATATTAATACAACCATGTCTCACAAATAAATGTCTACTTTAGGTCTGTTTTACACAGGATAGTATTTTGATGCAATTCATTATCTTTATACTTCTGAAACTAAAACAGTAGGCAACAGTGGAATATATACCACCATCAAATACTCACTAGATTACCTATGTTCTCTGCCATTTACACTTCCTTGTAAAAAACACAAATTAAAATCCAGTAGTATAAGCAGAATCACAATTCTTACCATTTTGCTGATATGTTTAAAAAAAACCTTTGGGTTGGGAAGCAGCTTCCAATTTAAAAATAGACAAAATCAAACAAAGCCTGATCACATTCATCAACACAGGAAGTCACACTGAGGCCGAGTCAGTCCTTATGAGCAGTCCAACAACCTGCTCAGCAACATCTTCACAAACACAAGCCACACCCAGACTCCCTCTGAGTACAGAACAAACTGGTCCAACACGTCCATCAGCTTCTGAATGGCTTTAAAAGTTCTGGTAATTTTCTGTCACAGGTAAAAGGGAAGCAGGGTGGAGAGTGCTATGTCCAAGTTTCAGTAGTGACAGACATTCAGTAGAATGAAACTTTATGCAAGGTTAACACTGAATACATGTGCTGCACTTTGTGGTTGTGCCACAGATTTTCTTAGCACTTGTTGTTCACACAACAATTGTCTGCTCCCACATTTGTATTTATTTTGCCATCACACATAACATTTTAACACGAACTCGAACTACTTTTGCATTTCAGAAGTTGTGACAGAATGTTGACTAAGAGTGAGGTGCAAAAGCAAGAACCAAAAGCACAATAAAATACAAAAATAAAAAGTTTGTGTGCTTTCACCTTACAGTAAACAACAAGTGCATTACATAACAGCATTACACAACAAGATCGTAGCATATAAGACTAAAAGGACTACTGTACCTGGGTTTGACTGCAGACACTTTTGCAGTGCGGTTGAGGAAAACCATAGCCGAGGGTATTGATGCATTAGGACTGGATTTCTGATGATCACTTGGACTTTCAGTGCTGCTGAGTGGATTATCTGAGCTGAGAGGAATATCCTCAAATGGGTTGGTGGAGTGGTGAGAGGATTGTGGTTCAGGACTCCCTAATTCATGGAAAGGGGTTGGAGCGGGCACTTTCTGATTAAGTTGGTGCTGCTGCACCTCCTCTTTTTTATCCTCCTTCTTTCTGATGATTCCAAACAGAGTCGACAGTCTGTCACTCATGGACGCCTCATCCTGTTTCTTTTGCTCTTCTACTTTGCGTTGCTCCTCCTCAAGCTTGCGGCTCTCAGCTTCCCTGCACTCTTCCTCTTTCCTTCTCACCTCTTCCTCCTCCCTTTGTTTTTGCCTCCTTGCTTCATCCTCAAGGAATTTCTTCCTCCCTTCCTGCTCCTCTTGTTGTCTACGCTCCTCTTCCTCCTGCAGTCTCCTCAATTGTACTTTGTGTCTCTCCTCTTCTTCCATCCTTTTTGCTTCTGCTACTCGACTCTCTTCTGCCTGCCTTCTCGCCTCTTCCTCTTGATGGCGGTGTTGCTCCATTATAGCTCTGTCTGTGGGCTCAGGCCTGTGGGTGTGGTCAGGTACATTTCCAAAGGGACCAGTAGAGATATCAAAGGTGTGTCTGTCTTCTCCTGAACCTGCACTGTTCAGACTGACTGTAGATCCACTCTTGGTCTCTGCATCTTCTGCGTACACGTGGCTGCCATTGATACACAGGTTGTTCTGGTCACTGTTGCTCTGCTTGGAGCGACCCAGTAAGGAGAAGGGGCCCTGAGAAACCCTGCTGTCAGAGCTGCCCGTTCGCTTGTGTCCAAAGATTTTGAATTTTGTCTTAGCTGTGGAAGGAGGAGCAGAGACATGTTGTGTCAGTGTTATGCAAAGCGCACACATTATTATCATTATTTACATGCTTTATGTTGCTGTGTGCTGCACAGAAAAGAAGTGCATTCACCTTCAGGAGAGTCTATGTTGAGGCCTGAGGATCGGCTTCCACTCAGAGATGAATTCTTCTCTGGAAGAGTACCCAGAGTGGACATAGACTGTGATACATTGCGGTGAAGGTTAGACTTGGGGGCAAAGAGCGTTTTGAGCTTTGACTTCTTTTTCACTCCTGATGACTGATTGAGGGACTGTGCGTCTGCCTCACCCTCACTGTCGGTGAGGACCTGGCTGACCGAGGGGACAATAGCTGAAGCAGAGTCAGAGAAACTGTCCTTTTTCTTCCCGCGGACCTTGTCCTTTAGTTTGGAGATCCGTGACCGGGGTTTGTCCTGCATTGAAAGGTCAAACATGCTGGCTGACATGTTATTTCTCATGAAGGTTATATCTAACAGCACCTCTCCCCGCTCCTTGTCCTCTTTTCCACTTTTCTCCACCAGCTTGAACCAACTGCAACACAGAAAATGGAAAAATATTTAAAATTGAATTTTGTAACACCAAGTTAAAACAATACACTGGAGCTGACATATCATTGAGGTTTTTCATACTCTAAAAACATAATTATTTCACATGTACATTTTAATGGCGGACTTCAAATACTTCTTCAAATGTAATATTACTGGGGCCTGTATACTTCACCCTGAGGCTGGTAAGGTGTCACTAATCAGTGTACAGCTTGTTCCAGTTGCTGTTGGGCGAACTATACCAACCACAAATTAAACCTTACAATTACAGCTTTGTAGCAATGCTTCAAACAAAACATGCCGAACAACCTAGCACTATTACATACAAACGCTTTTAGCATGTATAAATAAGTACAAACTATTATTGCATGGAGTATTGCTAAAGCAGAGTTGTCCATTAGAGAGAACCGCTCCCCTTCAAACTCTTTTGTTCAAAAACTTCAACACTTTCACTCTATTCTAGAAAGAGGTAAATTCATCATTTGTTAATTACTGTCCATTTCAGCTTAGAAGGAAAAGTATAAAAGGTGGTGATTACTTTACCAAGTTGTGAGAAACAAATAAATTATGCTGTAAAGTAGAATTTTGCTCCATACTGTCACCACACATTACAATGTCATCTGCAAACACCATGGTCCATGGAGCCTCCTGCCTGACCCCATCCATTAACCTGTACGTCAACCATGACAAACCAAAAGGGGCTTAGGGCTGATCCCTGGTTTTTCTTCACCCCTACCTTGAACCGATGATTCACTGTGACAGCACAAGTAACCACTGTCTTGCTGGCCTTATACATGTCCTGCATGGTTCCATCTTACTTGTCTCCCAACAATCAATTAATTATTCAGTCTGCAGTCCCTTGTCAATAGTCAAAAATGAAAGCCTACAGAAAGACATGGTGGGTGGTGTGGTGGTAAGATTCTGATGCTTGGGAGAAACAAAAAACTTCCTGTAGTGTGTATTAATCTGATTCATAAAATAAAGATTAACAATATTATTGCAATGATTTTTACAGCACTACTTTGCTTTGCTGTTCCATTTGGTGGGTAGTAGGTAAAATGTCGTAGCCGTTCATAATCTAGCCTCTCTTGTTAACCATTAGACATGGAAAAAAGGTTGACCTTAACTTTAACAGGGGGAACCAGTCCTGCAGGTTCACATGTGCTTTAAACAGAAAAGAACATGCACACCCTCGGTTATTCAGTAGCCTTGCCTAAGCAGATTGTTTTTATTGCCATTATAACAATGTACTCTGTGGTGGTTACCTACAACAAAGAGGTTATGATGGTGGTTAGGCCTGCCTGTCTGAGAGTCTGTCAGTGATTAGTATAAGTCCAAAGTTTTCTAATTCAGATTCTGATATTATTTTAGAAGTAAAGATTGTCTACCAAGAATAATTATGCTTGGATCTTGGCATTACAGACTCTCAACTCTTATTTCTACAGAATCTACAGACAGAGCATTTGATTGATTGGTTCTCCTAAGAAACGTTATCTAACTAAGTACCTAGGACAAGTGTCATTGGAGGGCTGTGCAATGAATCAAATTGCGACTACAATCTTGACTCCAATCAATCAGAAAAATTATGTTATACTAAAAAATACTACAGAGTGCTCCTCTTACTGTATTTTGCCTATCATCCAGAATTATTGTACACATGTTCTTCAAACCTTTCTGAAGGTGTATGGGTACATGCATGGTACATTGGTACAACATTAGCAGCAAAACCACATCAACATCCTCCACATCATAGCCATCAATAAGGGACACATTTTATAGTCAGGGTTACTGACTAGAATTGATTAAATATGATTGTCAAAACAGAATATATGTAGAGGATCTTTCGGATTATTGTGAAAGAGCACTAAATTGCAGTTAAATGTGTTTTAGTATTTATGAATATTTGACAAAATACAGTTAATATGTTTCCAGAGTCAATGAGTAACAATTGTAAATAATCTGTCAGATGAAGAAAATCATAAAATTAAAGTAACAGTATGTAACATTATTTTCTTTCTAGTGTGTTCTTCTCTTATTTTGTGACATTTTGGAAATGACAAACAGTGATGGAATCAAATCTTATTCACTACATCCCTTTTTTCCCCATATGAATGAACTCCTTTGTAATACAGGCAACTGTGGAGTTCCCTTTCAGGCAGAAAAACAAGGTCTTAAATGTCTCTCTATCAGCATAACAGTGACGCTGGGAGTAGTAATCTAACACCGCACTCGTGGGACAGAAAATACTGCATAGCTCAATAGCAGGCCTACAGATACTGGGATCATCATAAAGGAGACCACACTGAAAGACAAAGACTGAAATCCTCTCATAAAGTGTAATAGCACACTGTGCAAACAAGATAACGTTCCAGATACTGTGAGTCCACTGGGCTGAGTCACAGTCACCAGCTCACTCTGCCTTTACCAAAGGTCATTTCAGAATGAAAGAAACAAACAGATCTCTCGTGTGATTCAATAACATAATGCAACTGGTTCAGGTTGGGTAAAGCTGACAGAGTCTATTAAAAGCCATCACTCTGTTTTAAATCCGTCTAATTCAATGGGGTGTGTGAATATTCCTACTGTAGTTAAATGCTAATTACTTTTTTTATTTTTAAGCTCTGTTACGCCCATGTTGCACCCATACTGGGTCAAACCACACTGGTAATCCTGACTCATTTCACACATCTGGGTGTGTGTGCAGAAGTTAAATGGCAAATGACGAGAAAGAATGTGCAACAATGTGAGAAGACTTGCTACTGGCTACATCCTGAAGGCCGTCAAAGGCAGAGTTGGCGTCACACCAGACTATGAAGCAAAGCATCAGCCAAAGATTGATCTGAGGGAACTGCAGGCCAAATGGGAGACAGAGGGAACTGCTGAGACTTGAATTGTCTGGGTTTGTTTTTCAACCAACTTTCTTTTTCTTGAAGACACTGATACAAATTGGGAGGGACAAATTACTCAGTCTTGAAACCCCTGTTTATAAGTTGATGCATAAAATACAAAGTGGAGTATGTAACTTAACAAACAAACACACACATCAGTCAGCATGATCAATTACTCTTAACTACTTTTCTGCTTTTTATAAAAAAGAGGGCAAATAAATGTTTCTGACCTAAACAGCTATTTGTTGTTTGCCTCAACTTAATCTATGGAGATGAAATAAACACAACAGATTAAGTCTTTAAACTAGAGAGTTAATGAATCAAAAATAATATAAATACACATCTTGATAACTGTCCAGAGGTTTTGATCTGAAAGTTCTACTTTTATAATGTGGCTTTAATGTCATTCAGCTTCAAGAGTAAAAAAGGAATAGATACTATTTTGTATAGACCTTGTGTGATCTTTCAATACAATGACAAATCCAAGTTAAACGTCTGATATGTTGCTGAATGTGACTAATGTTGTCTTCCCTCAGTCAGGCCCAGGTTTATTTGCATTTAAGCTTCTGGTTCCTTCTCAAACCTTGTTCTCCTGAGTAAACCAGGTTATTCTTCTGTATGTACTACTCATAACACAACATGGGCTGGCTCTTCCCGATAACGCACTCTATTTCCTCTAAAGTTCAGAGCAAAGGTCTCTCAGTGCTGCCTTCAGAGTATATCAACAAGTTTTTAAAAACCCGAAACGTTAAGTTTTTAGTTCCACATGCGGACAGTGAGGCACATATTTACATAAGCACTGTGCACTGAATAAAAATAATACTACCTAAGAAAATGTTGGTGTGGCCAGTATTTGCACAAGGGTCTAACCCTCTTTTTTCTCTATGATGTGTAACATCATGTCATTTGTAACCTTTCAATCTTACCACCATTTTATCTTTCCTGAAAGTCACTGTTGTTAAAGATAAAGTTTGTGTGTTACATACGGCCCATGTAGCTGTTTCAGCATGGGATACATTAAAATAAAACCCATAAAATAGCTTAATTACAAACATCCAAACAAATATGCAGATGAAGCAATATACTGATTAAAATACCAACTAAGGGGAAGCAAACTAGATTTGTGATGTCTAAGGTTTGGTTCTGTTTGATCTTGATGCTAATTTTCATGTAATCTACAATTAAATTGAACCAGTTAATAAGCAGAGCTGGCAACAAAGTTAATTGTTAATCAACAACCTTTAATAACAGCCTAGCTGTATGGCAACTTTGGAAAAACAATTATCCTAAATACCTTAATAAACATTTCTCAATGACGTCATCAGTTACATCATCAGCCCTGTGAGCCATGATGTAAATTTTTTTTTCTGTTAGTGTACTTATTTTTGCCCTGAAAACGTGAATAACAACAACAATAATTTTCTAACATCTACTCTTTACTACACTAAAAATTAAAAATTATTAATATTGGCTTACAGATTTTATTAACATAAATGTCTTAGTGGTGGTCATGTTATTTATTTATCAAGCAAATTAAATGTCATGCTGTTTACATTTTAACATATACATATTCACATTTAATTATAAAATATTAAAAGAAACAATGTTTCCCTTAATTCTTGATAGCTAGTATCATAGTTCTGTACAAAAATAACGATAATTTTACATGAATATTTCTGGTTTTGTACTGCTGCGTCACTTACTCTGTCTTTTTGCGCGTCTTGTTCTCATGAAGGTCCACTAAGTTGATTACAGCCTGACCTAGGAACTTGTCGAACCCCCCCTTGGCTTGGTGCATCACAGTGATATACAGTGTACATCGCTCTGCGTTGCCCGGGTGGAAAAGGGGCAGGTCGAACGAAGCCTCTTCTTTCCACACTGGATCCACACTTTTCTCGGCCACACAGGTGGAAAACTTGTCCTTGGCCACCTGGATGATGGCGAAGGCGTCGTTGGTCCCATTCTTGCCCTTGAAACGCAGGTTACGAGCTTGGTGCACCGTTACCTGTACACTCGTAGGAAACCACTGCTGGCTCTGGTCCACCAAAGACATGACTCCTATATGCAAATGTCTAAATAAAGTTACTCGTTACCGTAGTACCGTTCTTAAATACTGTCGAAGTGCTGGCGAACCTTTCCTGTGTTGTGGTTCACCTTCGCCGTCCTTTGTGTGCTGGTCTAGGTTTAGGTTACAGAGCTTGACTTCATTTCAGGAAGCTCAGGTTGATGTCGTCATTCTTCTCCCCTCCTCTCATCAACGCCACAAGCCTTTAATGCAGAATAAACTTAGATCACTACTGTTGCTCTCCTGTTTGTCTAAAACGAGGACATCCGTGTTGTCAAGGACGACGTGATAATTTAAAATACTTTTAATAAAACACTTTACCTCTAAATCTACGATACGAAGTTAAACAGTTCACTTCCTTGTTGTGAGTTTCCAGGTTTTGTTTGACTCGATCCTATTGGCTGATCTTACTGTCATTTTTTCAAAGAGCGTTAACGATTGGTGAATGGGAAATAGGCGTTAAATTACAGCGAACCGTTAAGTACCGATATAATCTGATCTGAAGTCAGTTTAAATGTCATTGTTTTTTTAACAAAAAAGGGTTTCTGCTTAAAAATTGCGGTGAAAATTATTTTTGCTGATACTTTTGTTAAACTAACTCTTACATTTATGCATTTTTTTAGATTTGTTGCAAAGCCCGAGCAATTGAACAGGATTAGGCCAAAATATATTCACTCTCCTGTTGTTCGACCCTTCTACTGTGATCAAATCAAGCAATTTGCATATGTATCATTTAGTCAGCGATTAAAGAGAATTAAACACAGCGTGCATTGCAAAAGCTGCTTTAAAAGCAGGTTAAAATATTTTTTATTTTACTGCTGTTAATGTTCTAAGGATCTGAATGAATTTATAATCCGATTTTGTTGTTGATTTAATAATTATTTATTTTTCTGCTAGAAAGATCTATCTATATGTTTATTCACTCACTAATATCGTTGAGAACAACAGCCACCAGTAAAATGCACAGTATCTACTAAAATTCTATGAAGCTAAATAGTTGAACCTTTGCATATATGTATATATTTTTCTTTGTCATTTTTACATGTTAATAATTCCATCCTTTGGATTAGTCACAAATAAAAAAAGTGAAACACCTACACTTGCCTGCTGTGATCCTCTTTCTGATCCAGCAATATATACTGTAGAAAAAAACTTTTGTTATATTTAGGAGTGTTGATTTATTTGAGTAATCATGGTTAATCGTGATAAATCCACAGCTACCATGTGGTTAAAGGTTTCAGCCATTTAAGAGCCGTGAAAATCTCCGCCAGTGCCAACACTCTTGACAACTTTCTCCAAATTTTCTGTTGACAAAGTCGACTGCCTTTGCACTTGAGAATTGTCTTGTCTTGTTGAATAATCTTGTTGGCTTACATTGTGAATTGCATGATTAATAAAGTACTATCTGTTTAATGCCTAAATAGTCTTGTATTAGGAGTTGATATCAGCCGAGCAGCTGTGATGGCTTGTTCCTAAACGCAGTTAAGAGGACATCTTTATCTGTAAGGAGCTGTGGCTCCTTATCCTTGGAAAAGGTTGCCTTCAAATATATAAAAGGTATCTTTAGTTTGTCTCTCTGCCTCCGTTTTATTCTGACTGTATTTTATGTCGTGCTTTTTTGTTTTTAACATAGTTAACAGTATTATAGTATTATTATTGAACAGTTCTGTAGTCCAACTTTATTTTCAATCTGTTTAATAAAGAAAAGAAGAACAAACTCTTCTTTTTGCCTTGTTAAAAAAAAAGAAAAATCAACCTGAAAATATTTCATAGATCATTTGGCAGGGATCCAGGCCCTTGTTTGAGAACCACTTATCTACACCTAATCTAAAAGGCTCATATGTTTGTTAGAATGACTGTTGTGGTAAACCAAAACTAATTATGTTGTTTTGGGAAGAGGTTTAAGCCAAGGAACAGTATGTTTATTCAGTGCCCTAAATTATACCAGATGGCACTAGGTTACTCCAAGGATACAGCGAGGAATCTGAAACAAAATAGGACTAAGTCAGGTTCTGTATTTCACACACAACTAAGGTTTCAGTTGATCAGCATTCAGTGTAGATTAATGTCAGACACTACAGTGACAATTGAAAGTGCTTGTGGTTTTATGAAACACGGAATTTGTGTACCACAAAATATTTTATTGTACAATATGAAAACTGAATTATTCACTTAAAGGAACATTTCAAACACAAGTATTGAAAAGTTTACCTCGGGTGGTTAAATGTAAGGTTTAGCTTAACATAACAGTTGTTTGTATCAACTGTTGCTCCCAGGCCCCTCAGCTTATTATTTTCGTGCACATATTGCCAGCACCCATGTTACTGTTGTTAAGCTAGAGCCTGACTCATGTGTTCACGTCTGTTGCAATCAGGTAAACAAAGTGTCCTGAGATTAAATCATAGCCAAATGCTCCAGTATTTAGACTAAAGGATACACTGAAAATAATATAACCAAACCAGGCTGTGTGTCTGTGGCAGGCTCACGAAACACCGAGTTAATGCCACAGCTCTAGATTCTGGAAGCCGGAGAGGTCCAACTCTGACTTTCCGGTTTCACAAAAGCGGGTTACAATTGGCTCTCGGAAATCTGAGTTGAGTTAAGACTGAGCGGTGCTTGTACCCGATTACATATGAATTGAGCGCAGATAACACTAACCCTGTCATGTCCCGCACCTTTTGCTTCACTCCAGTGGAGCAAGAAATACTGTTGCATGTCTATAACGATTACGACTCGCTGTAAAATAAAAAGGGCAACAGCGTCACAGCCGCAGAAGACAGTGAAAAGGTTTGGTAACAAATTGCAGATAGAGTGAATGCGTGAGTATTGATGAGAAGATTATTCATCCTTGTTAATTACAGAATTATAGCATGAACTCAGTGTTTCGTGAGCCAGCTTCAAGAAACGGATCCCAGGTGCACTCAGTTACTTCAATTGGACATTATCTGTGCTGCTTAAACACACCCACATGCTGATGTCATACTTGAGACTCCCATATAGTAACCACGAGTTACAACCAAGTCGTGAAAGACCTTTGCATAAATATACTTTTATATTTCAGCAGTGAACAAAGGATTCCAAACTCTTTTTTTTCTTTTTCTGAAGAACAGGACAATTTGATTTGAGTAACTTATGATAAAACAGTTAGAATGGGTGTTACACTGTCAAAAATACAATTGTGTTGGCTGGTTTGAAAAAGCTCAAATTCAATAAAGACTATAAAACAGTTTGTAGATCTAAATGTAATGTTATGCAAACATGAATATATTCTGAATTCTGTGTGGACTTCCTCTTTAAGAACAATGGGGAAATATGTATCAGTAGGTTTTATAGTAGACCTGCTTCCTGGTAATGCAATTTCCTGAATGGTGTGTTTTATCAAACTGACTAATAATAGTTCTGTAGTTTCAGGTTCAGTTTTATTTCCATCTCTCTTAAACACAACAACTTACTTTAACTATATTCACTTCATTTAGTTTATCATTTCAGCAGCTTGTTAAAGCAAATTGGCCAATCACAATGCAGTAACTGAATACACAGAAGTGTGTAGATATGGTCGAGGATTAGCTGAAGTATGAACAGAGAAAGAAGATCATTTAGTTTATTCTTAATGTGGCATGAGTTTTAGTTACAATTGTTATTGTCTGTCTATTTAAGAAAAAAAAACTCTTAATCTACTGAGATATATAATCATTTTTAGGTCCAAAAGGAGAAATTCAAAGTAATTTGCTGGTCTGTGGTTGAACACATCAAAAAAATGTCAAAAAAGGATTTTGCTCAATTAAATAAAAATTAGTTCATTGCATTTGGAACCTCCTCGACCGACCACCACGCTGGTTTAAAATGCTTTATAATTTTCTGTTAACTTCACCACTGCTGTTTGGTGTAATCTGGAAACAATGAAACATACTCAGCAGATTTTAAAACTCTTGCATAGCTTTTTAATTCACTTGGAAATTCTGTACAGCCACAACTTATTTATTTATTCCACAGTGTCTGCATGCACACACACACACACATACACACACTGTGCAACAGACACACTCACACACACACACACAAACACACACACACAAGTGCATACATGAGCAACCAAAATTACTTGAAGCAAACAAAAGGGTGAATGATGTCTCCACAGACTAAATGCATTAAGCTGAATGTTGGAAATTCACTTAGTTTTGCATCCTATTTCATGCTATAGTTGATATGCATAGAAAAACAATCACATCTAAAACATTAAGCTTTCATTTGACATCCAAAAATGACATTACATGCCGATTTAGAAGGAATTCTTTAACAGTTTTGAAACTGATAAATTTAATATGTGATGTTTGAAATGACAAGAAAAAGAAAAGAGTTTCTTTTCAAAAAATCACAAATCACAGAAAATTCTTGCAACGCTGCAAAGGCAAAAGTACCAGTTTAGGGTCCTGGATGCCTTTATAATTTTACATTTTAAATTATATAATTATTATAATTAAGAGACCATTAATACATAACCTGATCATTTGAACAGTTCATTACGGTCATGCATAGATGTTCACATATGCTGTAAGTACAGGTTTCTAAACGGTAGTTTCACTTTTCCACAAACCACTCCTCATACCCACCGAGCCCTGGGATTGGTCAGTGCCACTCATGTCCTGCTCCAGGTCCAAGACTGACTTTTTTAAGGTGCCGTTTGGAGCAGCGGCAGCTCCGGGCACCGGGGTCGTGGTGCTGTTCAAGGGATAAGAGCAGCGTTTAGTGTCCCGCTCCGCAGTGGCAGCCAGTTTTAAATTGTCTCTGCTGGCACACCGTCTCTGAGCACTGTGCATGGCCGCCCTGCTGGCCATGGATGGCAGCAGGGGGAAAGGTTTGCGGCTCCCACTGCTGCCCCCGTCGCTTCCCTCTGAGGGGCTGGTGGCCAAAGACTCTCCCTCCACCCTCTTGCCATTTGTCAGAGGGCTGGCCTGGTTTTCCGAGAGGCTGTGGTGAATGCTGCCGTTCTCACTGGTGGCCTGTTTGTACACTCCATGTGAAGAACTGAGGTGATCTAAACCTGTGGGTCCTAAAGCGCCAAGGCTACCCCCACCTGCCGCAGTCCTTAGAGTTTTCAGACGATAGTGCCCCCTTCCCTCACTCCGGTGGTGATACTGACTGCTCCCTGGTTTAGTTCTGCTACTAATCTTCCTTCTCTGCGGATGCACTGGAGCTGCAGTGTTATTGGCAGGTGAAATATTGTTGGCTGGCTTGGTGATGTTGTCAGTACTGGTGCTGGTGTTGTTGGCTGCGGGGGCGCGGGACGATGAATGGTTATTTGGAACATCCTGTGTTACCTGCAGCAGGTTGGTGAGCTTGCAGGGCCCAGGGCCCACACTGCTGATGCCACTGGGTGTGGATGATGACCGTGCTGAGGAGGAGTTATGAGATTCAGCAGGTGGATGACAGTTAATAAAAAGATGGGATCCTTGCTCAGACGTTTGCACTCCACTGCCCGTGTGTGTGTAAGTGGACATAGGATGGGAACGGCGGTAGCTTGGACAACAAGCCAACCAGGTCGCCTGCACATCCTTCCGTCTAAAGCAGTGATGCACCACCAGGAACATCCCCAAAACTGTGGCCGCCAGCCCATAGAGACAGCTGAACAATAAACCAGGGTGCCACGTCAAATATATTGCCATAGCCCCGCAACACCACAAAACTACAAACAGAAAGTGAGTGGACACCAGGACCAAGAACTGCGTTTTCAGTGAGTACTGATCCTCAGGGGCCACAGCGGTGTTCAGGGGTCCAACCACTGAGTCCGTGGAGAGTAGGCTGGTGCTTCCTGCTAATGCCGGCTGGCTCTCAGTCACAGGAGAGGACAGGGTAGTTCCTGTACATTCTTTGGCCATACGGTGCCTCAGGCGAAACACAGTGCACAGGAAGTAGATCCAGGTCACCAACAACACAAGGCCGGCAGGAACAAAGAAGGAACCAAGACTGGGGCGCCACACCAGCCAGCAGCTGCAAGAGGCACACAGGAGTCAGGAAGGTCACAGCAAAACAAGGGCCACTCTGTGTAGAATATATTTTATCCAAACATTTAAATACAATTAAAGAAACAGCATTTGCCAATTTGCCATAAGTTTGCAAACAAATAAAAAAATCCCTTCATCTACTTCCCAAGACATCCTCAAATCAAAGGATACACAGTATGTTATGTTAATACGTTTAGACATAGTTTTGAGGGCTACGTACTATATTCAGAGAATATTACGTGTTTGATAAATAATCCTGTTAATATAGCTAAGTGGATATTTTTCTTATTCTTATAATCTACAGTACAATAACCTAGATATAACCTATAAATTACCATAGACAAACTCAACTCATAGAATGTAGAAAACAAGTCCAAATAATGAAGTTTGTGTTCACAATAGATGAACAATGAAAAACATTTAATGTTTTATTTTGCTGTTCATACCAATCCCATTACTACTAGTGTACTGTATTACTAGTAAGTATACTATATGTAAATAATGACCTTTCAGCACTTACTAAGGGCTGTTGTCTCCGTAGTTGTTGACGTTGACGGCTGCAGTGATTCCACATATAATGAGAGGGACTCCACCAGCTATCAAGTAGAACCTTAAATAACAGAAGGCCATGAGGAAAGACAAATCAAATACAAGACTTCAGCTTCAGTTGTAGAAATAAAGGGCTGTTGTTGTTTATACCACAGGATGCCCCATGACCTTTGACTGCAGCGGTGGTGTAAAGTGTGCATTTCTGACATTTTCCTGTCAAGTGTTTTATGTCTTTCTCAATCTGAACCGGGCTATGTCATTCTTCACAGAAAATGACGTGGTGGCATTTACTACCAGGATAGGCAGTGATTTATTTCAATTATTTTTGAGTGGGCAACAAAGGGGGGTGACTGTAGGGTCACTGGGGTCAGTGTTAGGGGCACAGCTTCATGATCACAGGAGTGTATGAGAGTGACTGGGGGGTGGGAGGGCATAATGAAATATTGGCAAAAGCACTGAGTCCCTGATTAGATTCACCCAGCATAGATTTACAGTGACCCCCTCACTCTCTGTTATGGTGCATTCCTACATTCTTCCACTCAGATTTTCTGCTCTTTTTGTTGAGCCTCACAGCAATGTTCTCACATGTCCCTCAAAGGTTTCCATAAAAACAGAGGGGGTTGTGTTTATTGCCTGCACAATGGTGGCCTTCAGTGTTGCTGTTTGGGTGGCCATGTGCAACAACTCCTGTGTCTGTCCTTCTGTCTATAAAGCATAAACCACATTGACAGCAAACAACAATCCTCATGGAACAAGGAGGTTTGTGAAGGCAGGTCCTCCCTGACCTGAGCATGGGGCGCTGAGCGGGTGGAGCGGGAGACTCTCCATCCAGCTGCCGGGGTGATCTCCACCCAGCTTCTTTATAAATGACCCGAGCGCTGACCCCGATCCACAGCAGAGTTGACAGAGATGAGTAGTGCAGAGAGATGCCCACCTGTCAAGACATGACAGTTAAACTGGCTCCTCCAAATCACTACATATATAGTAATATGAATAAATGGATGAATCAATGAAGGAATGAATGAATCCTTGCAGTACTCACTGCCTGACAAACCACAGGGTAACTGGTCAGACTGATGCCTCCTGCGTAGATGGCTGTGGTCATCGCGATGTGGAAACAGGTGTTTAGTAACGTGTGCCAGCTTTTTCGTGATATGTGAATAGAGCTATGAAGACAAGGGGTTAAAAAAAACAGTTGATGAGCAATTCAACATATAGAAGCTGGAATAGAGGGTAAACATTGTGCAGATTTTTTTGTGAATAAATAAATAAATAAATAAATATGATGATGATAATGATGATGATGATGTCTTTCTGCACATACACAGCAGTACCTCAGTACCTGTGGTGTAGTATGTGTGTGATGATGATGGTGAAGAGGCACAGAAGCAAAACTGCAGTGCAAGCATAGACCACAGGGTGGAGCACGCTTGCAGAAATGGGCAGGGAGTTGGGAAAGTCAGGGACCTCCTAGGAAAAGAGAAAAATCACATGCAGGTTTCATCAAATCATCAGTTTAGTTTTAGCCAAAACTGAAATCATATTCTGAAAAGTGCAAGTGGAAAATGTTTTGTTGTGTTTGCCCTAAATACATTTATAAATTCAACCTTGATTTCAAAACATCAAAACATCAAAACAGAAAAGTATTTTTTTCGATTTCATGCACTAGTAAGTCACAGTTTTCATGAAAGCAGTTCAATGTCAATCATAGATTAAATAATCAAAGACTTTTATATGTTTATATTTTTATATTAACTAAAGCCATTTAGTTTAGTTATCAGCATGATTGATTTTTACCGTAAATGAAAACAAAGAATGTTCTTTTAAAGAAAACATCTGTGGTCATAAAATGTAATAGAGTTTGACATTGACTGATATTTTGGAATTATGCTAATTATATTTTTACATCACAGTCAAAACCCAAAGCTTTTCTGGTCAGCTAAAAATATTAAATTGCGATGTCGCCTAAAAGAAATCTGGAACATTGTGCTGTCAGTAACACATGCTGAAGTTTTTGTTAAATTTAAAATTACAGTCTACAGGTTGTAAGACTCTTGTAAATTACAAGTTATTATACAGGATGTGTTGATTTGGAAATAAAGTAATTCACGCAGATTGTTGGATTTCTGACGGAGGTTGTTGTAGGTGCTTCTAAAGAAAATGTTGAAGTAAAACTCTTGTTTATTTGGTCAGAATACCTTTAGAACTTAAATGTTATTAAATTATTTGATGAAACAACTCTTTATTGTCCTACCTGCAGAACTGCATAATTGCCGAGAACTGAGCAGTGCATGGTGGATGTGCTGCTGTCACTGTGGACCAGCTGACAGCCTTCCTGACTCCACCCTCCCGGCTTCTCTCCACTCCACTGCGCTGCTACAGCATCAGTACCGGGAGACAAGTGACGCAGTGACACCCAGACAGGCTCTGAGCGGTTCCACTTGCTGCAACCATCTGAAGAAAACACCATACAGTACATACAAAACAATCTATTAAATTAATGCCAAACATGTATTCAAGAAAATCTTCTGTTAAGTTGTTTTACCTAAGCCGACAAATACGACGGGCGTGTTGACACGTCTGCGTAAATGTTCCCCTGCGTTACTGGAGTTTCCTGACACAGGGAAAAAGCTTCCAGTCCTGAAGGCTACAAACTGAAGCTTACAGTCTGTTGTGGCATCAGGAGGAAACAGAGTAGGTGGAAGGGTAACAGATGCCAAGGCTACTGAATTCTGGAGAAAGAAAAAAAAACACATATTAAGAGATGTAGTATTTAAAGATCTGTATCCATGTATTCACAATCAAGTGTCTACACAGTTTGTAAAATGTAAACATTTCTACGGCATAACTTTTTCCCTAGGACAGTGAAGGCACCTCTCCAGCCTATATTTAACACAGGCTATGATAGAGTTTGTGTGGATGTTCTCCTGACTCACCTTCAGCATAAAATTGTTCAGCGAAGTGTTGTGGGAGCCGGTGCTACAGCGGAACCGGAGCTGTTGTTCATGAACAGAACTGGATGTTTCTTTTGCTGCCCCTCCTGCTGAGACCTCACGGCGCTGATATGCAGTGCATGTAATTCCTGTGAAGTGGGCTGGTCGAATAAAATGGGCCTCCATCACAATGTTCCTAGAAACCTGCTCACACAGAAAATACATCATTCATATCAAGCTACATCAGTTTGTCAGTCTATCGCAGGACCACAAATAAACAGAAGTAGAATTAATATTCCAAAACCACATCAAATAGTATCATCAGTTCCCTAATGTGATTCAAGATTACATCATCCTGTAGTTGTGTACTTCTGAATACCCTAGAAAAGCCCATATGGTCTAAAGACAAGAGTATAAAGTTATTCCCCATCGTGCATTGTGTGTGCACAAACTTTGTGTTCTTGAGTACAGTATCTCTCAGCCTATGGGAGCAGCCCTGTTGTCTGGGTTCGCTTCAGATTAACCAGCACTACCTTCAGCAAATTTCTGTTCCAGAGAACGCTGAGTAACTTAATAAATAAAATGAGCCAGTTATTCCATAACAAACGTCATTCCCTAATGTCACAGACCTAGTCCAAGATGACAATGTGAAGATTCACTGGGCTCACATTGTGACCACATTTTACAGGCAGCATGAATCAGTTTTTCCAAACATTGTTTGGCCACAGCAGAGTCTACACCTCACCCCCAGTAAGAGTCATTATAACGTGCTGCAGAACAGTTCATACTGAGGGTCAGCCTCTGCCTGAAGAACAACCTGAGACAAGTACAACATTCCTTCTTCTGTGTGTTTCATGTTGTTACTATAAACCAATGGTTCCCACAAGTTTTCTGCAGTGCCCCGCAGATTGAACCACAGACCCCCGTGTTCTCTCTTTAGCACAGGGGTCCTCAAACATTTGGTCATTCTGCCTTAGCACAATTATTTTGCCTCTCTGTACCTTCCCTGTAACAGCTGAGCACCCCCACGGTTAGACCTGCCCCTTACTTTGGGACCCACTGCAACAAACTATATGTGATACTGAGTAACTGTGAGTAGATTCAGCTTGGACCTCCAACCTTGATAACACAGGATAAGCATAGTTACCATGGAAAAGTCCTGAGCGTGAATGTGTAGCTGCGGCCAGGCCAGAGTTTCCAGTGAGCGGACGATGGAGCTGCAGGCTCTTTTTTCTCGCTGGGCCAAAGCCAGAATTTGGTCATCTACCTGCATCAGGTTGCTGCCCATCTCCACCAGCATCTCTGACAACTGCAACACATACAGTACGCAGAAATTTTACAATAACATCAGACTAGAAAAATCCCATTACACACACATCATGTGAAGTGTGTCTCTCACTTACTTCCCTCAGGTTTCTGACATACTCCATAAACTTTTCCATTATTTGCGCTACATACAGCACATCGACAGAGTCAGTAAACCCTGCAGCCTCCAGGGTGTAGGTGCGCACCTGATGAGCCACAGTGACAGCGTTGGATGCATTGATGGGCCTCTGCAGGGCAGAAGAGAGCCAGCTGTGAGATCATTGATCATTTTCAGACTTGGTATTAATATCCCTCTGTGAAACTCTGCCATGTGTCCCCAGATTAGACCTCAGAAAACAATAGACTTCAGTCACCATTCAATCAGATATCACCAAAGTCCTTGCTTTTCCAAGATTCTTTCAATCTTCACATATAAAAAGTTCAACATCATTCTAATTAAAAACAAACCCCGTTAATTATGGAACATTTTCTGTAGTGGACAGGAAATAATTAAACAGTTCAACAGTACAAGAGAAGTGAAAAGGAACTGCCCTTGTCCCAGACAAACACTGTTGGCACTGATGTTCTGTTGGGCCTCCACTCATACTTGCATACACCCAGAGTACTGTCATCAAGCACCACAACCACAAGGTGCACAGTTGTAAAAAGTAAAGTAAAAAGTTTAAAATATACTTCAATGGGTATGAAACGAAAGCACGTTGAGCTTTTGTGATTTACTGATCCACCCAGCCTTTTGTTACTACTGGAGCAAATAAAGTGAAAGGTGATAAAACACAGAGAAAACCCAACATACTAATATGTTAACACTATACATGATTTTCACTCCATTGTTTATCTCCCATCCCCTGATCAGCTGCTGAGTTGTTGTCCAGCTGTTAATTTGATTTGCGGCCACTGCCTGGACTTAAAGTGCTCCTTCACATGCTGTTGGTTTCCACCCAAATTTAGCCAGACACAAACAATCACATCTAGAGTCGGAATGATTTTGTCCATGAACAGACATGACATCAGTGTGAATTCCAATAGAGGGTGTGGTTAGAGAACTGATGACACATCCAGGACAGTCATCGTTAACACTGTCTGCATACAATGAAATAGTTCAGGACAGATGTTAGAGTAATGTCAGAAGGAAGCTATAACATTGACTGTTAAACTACAACAGTATGGTGTTGAAGAAACACGTAACATGGAGGATTGTGAAGCCTGTAGCATCAGCAACACTCACCAAAATAAATGTATGCAGAACACGGGTAATGCCATTAGTGTAGTGACAGTTGGAGTAATCGCCGTCCTGCCAATTTCCAGATCGATCACAATATCGAGAGGCTTTTTTCTGCTCCATTCCGCCCTCCACAGATAGAGAAGGGTAACGCAGCTGCAGGCAGTATTGATGAGAGGTGATGCCTGCCAAGGTTCTTGGCCACCTGGGTGTGAAATCCAACAAATTATGTCACCATGAAATCTTTAGCAGGTGTCATTCAGATTATTGGAAATGTAACTGACCTAAACTCCCCTCGGTTGTTGACCACCTTCTCTTCTGGACAGAAGGAGGCACTGTTCTCCAACACCACTATTTCCACAGTGCGGGATTTGTTCCCCCGTCCTGTAGAAACCACACACTCCCACTCTCCACTGGCTTCCACATGTACGTTGAATAGAATAAGCTCACTGGATAAAGAGGGATAAGGACAGCTTGTTATAAACCATTAACACCTCAAATTCAATGATGAACATGAATAAAAGGTCAAAGAAACTGTAAGTGGAAAACTATAAACAATCTCATCCAGAGAGTCGTACAGCTGCAGCCACAGTACCTGGTGATGAACGTGCAGTCATGGACCATACTGTTCTCCAGCTGGATCCCTATATCTGGGTCAGAGGTTATCAGCTGGCCGTTGTGGCGCCAGTGCAAGGTGGTGATCTTGTCCACCAAGGCCGCAGTGCATTGGAACGGCAGTCGATCCCCTTTGAAGACCACCTGACGCTGGGATGGCAGCAGGGAGAGGGTGTGCAGCTCCAGAGGACCATCTAAGCAGCAAAGAAAAAACAAAACGAAAACATGACCGTTACATGTCACAGTGATTTATCACCGCTACTCTCTTATTACTCATTGTGTTCCGTGACATAATTACAAGTCCGCTGTCCAACAGGGGATTGAGAGCATGCAGCAGAGCCTCATAAATGTGATCCGCAGGATTAGTTGTCACCACTGTTCACTAATGCTTTCAGATCTGACAAACCTTCCTCAGTCTTCAGACAGAAGTCATTTCAGCCTTTTTCCTACTGAATCAACAAAAGCTTCTGCGTGTAACATTTTGTCTCATCCATTGGTAAAACCAGAGAAATCCTCCTCCTCAACCTCACAGTAGGTCAAGCTATGATGACGTTAAAACTTTAAGTCTTATTTCCAAATTGTTTGTTCTGTCTTGCTTGTACGTAACATCTCTGTGAGCAGATGTGTTGGTAATTATATGCGTAACAAATTCACTTCACTGTTATTGCTACAGTATAGCCCAAAGTAAAACCCTATGTTGAGCCACAGATCTATAATTAAAGTCATACAAATAATCAACGTAAATATTTTCTAACATATATCTTGGCTTCTGTAGTTTCAGACAGTACACCACAAGTGTTTGAGAGCATGACTAGTAAAACCACAGAAGAATTGACTCATTATTTCTGTCTGACCAGCTGGCAGTTCATAAACAAGAGGTTTAATGTCACCAGCTTCTTCCATTTTTTAAATAATCACTGTATTACAATAAGATATAATCTTATTGTATATGATTTTATATGATTTTGATGTACTTGATAATGTGTCTTTTCAGATTGTGAGATTTTGTAATTATTGCTAAATGACTATAGAACCAGACTCTCACCACAGCTCAGCTGACTTTCCCTGAGTCCACGTAAAGGTTTTCCTCTTAGGTTTCTGGGGTAGGCACAGAGGGTCTCGTCCCCCAACCTGGCTGAACCCATGCGTAAGAAGCCTGGGACCCAACGCAAACCACAGTCGCATGACAAGTAGTCCGAATTAAAGTTCCTGCAAAAACAAAGCCACATATAGTTTTATTTTATTTAATTAGACAAATGCATATGGCATGATATTGGTTTATGGTCATTAATTTTATTATTTATCATTATTTGAAAACTACATATGCACATAGTAAAATACATGCTAAAATTTCTTCTTCTTTTTCTTCTCTTAAAGAATCATTAAAAGTATCCAAATGATAACACCTACACAAGCTTGAGGGACGGCAGCTCCTGGAAAACTCCTGGATCCAGTGTGGATATGATGTTTCCAGAGAGGTTACTAGAAGAACAGGAACGAGATAAGGACATTTTACCTCAGTGGTTTCCCCATGTGAGTGAAAGACTATGGTCTTTGTGAATTCAGTTTCACATCAGTCATCTTACAGTTTGGTCAGATTGGTCAAGCCCTGGAACATGTCTGCAGTCAGACAGCCAATGCGGTTGTTGGAGAGGTCACTGCAAGTGTGAAAAGACAAAGGAATGGGTTGGTTATTCTCAAATAAGAGGAACTGTCTCAACCACTGAACCTCAAAGACTGGGATGTTTTTACTTTCTCATGGACAATGGTATGTGTCTGATGGCAGTCAGACTGAATCTGCCACAGCTGCAGTATATAGGTTAGGACGCATGTGAGGACATACAGCAGCCGAAGGAGACGGTAGTGATGAAAAGTGAACTACTATTGTGACACAGCACACACAACCAAATGTGACCTCTGCTTTTAACCCATCACCAAAGTGAACAGCAGTGTGTGGGGACGATGACATGCTCAGAGCACCTCAGTCGTAACTTGGAAGCTGGTGGACTCAAACCTGCCCACTGTTATAATTATTAATTAACTAAGTAATGTGTTTTTAAACAATTTCTAAAAAGCTTTATGTATGAAACCTGCATTATTTCACCTCACACAGAAACAGTCATTTCAAAACAAACAAAGTATATTTAAAGTCAAATTAATACAGTTAATTATTAATTAATATACAGCCAGCCAACCAAGTGTAACGCTCCACAATTGGAATCTTTACTGTACCAATCTTTTTAAGTAATTTTAAAAAAAAATTTATTTAATCTTGAAATAAAAGTCTGTACAGTTTCAATGGGATAAACCCATATGTATGATTTTCATTAAATCATTTTAAGAATAAAAATTATTTCCTACCTAAAAAATGTCTTTAAGAAGTTAGTTGTGCTTTAGGAAGTGTTCATGTGTATGCCTTGTGGAAACAAGTAACTACACAATGTAAAATCATATCCTTTTGGGGTGTGACTGCTTCCATACTATAGCTGCCTTTTATCCCTTTGAACCCTCTGTTGGTAACTAACCAATCAATATGTGCTACACACTGAACCTTCAACAAAGTATGCCAAAACCTTTGGCCACTTTTAGCTTATCTTTAACTTTCCAGGACCTTGGTAAAAGTTTATCAGGGCTGGGGTAAAAGCAGGGCGCCTGTTCTGCCGTCCACCCCTGAGTGTGATGTATAGCCACAGCCAGAGAGGGATCTGCTCTGTTGCCCCTCTGACACTCCCCAGCAGTGATCTGTCCAGAGCATGTGTTTATCTCCCCCTGTTTGTTTTGAGAAACCCCAGACTTTTCAGCAAAAACACAAGCAAGGAGAAGAAGGAGGAGGGCGAGTCACACGGTGCAGGCGGAAAAAAACACCCTAAACCCACACCGCAACCAGACCTCAGAATCCAAAAACACAAAGGGTGAACGCAGCATTGAGGCTGCTTTGTAACATTTCTGCCAGAATCCACGTTGTGGGCCTGAGGTTTCCATGGTGGGGCAGCAGAGATGACACTGCATGGCCCCCATCAGCAGCAGCAAGGGATAATTTAAGTCAAAGAGGTTTGTGGTCCCACCGACACCAGGAGCAGGAATATAACACACAACATCTGCAGTGGACTGCCAAAACATCACAAATGTTTGGATTTATTGACACCTACTGTATGTTTGACGAAGATTCAATGCCCAAACTCCATTATCTGATCAAAAGTTTCCATGTCTGTGTTTCTATAGTGATTCTGATTCTAAAGTGAATGTACTGTGAGTGATGTTAATGTCTACTTACAGTCTCCGAAGCTCAGACAAGCCCTGGAAGGCTCCAGGTATGATGGTGCTGATCAGGTTATGTTTGAGGTCCCTAAAAAGAGAGAGAGGAAATGTATCAGGCCATTGGACAGGAACCAGGAAATGATGATGACGAAGAAGACACATCTAAAAAATAAATTCGTGAGCAGAAATGTGACATTTTACTTTCTGGGCATTAATCAAATCATTCCCTCAGCTTAGAGTGGTGCTTGTGGCTGGAATTTAAAACTTTCAACATTTCTGTCCTTTCTTTTAACAAGTCACACAAGCAAGGCAGGACATTAAAAATGCATATGTTCTCCAAAAGTGAAACACATCTATCTCTGTTATAATGGATGAACTGTGTGGCAGGGGTGTCAAACTTCTTCTCACCAGGGGCCACATCAACAATACAGTTGGAAATGGAAGACTGTATAGATTCAACTACTTAATAATGTATTAATACATGTTTCTGCAATTGATTATTATTTAAGTTACAAATATGGTTCAATTTTCTGTGTATTAAAAAATAACTTTTAATTGAAAAAGGTTTTAACAAGTCACACAGAAATTCTGTTGCATGGACTTTACTAAATGTTTTTAATCCTCCAAGGGTCATACAAAACAGCTTGGGGGGGCCACATTTGTCCCCTAGGCCTTGAGTTTGACGCATACTCTAGGGTAATTTTAACTAAACAGATAAAAAAAAAAGAATTAAAGTAAATGAAAAAAAATAACACAATATGGCTTGAATCTACGGAGCCCCTAAAGGGACATGGGGGGGTCGGGGGGGGGAGGGGGAAGTACCTCATGCGCACGAGATACTTTCTGCGCACGACAAAGTATATTGTCATTTTGCCACACATACATGCAGGGTAATACATTTTTTAAAAAACAATCATGTGCAGTACGTAATCTAAGATACCGGCATGTCATGTGTGAAATATACTGTATATATGGAGAGCATTTAATTAATGTAGGATACATCATAGTTAGACACAGGAGGGCACTGTTGTTATGCCCTCTTATCGCAACGACTGCGATAGGAGAGGGACCAGTGTATTTCGTGAACTTTCACGTAATTACGTGATGTCTGTAAAGCACATTGAGTTTGCTTTGTGCACGAAATGCGCTCTATAAATAAAGTTGAAATTAATGAAATGATGAAAGCCCACCTGCGAACCAAGAATATGGCTCGTTTACACGATTCAGTTGAATTGTACTTTATGTTTGGCTTGAGGCTTGGTGAGATTTTACAATTATTGGGCTCAGTGGATGAGATTTACATTAGTATGCGTACTCTCAGAAGAATCAGGATGATGACGGATGAGGGGGATTTACGTATATACGTATTTACCCTTCACGAACCTCCATACATTGTTATCAATAGTAGAACAACAACAACAACAGTGCCCTCCTGTGTCTAACTGAGGTATCCTACATTAATTAAATGCTCACTATATACAGTACATATGTCACGCATGACATGCCGGTACGTACTGTCCATGATTGTTTTGTTTTTTATGTATGTATGTGTGGCAAAATGTCTGAGATATACTTTCTCGTACTCACGAGAAAGTATCTCGTAAGCACGGGATACTTTCTCTCTTTTGTTTTACCCCATGTCCCTATAGGGGCTCCGTATAAATCAAATATCTGTACATTTAGTTAAAGGCCAATGACACAGCACTAATTATTTAAATTTTATAAAACCAGGGACCAGGACTGAAACATTACAGTAAGGACAGACAGTCCTCTCTATCCTCCTCTATGACTTTATCCTGTTAGTCAGGCCGGTGGGATCTGGAGGCAGGAGTTTCCTTCAACTTAAAGATAACAATAAGCTACAAAACAAAAATAAATAATAAATAAATAATAAAATAAAAATACAGATTCTTCTTAAACTGCCTTTGGATGTTGTTTTATTCTATCTGCTGCACGTCTCTGTGCCCAGCCCTTACTTCCTTCCTGTGTCCAGACACATGTTAAACTCTTCAGCCACATATCCCTCCGCCCCTCCTCCATCTCCTCACGTGCTTTCGATTTCAAATCTAAGATGTTTTTACTGTCCAGGTAGGAACAGAGAGGTGAGAGTGAGTCATGAGACTGATCATTATCACCAGGACATGGTCAGCCGGCGTCGGAATGTTGTCCCCGTCTCTACAGCTTGAAAAATATCTGCTCCCAGCAGACCTTCCATAGAAGAGGATTTCCTTACAGGAATGCACAATCTTAAGTGTGGTAGCTGCAAATTCATCTATTTATCCTCTCACTGAGATGTCACTGTGGCAAACAGAATACTGGAGGACATTCTTAGTCCTTTTGTCCACAGACATTAACCATCATTGCAGTGTTCCTCAGCCATCAAGTGTACAACCTCAAGCATCTTCTACCCATCTTTGATGCTCCTCTTTCAAGGGCTGAGTTATTTTTGATCGAATCAGAGAAGGAAAATTATTTTAGAAAAGACTTCCCGTAAGAAATAAAACATTGCTTCATGTGTTTTGGCCGACATGGTCACCAATTCAAGGTTTTTCTGCTGTTGTTTCAGGCTTTCACCAAGCCATTGCTCATATCTGGATTATAGACAGGAGACAGGTCATAATGATGGAGCAGAAAAAGGCTCTGGCTTCGACCACAAGGCAGAGAGGTCTGTTGTACAGACAGATTGTTGAGTGCATGCCAGCTTTTGCCAGACAGAACATTTTTGCAATCTTCCAGAGCGTTATAAAAAAAGGAACGAAGAAGATTAAACTTGCATTGCGTCATATGTTTTTTGGACAACGAGTTTCAGACGGGCATCTCCCCCGCTCAGTGACCTAACCTGAGATGTAAATGCTTCCTGTGATGTAAATTAATTTCAGTGTGTCAGTAGCCAGGTTTGTTGACCAGGGCGGGTGAGGGTGAGAACAATACTGCTGTTTCCACTCTGCGTGTCTCGGGTCTCATCAGTGCTCTGATGAAAGATGAGGTATGGCCCACTGTTTCCTCAAACTCTGATGACTGTGCCTCCCTCTTGCTTTGTTCCTCTTACACACTTGTACAACAACACATGCATGAATAGTGAACTAGCCTGTCTTTTACAATGGAACACTCCCGCCTTATATTTGCCATGAAGTTTGGACTGGTTAGCGGTGAGGGCTAAAAAGGGTCAGGTTAATCCACCTGCCCAAGTGTAGTTCTCTTTTCACTTTTTTCCTAACATTTTTCAAGGTTGTTGTTTTCTGTTTTTAAATTATTAAAAATGTAGGCAATTATAAGCGGTTTTAATCTTTGACCTTGAGGCCCAATTTTTATGGTACAAAGTTGCCCACAGCCCATTAAATATTAGATTTGATGAAGTCAGGATTGTACCTACACAAAATGTTTTGATGCTAGAGTAGAGAAAAGTTTTGTTCTCTGTATATTAGAATTAAAGAACTGACTGATGCATTACCGCCACCATGTGCATTGTAACTGAACTTCTCATAGATAACATATCCCAGGTGCTCAAATGTTAACCTATGTAGTCCCGAGGCATTTGAGGCCCTCTAGGTGGCTTTGACAGCCCAAGTTTGGGCCACGACCCTGTGATTATGACCCACTAGGCTAACGCATATTTTTTTTAAAGAAATAACATTGTATAATTGGCATATGCCAAAAGGTGCTTTAAAATGGTAAAGAACCAACTCATGGAAATGCAAGCCTGGAGGAATCCTGGAAAAAAATCTATTTCAATATAATTGAAACCTTTAAGTCAACTGAAGGCATGGTTCTATACTGACGTGATGCCATTGAATGTAATATCTCAGGAGAATCACCTGAAACATGGGGAAAACTACTACAGCTGCCATCTGTTATTCAGTAAAATATACCTTGATATTAAAGTATAAATAAATAAAGATAACAATGAAAAAAATGAATTACAAACGTGCATTCAGAAAATAAAATAAAATGAAATAAAACGGTTCTCGTCAAGTCAACTCTAATGAACTTGTGGTGACTGTGTGCCATGTGGAGGTTAAATCAGGTAACACATCAAACTGGGCAGAACCACTGAAGAGTGAACCTCATGTTCCACCAGAAGAGCCACTGCAAAAAGTTGCATTTCCTACCAACCATGAAAGGACACAGTGTGTTAACAGCCCACTCACTTGTGATACACTTATCACTAGGCTGCGGAATTTGAAGGAGCGCCTGTAGAAGAAACTTGGACCACGGACTGCGTCCTACCACCGCTCAAAACGTGGGCAGTAGACTCTCACCGCCTGTCCACACTCCGAGGGTTATTTTTAAAGGTTATCACAAACAGAGGAGAGCTTTATGGTGGAGGCTGCTTCCGTGGCGGTCCCTCACACTTAGGTGATGACTTGTTCGCCTGCTCCAGAGGGCACGCGGCTACGCAGCTCGTTGGCCTTGACACTGATGACAACAGTTGTCACCAAGCAAGAGGGTAAGGGTGTTGATAAAAAAAAGAAAAGAAAATCAAAGCAAAAACATCACTGCCAAACATCCAAGGACAAACAGTAAGGTCTTACTTGCAGGGCAGCAAGAGGTTAATAATAAAGACATGTAAACACCTCCAGACATCAAGTGCTTCATTTTTGGGATCACAGCAGCGGGACCTGGAGTGCTCCAGTGACATTGTTTAGTCCCAGGGAGCTGGGAAAAATGACCCAATCCAGGGAATAACCACTCATTATCACCAGACTGGAATCAAGACTTTCCTCTGTGTGTTTCTGTGTAATGGAGGAACACAACCATGAGCGCCAACATCTATAACTTTAATGACATGTTTCTCAACATGAGCCATGGCCTCAGGACAGAACAAACATAAACGTGCAGGGACTCCTCAGTCCTGTTGGGAAAAACAAAAGGGGTTGACTGGCACCTTGGCTCCAGCCAGAGGTCACTGGAGACCATTTTTGTGCCGCGTGTCATTTCCTGTCTGGTTGGCGTCTCTAGTGAAGGGCCTCCGCTCGTTTATTTTTACAGTTTCCTTTTTTTACCGGCAAGCTTTCCTCAGCAGGGAGGGGCAGGTGGGTCAGGGAATCTAGAGCGGTGCAGAATTGTCCCATTACTTCTCAACACACTTGCTCACAATAGGGGCTCTGTAAAACAGGCCCCAAACGTACCACCTCCCCCATGATCCCCCAAAACAGGAAACCGGGATCTGCCGAGGTCTTGTTTTTCTACTAATTTCCTGCTTTGCTACCCCTTCCCCAGATTATTTTCTTTATTTTCTTTCTGGTTCCTCTCCGATTGGATTTACCTAATCAACATTTTGTCTGCCGTCACCAGGAAACCAGAAACTTTTAGAAGCTGAAGAAACATAAACAGACATTTGTTCATTAACCTGCTGTCACTAGAAATACTACTGAACGCTTTCACTTGTACCTCAAGAAACTGCTTTTTCCTATGCTTTTAATCCCTTGTGCAGATACTGGAGTTTACACAACGATGGATCAGTGTGGATTTGTCCATAATCAGGAATTATGATATGTTTATAGTAACATGAAGGATTTCAAATCATTTCACAGCTAAGTACTCTGTCGACTCTTGAAGTTTTAAAGCAAGAGTCTGGGGCTGTGATTGGTACAGTACACACAGAGTACATTAGTTACTTGTCATACCACTAATATAGGGAGTATTGTACTCAGTCCCAGTCTGGGTACTTAGCACACAGTGATCTGAGTGGAAGGTGGTGCTGTACACCTTAAATGTTCTAATCCACACGAAACACGGGAGAAATAATTTAATTGTTGAAAAAGCTCAACAATAAACCCCTGGACTTTATATTTTTCACACTGGACAATTGCCACCTGACCATCCGCAGCTTTTCTCAATCTAGGTTCAACTGTCGGCCACAAAAACCCAGGGTCCAAAATGCACAGCCTTTAAAAGACTGTACAGAAATGGCAACATGGACCATCATTTGAAGTGTAAAATTTCCTAACTTGATTATATGTTTCTATATAATCTGCAGAAACTGGATCTGGTGATTGGCGTGCCAAGTTAAACTTAGTAGTCGTGGACTGTTATTGACTTTAGTTCTGGTTTTTGCAGGAGCTGAAAGATGGCCTTTTAGACGCTTGGATGCTACTAATTTTATGAGGTCCAGCAGAGAGCTTCTATTGTTGATCAAATTCATATTCACATTGGTTTTAGGTTTCAAAACTATTATAATACCCAGACATCAGAATAAATGTAGATATTCTTCTATCTCTCTCTCTCTCTACTGGAGGACTTTGGCTGAAAGAATGAAAAAAAACAACAACAATAAAAGCGTCATTTCAGATTAAGGAATAAGCTAAAAACGTGAGTGTTCCTGTGACAGAAATAAATACTTTTCAGCCAAAGAATCCAATGGAAATATAGACAGATCAAGCAGAAAAGACATTTTTGGCCAGTAGGTGGACTACTACAACTTGTGAAGAGTGAGAAGTGGGAGGAACAGCCACAGATCCAGTAAGCTGGAAGAGAGGAGATGCAAAAATAAAGCAGAAGAGGAACACCAGAGGAAGTGTGGGGGCAGAAATAGGTCCACAGAAGGCTGGAGGTCCTCCAGTGCTAAATGTCATTGAACCCATATCAAGTTTGCCGAATGTGAGAGAAACTTACTAGCGTGTAAAAGTGTACAATTCAGTAATGGGCTTATGAGGGGGCTCACTCACTCGCTCGCTGTTTCAATAAACCCTCAGAGCCATGACTGAGCTGGGCTCACAATACAAACACAGCCCGCTCCTTCAGTTTATCTGAAAGACACATCTGGAGTCTATCAACTCCAGCAGCACCCCCCACTTTTCTCTGTTTCCACTCTCCAGCACGCTTAACCCCTTCCTCACCCACTCCACCCCTTCATGTCATGCACTTTCATTAGGTGAGTATTGCCTAACCAGGGACCACTCACTGGCGTGTGTGGGAAAAACATACCAACCCAAATGTTCAGTTTTCGTGCAAGAGGGGAAAACGAGGGTCACTCACAAGGGTGACCGCCCCCGGGCTCATCTGAGTTGGTCTCCTGGTACAAACTGAACATTTAACATCCACAGTGGTCTAGACAAAGATGTCCCTGCACATGTAAGCACATTCTCCACTGCTTTTACCCCACCTCTGTTTTGTTAGCAGTCATCAAGGTGATTTTGCTGAGCGTGAGCGGAAAATAATGTTAATCTCCCCACTAAGGAAAACAAGTTTAGATTCACACAGGACAAACTGCAGGAGTGTGGCCCCCCACCCCTCCTTCCTTCTTCCTTGTTCCCTTTTCTCTCTCCCTGCAGCCACCATACCATCTTGGCTCCACTTCCCCTGTGTCAGATGGTAAAGTTGTTTAAGTTGGACTACGTTCTAACCCCAGCTGCTCAGAATGGCAGAGGCGATTTTAGGGTTGGTATCCGAGGGGCCAAGGGAA
>NC_024328.1:16060245-16078586 GCF_000523025.1 Cynoglossus semilaevis
ACTCGTCTTCCTTAATGTAAAGCAGATATTATGGAGTCAAATAGCGATACATCGGCCTGGGCATTTTGTGAACATAATGTGATAATAGTGTATATATTTTCCCTCCTGCTGACATTTATCTAAACATATCTGCACATTCTCTAGCTGCATGTCACTTTGGAGGTTTCTGTGCAAACTTCCCTCAATTCTTGTTACTAAAGAAGCATAAATCACAAGAAAGTCCTTATTTCCTGCTCATGAACAAAGTCGACAGGAGGTGTTTATTATAGTAATCTTGCATTTTTACTGCAAATACTGAATGTATGCCATGTAGATTTATAACATAGGAAGCCCATTCTCTCGGCCAAAATCCACTGTGCTGCCAACACTTAGAGCCTCTAACCAGTTGTGAGTACAAGCCTCACTTCTGCTTTTCAGACCTTTCTACCCTCAGCGCCCTGCTGATCCCTCATCCATCAGCATCACTGCCCTCTGCTCTCTCTCTCTCCCTGTAGGGTAAACTTGTCCGATAATTGTGTCCTGCTTGCCTTGTCCCGTGTCCCATGGTGCAAAGGGGCCTAGCTGGACAACAGCCAGCTTGCTATGGCCCCTTATGCTCATTATTCTCATTACTTTGCCTCAAATCAGAACATGCTGCTCAGATCTGTCTACAACTCATTAAGGTCTTTACTTATTAGTGGTGCTGCCAATGCAAGCACCTTTCAAAGTGGACAGTCACACAGGTGCAAAGGTACAGTACGACGGCCTGAGCTGCATGAATAAATGTGTGTGTTACACTTAGATATGAATCTGGAGTAGAATCATCAGGGAAGAGAGGTTCATATCTTGAAAATGTATTTTGGTCGGGTACAAGAAAAGTGACTGAGGAAAAGCAAATCCCTGCAAACCTGTGTGACTGTAACGATAAGATCATAGGTGTAGGGGAACTGCAGAGATATTAAGCTAATCCCGTTTTATGATTTAACATCAGACTTTAGACAAACCAAGCTACAGTAAAGCTTAAAAATCTTTGGTCAGAAGATTCTTCGCACTAGGATGAAATAAGAGAATTCGATCTATGACTTTACCTTAATATTGGGAAAAAAATCCAATATTCGAAATCATCAAAAGCAATGTGCATGTGCTGTCATCCTATTGGATAACAGAAATATCAATAAATTCTTAAATCCTACATCATAGATGGAGTTCACACCACATCTTTTCAGATGACCAGACTTCAGCTTTCTCGGATCACAGCAGAGCCCTCAGACTGTCTTCAACCTAAATGGACTGTGCAGGGGTGTAAATGCTTCAGGGTTTGGTTTCGTCGGACTTAACAATGTTGGCACAATGCGCCGTCAATTTGCATAGAGAAAGAACACCATCTTAGAAAAAGAGTTGTATGAGTCAACTGGTGTTTCATCGGAACTGGAAAGAAACAGGGTATTCCAAGTTCCAAATGTAGCTCTTGGATGGCAGGGCCGTTTGAAAAGCTACAAAAACATAGTAGTCCAGTAAAAAGGCAAAAACAAACAAGGCTAAATTGCTCCTCTGCACTTGGGTGGTTTGGCTGGTTATGAAGGCAGTAGTGGCTTTGAGAAGGTTTATCCCAATGAAAGGGCCAACTGTGTAGATTGCTGCACTGTCTGGCCCAGGGCTGGAGGAGGGCAGCCTTGCCTCGGAGCTGTGTTCTCCTACTAACACAGCAGATCAGTCTGCAGTTATATCTAAATAGATGACTGTGTCTGATAATGGATGTGAATATGCATCTCGTTTGACATTGGATACTGGCTAGACCAGGACTCAAGGTTTCCATACTGGGACACAGGTCCTGGTGAGTTACAGTACATTTTCTAGAATAAACATTGACTTTATACTAAATTTATAACCTAAATATAAACTATTGGTTAAGCCTGAGTTCACCTAAGGGGTCTCACATGAGCCGTGCATGAGGGCTGTTATTATTTTATATGACCTACAATTTGATATCAAGTTTTTGTGAACGCTGCTTCAAACTACATGGCTGTGGTGCAACAGCTGCTGTGGTAGACAGAGTAAACAGCACTCTTTGCACAAACAATACACAAACATTCTCTATTTCAACTCTGGCTGGCTCAGAGAAGCTAAACCAACCACTGAAGGACAGACTAATAATGACTCCCTGTTCAGGTATTCAGCCCTTCTAGCACTTACAAGCTAAATACCAAATGTTTCCAAGCATCCATTAAGAAAAATAAGAGATAATCATGTTGCCAACTTCTGAGGATCGGACAAATGACAGTGATGCTTTAACTACCCTAGGAAAGCGTTCAAATTCAAGATTAATACTGCTCTGTACTTGAAACCCATAAGGCCTTGTCACTGATGTGTTAATATATAATGATATGTTATGACTTTTGATGAAAATAAATTGTTTACTCTTTAGTTGGTCACATCGGGGTTGAGGTTACATTAAATAAGGTTGAGATTATTCAAGCCCAATAATATATATATATAATAAAGTTGAGTAGTTAAAAGGATTTCATTAATAAAAAAGAGTCAAGCAATTCTGTGTGTCTGTGTGTGTGTGTGTGTGTGTGTGTGTGTGTGTGTGTGTGTGTGTGTGTGTGTGTGTAGACCGGGAGGAAGACTGTTTATGTGTGTCTGGAAGAGGAAGAGATGCAGTGTTATTCCCTGATGTGTGTTTACTCAGCCCTACAGTGCTGGCCTTTGATAGCAGCACTGACCACATAATCTAAGGAACGGTTCACTACTGCTCCAAATGACATGCACATGTAGGAAACACAATGGAAAGGCTGAGAAAAGTCCATCAAATGTGATTCGGCACTGAAAGACGTGAGGGATTTCAACCTAACATTACAACCGCCGATAAATCTCACACCTGAATTAATTTCCTCAGGACCTTCCATCACAGCAACAATGAAATTCAATGTATCAATTTAGCACTTCAGGCATCAGCTTTCCCATGAGCTCAGATGTAATTATAAGCCGTGCAGGGCTCAATTAAAGGTTGAAGACGTCAGTGTGAGTGAGTGGACCTCCACCGCTGTGTGTCAACGAGCCAGCAGCCAGAGGTCCAGGCAGTGGAGGAAAATGTAGCCTGGATGATTTAGTGTTATGTCCTCTCCCTTACACTCAAATCTCCCGGAGTGATGGAGTGTGTGTGTGTTGTTGGTTGTGTGTTTGTGTGTTTGGCTAGATCCAGAGACCATTTTGCCTAAAATTCTGAGCTAAATCCCTCTGCTGACCACACCACTGTGGTGCTCTAGAAATAGATAAGTGTTATACACACACGGCTGGTTCTGTGGTTTTAAAACTGAAAAGATAGAAACTGAACTGTAAAAAAATAAAGGATGCAGTTATCTACACTTCTTATATGGTTCTCATTGTCCATAACCTGACCATCCGCTGCGGACATCAGCCTCAGCTAGCTGCATTAACACTGATCATTGTTGGTCTGTCAAGAAAATATGTATTAATAAAGTATTTTCTTTATTAATAGTGCCCCTAATGAGGATCTAATATTAAAAGTCCACTGTGTCCAAATGTCCAAAGTACTACTTCTCAGTCTGTTGTCCATTATCTTTCTGTTCCCAGATTCTTGGGTTATGCACCTCTAGCAAAACCCCTCCCTGCTGCCCCCTACCAGTTATATCACTGCTTCAGGTGCAAGGGCCAGTTGGTAGAAACTCAGGTTACCTGACACAGTGACCCCACAGCTCTACAGGGAACCTTGTATGCATTTAGAAAAACAAACAACTGTTCATTTTACACTGAAAACATTGAAGCTACAGACTTCTCCTGAGTTCATTATGTTTTTAATAACCTTAAATATCAGTCTGTTATTTTCCTGTCAGTTGTGGTATTAACCTACTAAGGAGAGAACAAGTGCAGTTAAGCTCAAAATTGTTCAACCATGACCTTCACATGTTATGCATAAAAATACCTCTATAAGAAAAATTGCTTCAGTAATTGATTGGTCTGTCTGCCTTCAGACCCAGCAGGTAGTTACTAATAAGGTAACCACTGCTGCAATTGCCAGATCTTTCTCTCAACCTCTATTTCTTCTCAAGAATTCATTTAGCTTCATGGGCGGTTGCTCTTTGAGTGGCATGTGGAACCAATATCCCCTCAACAAACTCATCCCTCCTTCTGAGTGCATGTATATACGTATGCATGTATAGCAGACGTAAGTGCCTCTGTGGAACTCCTCCATGTGTGCTCTAAGCTACCAGGATGTTATAAAGCTTTACTAGGTTTCTCACTAAAGAAAAACACCACACGTTGCTGTGAAAATTGTTTCTGGGATACAGGAATGTAGATGTAGTTCTCATATAAAAGAAGAAAGCCAGGAAACTGAAGGCCATGTGTAAAAACTCACCACCTTTTTCTCGAAAAAAAAAAAATATCCAAATGACTTCACACCACGCTTTTACAATGCATTTGAAATTGGATATTTGTAAAATATCTAATTGTTCACCATTTTGGTGTTAATTATTGATGTTTCTTCATATTAAAAGGATAAGAGTCAGCTGAAACACAAAGCCATAGAATGATATAATGGTAGTCATAGAGACCCCTAGGGGCAAAATGATTTTCATGTTTCAAAGTTAGTGGGCCAAGTCTCAACCAAGTCTCTGGTTGAATCACAGCTGAAACGCACATGTTCATTAAATTACTGTCATTACAGTAGTCCAGTGCTTTTCAAATATTTTCTGCAGTACACCCGTTTTCTACGTAGGACTGTTGTCAAGCCATAAACACATCCACAACTATATGCTATAACGTTTCATTGATTAATCTTTACTTAATACACTGTACTTCCTACAAAACTAGTACTCATTCACCAAAGAAAATACAAGATCTGTGCCCCCCACTATGGGAACCACTACAATAGTGACATATACTGACGTCAGGATACGTTGACAATTTAGTGCATTTTTGGATTAAGGTTAATGTTCATAAGCTCTACCATGGTTGGCTATTGACATGGCAGAAAGTGCTGTGTTGACCACGTCACCAAGGTTTGCCCCAGAGCAGTGTTTACCCCATGTTTACCAGATTTGGTCATCATATGGAACAGGTCAAATGAACATCTCTTGGGGGCATATGCTCTAAACTAATCATTTGATGTGGATTATTTGGTGGTTTTATGTCTTGTTCTAACGACATCTGCTTCAAAGAGATTTATCACAGCACTTAGTGGTTCATGAATTCTTCAATTCAGTGTTCACTGATGAAAAGCAACTGAAGGACTGTCAACAAAAACCCAAGTGTATCCTCCATATTATAACCAACTGAAATCTTCAGCAATGAAAGTGGAAGTTGCCGAAATAATGGTGTTAATATTCCAACACCCCAACGTTTGACCATATTCGGAAATATATATGATAGAGTTCCAGAGAGAAACACGACGCACGGGTTTCTTTCTGCTGCCCTGAAACCAAGTTGAAGAAAGAGAAGGAGCTCCTGTCTTACTCCTGTCTATCTCCTGTCTCACACCTCATTCACAGCTACTGAGGAGGAACAGACTGCCAACATCACCTCCTCCCTCACATTGCCCTTATCTCTTCCCGCTGTTCCTGTGGAGTGGGCCTTACTTGATAATGAAGCACCAGAGTGTAATTATGTGAACTTCTAAACATAACTCTGTGATAGTCATTGTGAGTGGATCATCTTCCCTGTTGGACAGAAGCCGACCAGTGGACTGTAGAGCTTCTTAGATCCTACTGATACACTCTCTCTGTTTCTCTACAACAGGCCCAGTGACATGCAAAAACACCAGCTACCCACAGACAAGCATCAGCAAGAATGTAGATAAACAAAATCTCCCAAAATAAAGTTTGTTGAAAAAGTAAAAAAATGTACTTACAGCTTTTCTACAGCGGAAAGTCCAAAGAAGGATCCGTTTTTCAAAGTTCGAATCTTGTTGTGGCTCAGTATCCTATAAAAGAAATCGAGAAAACGTACAGTTAGAAAAAGGAGACACAAAACAACAGACATTTGTTTTACATTAAATTTCAACCAAACTCATAGGCAGCAGACATGTCCACTGGGCTGTGCAGTCTGAGATTAGCCTGAGCAGGAAGATTAGCCAAAGATGTTTCCAATTAATGCTAAAGACAACGTAGAACATCAAGATTAGGAGGGAAGTTCTAATCTTGATCATCGTTCTGCATAAATTTTCACATCAAAAGGACAAACTTCAACATCAAACCAACGGCGGCGCAGACCATGTTAATTGGCTCTTTCCTACGGGAGAATCACTTAGCTGGAAGCAGTCTTATCAGTAGTGAGACCAGAGACATTTGGGAGTCTCTGGATGTTGGGTAGTTTTGTTTGACAGAGGGGTCATGAGAAATGGATAGTCTGCTGTCAGTTACTCAGTACAGTAATAGTCAGTCAGCAAGGTTACCTCCACCGGTCACCTAGCTCTATAGCAGAGCTGATCACTGTCACTTCAGCTTATTTGAGTTAATGATGTACACCTGTGTTCGGGCTGAAAGTCTGAGCTGACATTAAAAGTAAAAGCAAGTTATGACAATATATCAGGTACTGTAAATGAAACAACCTCCTATTTCATCCCAAAATATCAAAATTAAAAGCCATCATGGACAAAGATGCTTCGGTAAACCCTCTGAGAGAAGACATGGTGCCTCTACAATAACTCTTTTAATTACAAAGCAAATTCTGTGGATCTAATACAAAAAGTACTCCGAGGTATTCTGTTTATATAGTCCATGTTCCTGGATGTTTGGTGTTTCATGAAGTTCCTAAAATGCACTAATTTGGACACAAGGATAAAAAAGAAATACCTAAGTTATAATTAAACCACTAACCAGATCCCTGCCTGCTGGTGGTCAGGCTCCCTCTGCAGAAGACAGTGGTATTTAATTTAACAAGTGTCAAATCCAAACCTGGACCTGGACACCTGTTGTTTTTGTATGTTAGTTGTTTCAGTTACTTTTCTTTTTTATTAGCATTGATTCCTGGCCTGTGCTCAGCAGAAGCTGAGGGTGCAGAACAGGGGGTGTTCTCTGTGTTGGGAACAGCCCGTCATCATTAACACACCCTTCAGTTTCTCGTCATCTTCACCCCAACCACATGTCGCTTAATGGGCTGTTTGCAACGTCGTGTTCCAAAACGGGAGACTGGAGTGGTGTGTGTGTGTGTGTGTGTGTGTGGATATCCTTTTAAAAAAAATGGAAGCTGACTGTGAACTGAACACACCGAGAGATTTACCGACTCAGCAGCAGCAGAACCAGTTGGCAGCCCCCACTCCTTCCCATCATACCCCAACTCCTCAACCCTCCCCTTCCTCCCCCATTTCCTGCCACATCAATAAAAACACCGCCCTTAGCTTTAGCTCCTTCCAACTTAGTTAATGACCAGATTTTAAAATGTGAACATTAGCACAAAATGGTCCGAGTTACATCACCACCACAGTGACTACACCAACACCAGCAACATCAGGATGGACATCTTCTCTGTACTCCTCAAACTGAAATTTTCCTGATGGTGTTAACTCAGAATTCATCTTGTTGGTTGTTCTGTGCCAGAACATATGTGAAGGAAATTGCTTTATCCAAAATGTTAAATTGATGTTATTACAAATAACAGGTTCAACTTTGGTGGAACCTATGAATACAATCTACCCAAATTAGAAAGTCTGTATGGGAACAAATCAGATATTAGGCGAGACAAGAGGAAAATCTCTGGTGTTGTAGCCCGCAACTGAACCTGTGACTTCTGGACCTTAAGGTCTCCCACTAGACGTTGGGCACAATATCTGTTTTATAACTGGATGCAGGCCTCAGATGAAAGCTACAGAGGATCCGGAACTGCCTGAATAATTCAATACAGATAGAGAAAGAGGAGAAAGTCGCATCTGGCAAAGAAACTAACTGACTAATTCAAAACAGGCACTTTAGATACAGATAGTTCCTTTTCCACTAAGCTTATTATGTGGAAAAAACAATTAGTCTGAGCCCTGTGACTGTGTGTGTTTGGTTTGTTGGGGCGTGGGTTGCTTAAAATGTTTGCAGTCATGCGTGTTTTTAAATTTGCAGGTAAAAATATGATTTAGCCTCCATTGCAGTTTTCTCTTAAATGTATGCAGGTGTGTTTATATATCAGAGAACTGAGCAGCTGAACATTGAGTGACATGGAAGTCAACCGCAGTTTATATGATTATATGAAGACATTTCAACACAATATTAGTGTTTGAATCTGAACTCAGGGACCCTGACAGCTGGTGAAACACCAAAAACAAACAAAGACAAAATCACACACGGACCAAAGCTTCCCTCAGACAACAAAGGTGCAGATTTCCAGGAATGTGGGGGTAGGAGTAGCAGGGCCTGAAAACTACTGTATAATCACCAAAGATGTTTGGAAGGGCAACTGTAGAGACGGACATTGTTCTTTCATAAACAATGCACGTGGAGTAGGACTCTGTAAAAGAGGGAGAGGGGCTGAACTCTGTAAACAGACAGAAATAGTATGCATTCCCATCAGGCTAAACAGGAAACCCAGCCAATTAACTGTTTATTCAAAACTGGGTTCCAGAGGTCAGAAGTTGCTGGGAGAGCACTTCCTGGACTGCCAGCAGACAGACGAAGCAGTGTCCGGAGACAGGTGACAGCTGAGGGACATGGAGAGTGTGTCATTTAGTTGATGCATGTTCCCTGCTTAGTAACAGGAACCATTTTCTAAGAGATAAACTGTTCTAACAATGGCTCCTTGTATTTCCAAGATCATAACATTTACCAAATGTCATCTGTGAAATAAAGGGGCCACCAGTTCCTGGGGTCACATCCTGCGTCCTCGATGTCCTCCTCACCAGAGGAGTCAGTGTCCTGGTTACTGCTGTACTTTGGAGAGGAGTGATCGAATTCAAGGGGAAAGTAAGATAAAATGCTGCTGGTGTGATGTTCCAAAGTTAATCTGCATTTCTGACTCACATTGAACATTCAACTTTTAACTGCATAAAAGTTTTTATTTGCATAAAAGTCTAAGTCTAAAAAAGAAGCTCAGAAGATCATGATATAGTGCAAAAAGAAGAAGTGAACTTTGTAGGTCTGTTTGATGGGTTCTCATTCCCACACAGATCATATAGTAGGTTCTCAACCTGAGGTCATTTGACTGGACCAGGTCCTGTGCTCCTGGTCCTGGTTCATTATCCTACCTGCTGGTTGACAGAGGATACATTGAAAATTCTTCTAAGGAAGTGTTTCCCAAACTTTTTTTCTGGGGACCCACATTTTAAAAGTCACAAACCTTCGCGACCCAAGTCAATAGACATTATGCGTATACTCCTGGGAAACACCTGACACACACAAAAAAGAAAAAGCCTGTCTTGAAAAACAACATTCTTAGGCATCCTGCAGTGCTCTTTAACCACTTTGTAACAAACTGTTGTATGTTTTAAACATAACTATTATCACAGTATGTCGTCATTAGATATGTTACACAACAAAAACTAATTAAAGGAATGTCTAAAGAAAACATAAGGATCACAGAAGTAATGAGAAGAAACCAGGGTTACGTTCAGCCCAGCAGACAGTTTCACACAAAAGATTATTTAAAGATGTACAGACAGAACGTCATTGCTGACGTCAAACATGTCAACCGTCTGACTCTGACTTTATCTACGTTCTTTAGTGGATCTCTTGGTCTGATTAATAAAAATAATGTTGGTCTGAGCACAGAGGAAACCACGTCACTTTATGTTTTAATATAGTCTACAAATAACACAAGAACACACCTGAACACACCTTGACTCGGTCATGAACACAACACTGTCACTTGACGCATGATTAGACTGAAGACAGACAGGTTTAACAAAGAGCTTCCTAATCAAACAGCAGCAGAAGGCCTGGCGTCTGCTCAGCCCTGTTTTCATTAGTCTTGACTGTACACCAGTGGCCTGTTAATTGACATCAGTGGCAGATCAGATGGCACATTGACTTACTGTGCTTCCATGAACAATGATCTACATGATACATGGCACGATATTGTGTTAACGTGGTCCAGACCCAGGCTGGTATCCAAGTCCTCCTCATCCACTTAACTCTTTCAGGCCATACAAAGGCCTGGGAGAAATCAGCTGCTTCTAATTGAATTCATCCAATCAATGTTTTAAAAACCAAAAACAGACATGTTGGGCTCCAGGATCTCTTTTCTCATTATATCTAACTCATTTATGTCCAGATCAAAAAACCTGGGAGGAAGGGGTCGAACGCAACAAGAAGCCAGACATTAGCTCCCATTGTGTAAGTTCACTTACATGGAGCAGGAGGTCAAACAGGGTCATTACAGGATTATTACTTAATTACTGCACAGAACAAAAACTGATTACACTGTCTAAAACAGAGAGATTTTTAACATTATAAGAAAAACAATTCAACTAAATGAAAAGAAAGTGTATTCACTGGAGATGGACCAACATTTTTTTGATGACTCTGACTTGGCAACTCATCCAGCCGATGGATATTTGACTTAATGTTGCAGTGCCTTTAGTAAACAAGTGTCAGAATCTTTGGCGAACTATGACCACACATATGAGGAATTTGTCTGTTTTTTTTTATTATTTCCATTCTTAGGCTTAAAAGTAAATAAAGTAAAGAACATTACAGGTTTGAGACACGAGAACAAGAGACAGAGAGTGAAAACTGAAAAGTATATGTAAATGTAGGCTCCAGGAATAAAGTACAACTGACTGAGTTGCTGTAAGATGACAGACACATTGGACCAACAACCAAAAAGTAAAGTCAGGGTCAATTAAGCTCAGGAGAAAACAACTGATATAATGTTAGGAGGAAACACAAACACACGTCAGCTCCCATTTCTACAGCAGACTAAGGGAAAACAATAGAATTAAAAATGTATTAAATTAGCAGTTTTCATGATGAATTAAATGTCACAGTAGGAGAAGGAAAGGTTTCAAAATAATGCAGGAGACATTTCAGGACTTAACCAGACGCCAATGAAGGGATTTTAAAGCTTTCATGAAAGAGCTCCATAAAAAGTATCTTTGGTACAGGCAGACAAGTGCCTGAAATGACGTTAGTCCCACTCAAGTTTTGTTCTGACCTGTGTTGTTTCAGTCTTGTGTCAGAGGTGCAGCCAGGGAAGAGCTGTTCTTTCAGAACAGTATGACTGGCGTCACATTTTATAGTCCCAAATAATGAACACCTGTGAGAGATGCTAACATTATATAGCATCAAGCTCAGAAATATTTAGCTCCTAACCATCGGTATTTACCAATGGTCATTGGTAAATACTACATAACAGATGTATGTTACTATTCTACAGTAGATAATATAGTACAGATAGTGTTAACATGGTGTTACTATGCAGTAACATCATGATTTACTATATTCTCTACTGTACTTTGCTGCTGTAAACACTGAATCTCACCAGTGTCGGTGAGATTCAGTGTCTTGACTTATAGTGCTGTACAGTATGTTGTATAGCACTTGTAATAATAACAAAAGAGGTTCAAAAGGTAAGCTCTCAATGGTGTCCTTTCTTTTAAATGTACTGCACAGAAATAGCACAGATAGAACTACATTAAATGTTGTAGTTTTTTCATCTACTGTTTTTTAAACAACAGTGCTGAGTGATGAAATCCTCCAGATCTCTCCTTGAATCAAATCAGTTACATCTGTACCTTTTCTACTTTCTGCCATCCCTGCTGTCTAACAGACAATTATTATTTAAAAATAAATAAATAAATAAAATAAAAAAATATTAGTACTTTGCTGCACGTTTGGAGATGAAGGGCCTGGGTTGCTCAACATTTCACTGTTGTCTGCTGGAGTGTTAGAGAGTGAAAGCAGTATAAAGTCTGTTGTCTACTAAACCACAGCAGCTCCTCCCTGCACCATGCCACTCACTTTGTTGGTTTGCTCAATTTGCTTCCTAAAGCCACAAAGCCTTTGCAGGCCACACAGGGGCACAACAACATGTTACCAACAGTACTGGCTCAGTGATGTTCTTCCTCCCTCACTGCACACTGTCTTACAACAACTGACACTGTGAGCCTGGCCCAGCCTCTTGTGTACCCAGATACCTGTGTGTGGGGAGAAAACTGCAACGCTTATTTTGTGTGTTCAGCTGCTTTTGGTTTTGGGTCACCGTCAACCAGTCACTTCTTTGACAGAGGAATCATCTCTGTGGTGCAGCTGGAAGGCCTGCTGTGCAGTTGTGCAGCACCAACACAGGCAGCAGTGGCTGAACACAGTCCCTCAGCGTTTCCACATCACAAAAGTGCAGTAGGAGAGAGGAGAAAAAAAACACATCCCTCTCTCTACTGTCTCAACCACAGCTCATATCCTGCAAACCCAGATTCAAGATGTTTCTGTGGTTACCACTGAAGGTTGGCAGCCATCCTCAATCCTACGCCTTTAAAAGCAGCACACGCCACATGACCTTAGGAATCCTGTTTACTCAGATATTGCAGGTTATAGATGAGTTCATGTTTTATGATGCATATATATATACATACATATATATATATATATATATATAAATGTACACTATATGTATATACATATATATAGTCCTAGCTACTAGAAGAACAAATATGCTAATGCTACAAATTCACAAATTCACAAATTCGTGTTTTTACATGATGAGCTGGGTTTTTACATAGTAATAATTAATCAGGTTAAAACATTAACAATATATCAAACCACCATTCCAGAAACATTGGTTACCAGGCCACACAGACAAAATAAAAATATTTGAATTTTTCTTCAAATTTTTATGCTGTGCTTTTACCCTTCTGTCCACTCCTCTTCTCAGCATCAAAGATTCGTCAATGGAGAGCTTCGTCAAAAATGTAGGTTGATAAGGTTGATTTGGTGATATAAAAATACTTTAATAGTACCACCACTATTATGGTAAATGCTTTAACTCTTCATTCCAATATTTCTTTTAGATCTTTTTTTGTTGTTGTTGTTCACTTCAGTGTATAATGGAAATGTGACCACTATCAGACTGAATAACTTTTAAAATTGTTGGGAGATCTTTTTTCATCAGTTGAATGAACGTTCCTGCTTCTCAGAGCTGGGGCAGCTACAGCATTTTTCTGCCTAAGCACAAACCCCAGGGGGCAGAAACCAGCCGAAGCCAGTGTGTTAACACACTGGTGTAATGAACACGTAATTGAATGGATTAATCTGTTCATGCATCTGTCCAATGTTTTTTCATACATATTTACAGCTTCTGGATTGTCTCTAAACGTAGGAGGCATCAACGGGAAACATTCCCAAGAATCCAAGTTTCACCTCAGTTATTTTGCAAAATATTTAATCAGTCTCTACTCAGACTGAGGACTGAAGGTCAAAGGTTACCGCTGCTGCAGGGCTCTGGTAAAAATCACCCTTCAAATGATAATTAATGGTGTTAAAGAGGGATTTGTGTTTACTGTAGTTAGAATTCATAAACCGACTAAGAGTCTCATTTTCCTGCTGTTATAGTGAAAGAAGATATGCAGCTGATGGAGGTTCTAGAGCAGAGACGTGGTGATAGAGAGATATGGACACAACCTTAGTGAAAGGAGAGAGGTCATGGGAAAACTACCACTAAATGTAACAAAATGATGACAGACAAAATTCAGAAGAAAAATACCACAGAGATTGGGATAAATGGAGACTAGACAGAAACTGCTTTAACATCTACTCTCTAGCCTACTGTAGATACAGTAAATATGATATACTGCACACACTGTAGGACCCTCCCGTTTAAACCCCTGCAGCAGAGCAGACGGCCACAATTATGAACCAAAATCAGTTCGGTGGAAATATTAGGACACGTGACTGTGGTTCATACACTGACAACTTCCAGCCTGTAAATGCAGTGGAGAAATACTGTTTAAATATGACAGTTTTTGCTCATTTATCACTGACAAAAATACAAACACCAAAGTCCAGCGGGGTCAGCAGAGGTCAGCCAGTGCAGGTAACTAAAATAAAGGCAATCAAAACAAGCCAATGGGCCGGCATGTAAACATCATTTGACTCTGGATTGGTCTCTTGCCCTTGAGGACCACACGCGAGTGAAACACTAGAACTCTTGAAAAGAGATTGGTAAAGTGCCATATATCCACTCCGGATTCAGGGACCAATGGGAGCCAGATAATGAGGGTGATTTTCAGAGCCAGGCTCAGGGTGTCATTATTGAATTAAGCCTAGTTTAATTAACACACTGAGCCCTTATTGCACCTAAAGGTGTGTGTGTGTGTGTTTGTGTGTTACAGCGGTGAAACAGGAAAAAGGTGGAATTTTCCTAAAGATAATTAAATAAGATTATCCACTTTACAGCAGAGGATTGTGGGAGTGCAGTTAATTTTCTCAAACAAGATCAGTGTGTGTGTTTTTTTAACTTTCTGGCCCATGCTGAATTTGCAGGGTATTGGTTGTTCAGTGCCAGGCGGTAAACTGAATGAACATGACAGCATTTCCCTTCATACACACATCTAACACAGAGCCATCACAGTAATGAGAGTGGACGTTGTGGATCTATGGAATATTGTGGTTAAACCAAAAGATGGATTAAAAAATGTTATTACTTTATTTGGCTGTTAGCAGGTTTTCCACAGTGGCTCTCCTCCACCCACATGCCAGCTCTAATAGATGCACAGTCACAAAGAGCTGCTGTGGAGTCTGGACCTCAGGAACAAGGAGCTGCGTTCTGTCACATTTCAGAGTCAGTTAAGAGTCTTTTTAAAACCTCTGGGTTCAGTTAGAGCTGATTTCAAACTGAACCAAGTCTCATAATGCATAATGGTTAGACTGGGAACACACTGGACTGGAGCTCCACTGGTGATGTAGGTCGTCAACATATCTGGGTCATGACGATTCACATGTTACTATGTGTGTACACTGGATTATTTCTGCTTTTTAAATTTCTTAAATGTAATACTTTTAGCAAATATCACAAACTGAGTGAAGTGTGTTTTTTATGACATGGATAATGGACTGTGTTTGTATATGAGAGGAGTTTGTGATTTTTAATACTTTTTTTTTCTTTTGTCTGAGGCTGGCTGTACTGTAGTCTTGAATTATTTTGTTGTGTATTTATTTTTAGTAAATTGTCATTTAAAGAATTAGAGAAAAAAAATAAAAGAACTATGATTCATTTACTGCCAAGGATCCCATAAGTCCTGTTCTGTGAGGACAGTCTGATGATAAAGGCTGAGGTTGATGGACAGAGGACGGACGGCAAGCGTGAGTAGAACATTCTCTCAGGCCATGAGTTTGCCGCAGCATCTTTGTCTTGACAAGCATTTACAAAAGGCCTTCAGACTCTTCAGCATCACCCATATATCTAAAAGGGACGGGGGAGCCAGCTCGGCCACTGGTCTGCACTCTCCTCTGCAGGCGGACCTTGTCACGGCACTGAGTACAACAGAGAGACTGAACGCCTTGCAGCACAACAGGCACTTTCGCAGCGAATGCATGTGAAGATGTCAATGCAGCCATTGTGGCGAGCCCACCACAGGCCATGTATGCCAGCCAGAGGGGAACACTGCCAACTTTATGCTTCATTTACTGTCTGTTGCTGAAAGGAGCATCCATGTAATTGCATGTCAAATATTTTTTTTGTCAAATGTTTGTCATGGGAAAAATCATCAAACCTGGAGGAGAGGGGCAAAAAGAGTGCAATACTGTAGAAATGGACATCTGCAACAGTGTATTTTACTGAATATGCTCAAAATATAATGACAAGGAATATTAAACATGATCTCAGCTCAGAAAAGACAGTCACATGATCATCAGAACCGGCTTTGTAGCCATCAAGTGATACGAGATGCATGGCAAGCAGCAATGTTTTGTAATGTAGTTTTTAAGAGCAGGGTGGAGGGAGGTTACGAAAAATTGAATAATTTTCTGTAATATTTTTCACACATCAGCTGTGAAATTGTTGCTGCCATGGAATTACGAGTGGAAACAAGTATAAACAAGTACATCCAGCTGTGGTTTATTTTACGCTATTTCAACTTTTATTTTAGTCATTGCCATGATATTTAGAATGTGTCTCTGTCCAGGGTGTTGCTTTGTACCAGTCAGGTGAGCTCAGGTATAAGCACAGGGGGGAAAAAATTATAACCAAAACTATTTTGTTACATGTTTTCCATTTAAGTCCAGACATATTTGCGAGTCATGTTTCCACTGAAAAAATCAGATTCTATAAAAAAAGTGGATAAATTATTAAAACACATTTTTATTTAAGTTTAGTAATTTTGACCCACAGTTCAATTCTTTTTAAAGTTTTATCAGTAACAATTTTAATCTGTTAGAGATGTTCAGGACAACTTGGAACACTAACCCAGTTGTTTGTATAATTTGTTTTTGTTTAATTTTGTCTTTTATGGGGTGAAACTTCTGTCCAACGTGTCACAATGGTAGAAACACTCTTAAGTCTGTTGTTCAGTAGTAATGTTGCTTTACTACGGTTCCCTATCACAGTTTCCTGCCTTCAGGAAAGACCTGTGGCAACCACTTATTACAGAGTGTACAGCATTGTGCTGCGCTTACCAGGCTAGTGGTTTGTGGCTGTGTGTGTGTGTGTGTGTGTGTATGCAGGGTTTAAGATGCATAACTGTGAGAGGGATCAGGTTTATTTATACTGAAAGTGTGTGCGTACGTGCAAACCTGCAAGTGTATGCATGTGTGTGTCTGTGTGTGTGTGTGCATAAGTGGTCGAGAAAAAAAAAGTCTAAAATTAAAATCTGGGTTTTTGAAATGTCTCTAATTAGAGAGGGGAGGACTGAGGCCTATTTTCAGAGCTGTGGCCACGCACGCCCTTCCCATATGTGTGTGCACTGCTAAACAGAGACACACAAAAGCACAGGCTGCAACCATGCTGCACTCTTTAGTGTGTGTGTGTGTTGGAGGAAGAGGTGGGGCAGGGGGAATAAATTCTGCTCCCGGATTTCCTTTTTTCCGCAGAAGTCATTTGACATATTTGTATTTGTTAAAGCTGAAAACACTTTTCTCTATTCTCCTGCAGTGAGAATGCAAATATATCTGCTGACGTGAGCAGAGACTGCTCTGGTGAAGGAAGGACGAACAGATCATGTCCAACCATCCGAGTAGGTGCACTTTTATGTTTTGCCTCACTCATATATTTCCTATACAACAAGAACAAGAAATATAACGTGCGTTCCTGGCCGTGGTGCAGACGATTTAAAATCTGTGTTACCGTAAAGCTGCACAATAATTTACGGCAATATTTACAGTCAAAGACAAAGTGGAGACAAACCGAAGTGCAGAGTTTATGGCTGCACGACAGGAACACAATAGTCACTTTAATCACCATCCACAGTGTTTTTACACATTTTAATGAGGCAATTTAGTAAGTTTAGCCCTGTGAGGCAGTAAGTGGAATGTGGTGAATGTCTGACTGACACTGTCTCAGTGGTCTCATAACCAGTCGTTGATTTCTGCACAGAAACTAAGTGTATTTCTGCAACGAGTTGACCAAAAACCTTGATAACAATAGTGTCTGCACCAACATCAGTTGGTTTTACCTGATTTGATGATAGTAGGTGTCGCTGAAGTCACAGCACTGCCACACAGCCACATTTCCATCATCTAGTCTTTGCCCCTTTGACTTTATACTACTTTAACTACTCAACCTCAGTTGTTTCTCTGATCTGATCCTTTCTAATCCCGGTCATCGGGTCATCGTTCATCTGTTACCTACTTCAGGAGTAAGTATATCAGAAAATTAGAGCACGCACGTGCACACACACACATACTCAGACAGAAGCCACAGGCATCCCCACTATAGTCTCCCATTATATCCATCTGTATCCATGTGTTGACGACCCAGAGCAGGAACTGGGAGCCGCTGCGGTCAAACACAGGGAGAAGGAAGTTAGCACTGGCAGAGAAAAGTCGGAGTCAGGCATATTTCGAGTAAGATAAGATGTCAAGTTGGTGGGGAAATAAAGAAAGAGGGGGAGGAAGTAAAATAACAAAAGGCCAGTTACAAATTTAAGATTACGGCAACAAAACAGGGCTGTGAGCAGATTTGGAAAAATCACAACTTCAACTGAACAAATCACTCAGTATTTAAACAGCTGGAAAGGTACAGAGAAGTTAGACATGTGGAGGTGGTCATGTTACCTTGACCTGTAGGGGTCACCATTAAACCACACCGTGTGTGTCATTGGCAGGTGCTATAGCTCAATATAGAGCCCCCAGTATCCAATGTCAGGTCTTTGTTTGCTGTTTTGATTTTTTGGCTGCTCCACCTCACATATGTGGAGAGTGTACCCCCCCAGGCTGCCGCCCCCCTCCTCTCAACACCTCACTCCACATAAATAAACCCAATAGCTGCAGGAA
>NC_024328.1:16078624-16085386 GCF_000523025.1 Cynoglossus semilaevis
CCTACACTCACCAAGCTTTTGGAATTCTACCCTCTGATAAGATGAATGTTTGGGACATTTTATGGACACACTCTGGTCTCCTCACCCTGACTCACAGACCCAAAACCACCAACACATCTGCTGGATCTTTTTGACTCTGTCCACACACAGGCCACAAGTGAGAGACCAAGGATTTGACTCAGCCGATAAAATGGTGATTAGAAGGAGGAGCACACTGATGCATTTGGAAACCACTGGATAATGCAGCTGAGGTGGGAGGATGTTAGGAGTCGCAACAGAACGTCTTCATGATTAATTAGTTGACAAAGGCTCTGAATGAAGGCAAAACATGAATGGGTGATACCAGACATGTGTAAGGTTCAAAGGTCATGTCTATCTGATCCTGCTATTAAATGTGTGCATTCTGTGAAATTCATTCATTCAAACTACAGCCAGCAACTGTTTAGCTAAGCTTAGCATAACAGAAACTGAGAATACAAGGAGATCCCTGTTTTTTTCCATGAGCATTTCTTCTTGCCAAATTAGTAAGAATGTACACATATATAATTAAAGAAATATGAAATGTCACAATGGTTGTCTGCATCTGGGAGATAGTTACGTTGGCATTGAATAAATGTGATAGAATTGCAAAAACTTGGGTGTGGGCTGTTTGGAAATCATTGTGACAAATTACTTCATAACCTACAGGACAACTATGTAAGAGTTTGACAACATCAGTCCTACATTTACTCGGGTCATTTACTGTCAACACAGTCTTGATGACCTGCTACATGAGTTCACTCAACAACTTTTTTTTCTATAAACTTTATCATACAGATAACTTAAAGTCACACATCTAGGCCTGTAGACCAGATATGTCAACCATAGTATTTAAAGACCAACACATCAGACACTTTATATCGAAAAACATTAAATTGAAAAAATTGAATAATCAAATAATTAATAAAAATAATATATTGTGAATAAATTCAATATGTACCTAAGCTAAGCTAACTTGATAAAGCTAACCTAGAATCCATTTTGGTGTCACATGGTCCTGGGCCTTAATCATGGAAAGAAACTTGTTTTTCTCTGGGTTTTAACAGCAGCTCTTTAGCTTCTAGTTGCAATGCTGCCACCTAGGGTGTTCATGTTATAAAGTATATAATTATTTCCAGCCAAAAATATTCATCAAAAAATACTTTATATATATATAAAATAATTTAAGTTAGTTTATTTACTCAGAAATTCCAGCATGATATGCACTGCACTTTTTGGCATTTAACATTTGTGTAAAGTGTAAAGTGGGCCACCACTCCACCGCTCCAAACCAGATTTTATGGCTCAAATAAAAACAACAATTAGAGCATTATCATCAATGTCCCACCATCCACATTTAGGTGAACCACTTGCACAGGAGCTATCAGCCACTATGTTTGTCAAACAAAGTTGGACTTAGAACTAAAGTCCAGCAGTTGTTCAGCAACAGGATCTGCTGCATCTGTTCAGTTGCACGCCACCGTCCCTGATAAAAATATTACCACACTTGCTGAAATATTTTTAACCTTAAAATTTCAGGCTGTCACACAACAACAGTCAAGTCACTACCGCACACTACAGTGAGGCAGCAACTGAATCGCAGCTGTCTCACAAATGAGACAGAGCACCGGACTGACGACGGGTTTACTGAACCCCTGCACCCAGCATGTGCCCACTCAATCTGGCTGGCACCCACTGAGCCAGTGCCGTCATCCATCAGGGAGAAACGATGACAACAAAATGCACTGAGGGAGGAGTGTGGTTTTCACTTGGGTAAAAACCACAAGCAACGAAGCACCAACACATTTGGCACGTAGACTGCCACTGTACGCTCCCTTCATTTGTCTGTTTTCCATTAAAACGTTAAAAAAACAAGCAACAGCTGCCGCCACACAGGAAGCCGTCAGCCATCTATGTTCGGTGGCTGAAGTTTCATCGCGTAACATACATACGAGTTTCCTGAGAAGGAACACATCACAAACCCTTTACTTTCACATTCCTTCAAAATAATCAAAATATTAGAGGCATGGAACAATGATCTGGAAGTGAAGCTACAGTGAGGAGCCCTGCCTTCTCCTCCTCCTCCTCCTCCTATTTCTAACTCCACTGTAGAAGATCTGTGAGTAAAGGGCTGGGGATTTTCAGTCTCCAGAGGCACATCCCTCTGAACCGCCTGCCAAGCCTCTCCTCTCCCTCCTCCATCCTCTTCTTTGCTCTGCTCTTTGTCTTCACCTCTCAGTTTGCACTTTCCCACTTCTTCCACACTGTTCATCCTTCACTTTCTCCTTCACTTTAGCCTCTCTCCAAGCTCTAATCACTTTTGCATTATGTCTCCTCCACACTCCTGCCCTCTTATCTCTTTTCCCCCTTTCTTCCCTTCCGTTCCTCTTCTCTTCTTTTTCCTACTCTCACAGTGATCCAGCTCCTTTGCAGCCGTGCATAATTACAGCTAAAAACAAGTCTGCGCAGGCTCACATCTGGAAGGAGTTTGGACATGGCAGTTTCCTACCAAGACGACTAAATATTTAGGTTGAGAGTTACTGCGTGTGGATGAACTGGAGATGGAGGGAGGGACAGGGAGGGGAGGAGAGAGGAATGGGGGCGCTGATGATAAAGAAAATGAGTGAAAGTTGGACAGAAAGCTTTGGCTGGTGGAGGACGGCTCAGACACAATGCATCATTAGAGCAGTGATCAGTGGGAGTCTGCAGGAATGTTGTATAACGTGACATGCAGCAATGAGATCAACATGCAGCCGCGAGGAGCCCCAGAAGGAGGAGGAGTAGGTGGAGGAGGAGGTGACACCGGGGCGGCCGGTTGCCCCTTTATGGTTGGCAGAAATAACAAACAGCAAACTAATAGTTTTAATAAACAGATCCCCATTGGGATTTCCCATGATGCTAAAGGACCTCAGCTGGAATGTTCACAGGGGCCAGCTGTTGTGCATTACACGTAGCAGGCGGCCCTGGAAACCCTGGGTTGGTGTCCTCCAGCCTTGCGCAGCATGGAGGAGAACATGCCTGCAGGCTGATTTAGGCTGGCTGTCAGAATATTCGATTGTGAGGAGGGACCTACGTAATGTAGCGAGCCCCTCCGCCCTCTCTTCATCGGTGAACCTGGGATACTGTCTGTAGTCCCTGAGCAACTTGAGGAATGTCAGGAATAACACGAAAATCAACACAACCTCTCACATTCCACATCTGGAGCCAATGTCGTGAGCAGCAATGGGAGCATAGGCGCTTGAAGAGCTCACCAAACTTTCAGGGAAGTAAACTTTCCGTACAATCAAGTCTCTAAGGTGAAGGTACAGAAAATGGTGAATGTTTGCTCCGTGTGGCATTAGAAGTACAGGCAAAAAGACACCGGAAAATGTAAATTTGGCCTTTAATTGTCTTCAAGTGGAAAATACCTCTACCCTTGCACAGTTCACCATGTCATCTTAGAAAATATTCATCAATTATGTGCCAGAAAATCAAATACCTAAGGGTGAAGGATATGATAAGTGGTTGCTAAAATAAACAAAAGTTAGGGTTGATTTGCCCTGATATTATTTAATTTTAGTAATGAATCAAAGTTGGCCAGAAGATACATACACAAGTGTTACATAAAAAGTGATCTGAAAAAACATTTAACTCTGGCCATAAGATAATAAACAGCTGAGCTAGAATGAGCCAAGGCCATATGGCCTAAATTCAGAAAAAAAAATGTTATCAAATCTAGCTAGGTTCCAAGTAAGGAGAAGTCACTGAAGTCACTGAAACGAATCTGACAAGGTCAAAACAGGCTTGTGTTAAAAAGTCTATTTGCTGCCTTGGTGCTAAGCCTCATGAAATTGTCACCAAATGCTCAATGTCAGTACCAAAACAAACCTAACCAAAATTAGTAGATGCAGAGATGGAAGATTATCTTGAAATACCCTCCACCACTGCTACCAAAGCCCTTTTTACCTCTGGTTTTCAGCAATGTGTGCCCCAGATGTTTACACTGCCTTCATTAGGCAGGAACCAGAGTAGTTTCCAAATGGACCTCTGGCTGCATTCACCTCTCCTGGGGTACAAATTCCCAGATTTTACCTCACATGCGTGCTTCATTGGGGCTATTTCATATTTTTCTTTTCTCTGAGTCCATTTGCATAGAGCATTTTTTCCCATTGGGTCAGAAGATGAGGACAGTTAACTCAGTGTAAGACTAAGACACGTCTGTGCAGCTGTGAAGAACGCACTGCTGTAAACCATCTCAGAAGCACCACCCAAATGAAATGTGTCACTGGTCGTGCATCCATCATATAAGATAGTGTGTTTTGGCTCGCGCCGCCACCCTTTCAAGTCCTGTCCAAGCAGGCCACACAGTGAATTGCTTCATAATAGTAAAGATATCTGGCTGAAGTGCCATAACAATGCCAATTATACTGCAGTAAAACGTGTTTCTGTGCCAGTGTAATTTATTTAATTTATTTTTACTTTATAGTTAGACAAAATTGCTGTTTGGTGTTTCTACCTGACAGTGCTCCAGGAAATATGGGGAACATTTCGAAAAGTTATGAGTTTCCACGTCCACTTTGTGGGTAAACCTCAGTAAAGGGTGTGTCTGCTGCTTTACACTCACACGCAATGGTAGAAAACAGTTTTATGTCTTTTATGTTTGGTTAAGGCTCCAGTATGTAGTATTTTAAACAGGACTCAACCCTCCATAGGCCTCAGAGGGTCCTTGGAAAAGGACAGAGGCCTCAACAAGTTTCCTTCATTTTAAGAACCATAAACGTCCTCTTGACAGTCCCTAAGTCTCATTTGTTAGTTCCAGGTCATAACAGGAGTCAGTCTGTGGATCGACACATTCATAAAGACTCTGAAATGAAGTGAGAACAGACAAACGGGGGGAAGAGAGACAGACTATAATTGACAAATTAAACTCTCGTTGAACTCTGTAACCAAACCCTGCAAGGGAACCACTGCCTATTTAAAATCTGTTAAATACCCCTAGATTTCTTTGTATATTGTATAATCCTGAGCAAACACGGCAAAACAGTAACATGAAAATGTTACTAATAATAAAGATTTATTGTGTATTAGTGGCTACATCAAGGTTAATTGATGCTATCGCCTCCGCAATGGCAGCCAGCAGCGTGCTGAAGGATAAAAGAAGGTATCACATTGATATCACTATCGGCAGATACTCCAAGTTGATGTATTGGTATCACATTTTAAAGAGTTGTATCGATCAATCCCTACAATTTACAAAATGGTTTCGAACCACACACTTTAGGTATATGACTCAAAATCATTAAAGGTGTGGTGTTAATTAAGTGGTGTGCCTCCCCATCTAAAAATGGTGGAAAGAATGAAAGAGTCAGGTTAGAAAGTCCTTCTACTAGTGCAAATAGCAAGTATTACTCTCACAAAAGATACTTTCAAGAATGGGACCTCTGTTTAATGAGAATCTTTATTATTTATCTGCATCACTTTTCATCCTGTGTGTCTCACTGAACTACATTCTAATATTTCTTCAATGAATGTGGAGAAATAAAAAAGAATTCTGTTGTGAACCATTTTATAAGAAAAATGTGATTTCTTTCTCATTCTCACAAACTGCTTTTGTTGTTCTCCCTCCTGGCTACATAAGGTGATGGTGAGTCAGGGTGTTGTGCTATTAAAAGAAGGCGCCAACGCAATAGTAAAGCTCAAAGCAGGAAACAAAACACTCCAAAATGTGCTTTTGTTTAATTCAGTTTTGCAAGGCTTCGTCAGCTGGACCATGTGTGGAGGGAAGGAGAAAGCCTAAGAGAATGCCTGGCCTCGATCACAGTCAAATTTAAAGTGACAGAGTTGTGTCAAAGAGGCTGGGCCACGATGATGGCTACAGTCAGTCTGCCCTCTCACTGATCTGTTTAATGCTTCACAGAGGCAATCGCTCAGCCCACCACTACAGAGTTAAACCAGATCAAGATGTAAACTTCTGACCTTACAAGACTTATTACTGCAACAAGTCCCCAAATACAGTTAAAGCGCAGGTCATGGGGTCAAAGGCTTGAGTGCGTGGGCATGATCAAAATACTCAACTGTTGTGAGAAACTATTTCAAACTTGGTGATCCCTTCAACTATTTTTGGGAATTTTGATTTCGTTGTGTACATGTACATCTCTGAACAGGGACTACAGACTCTACAGGGATATTCACAAGGCTTAAGGTTACTGAATATTTGTCTGTTGGGATCATACGGTCTGTACCTGTTCAGTAATATGGCTATGGTTTGATGAGAACTGTTAGTAGATTAAAAAAATATATATTTTTCAGGCATTTTTTCCATTGCAACTATGAGGGCAATTTAATAAGTTCTAAGATTAATTGTAAAAAAAAACAAAAACAACAAAAAACAACCAACATGTTTCTGTAGATCCATTGGGATTATATTATACACCAGGGTTTCAAAATGTACAGCAAGGCTTCAATATTTTAACAGTCATTTTTGGTAAAGCTCTGCAGGCTTCACAGAAATGTAATAAAGAAATTTATCAAAGCTGTTCTGACTTCTTCTTAACATGTACTTATTAACACAGACATCTTTTTAAGCTCCTCTCCTTGAATCGCAACCTTAACGTGGTGGATGGGTTTGAGTATCCGAATGAACCTAGGAGCTATGTTGTCGGGGGCTTAACGCCCCTGGTAGGGTCTCCCAAGGCAAACAGGTCCTAGGCGACGGTGCACTAAATCTAGCATATTTTTGCTTGTTAAACACGTTTTCACAGTCCA
>NC_024328.1:16088177-16100469 GCF_000523025.1 Cynoglossus semilaevis
CTCTGGGAAGAGACCTAGGGGAAGACCTAGGACACGCTGGAGCGACTATGTCGCTCGGCTGGCCTGGGAACGCCTTGGGGTCCCCCCAGAAGAGCTGGAGGAAGTGTCGAGGGAGAGGGAAGTCTGGGTGTCCCTGCTCAGACTGTTGCCCCCGCGACCCGGCCCCGGATAAGCGGTTGAAGATGGATGGATGGATGGATCTTTTTAAGCTATAAAATCTGTCTTAAAACGTTTTACCCTGGTACAACCTATCCAGGTAGGCTATTAGTCAGTTGAGCTCAAAATATACTTCCCCAGGTTATGCAAGATAAAGTGGTTCCTTCATTAAGACACAGGTTGGCATGTTAGGCTCAGTTACTGTAAAAGACAAAAAGTTTCACATATAGTAGGTACTGGCAGATATTTAGTAAGTGATGATACACACAGTTATCTGTTTTTCCTCAGGTACTTTGTGAAACATGTATTTCACAGTGGTGCTGGTATAGTGGACCCACATGGAGATGTCAACCTGGGACACGTTTCATAGGAGTAAGAGAAGCATTTCTGAGACTGAGACTTTGAACTGGAGTAGAACAGGTTGGAACCACAGCTGGAACAGGCTGTTTTTACTGGCCTGTTCCAGGTGAGTGACTGCCTCTTTTTACAATGACCTACTTCACTGATGCCTTTTAAAGAACAGCTCCATGTTGCGTTGCATTTGTAGTGACGTCTTTTGGTCCATTAAAAGTGTAAAGCAAACAGACGGATGCATTGTGTCCAGTTTGTCGGACTAAGCTTTTTCAGGAATGCTGCACAAGAGCAGGAACTGCAGACCATCCTTCAATGTTTGGAAATTGTAGTTCACACACATATCCTTAAGGAGCTCATGTACGAAGGTGCTCTGCTTCAATCAGTCCATACACTTATTTTGGGCACACTGTGAAAAGTGTCATTTCACCAAAGCAGATCAAGATTCAAGCTTAAAATACCTCTCATCTCCAAGCATACATTTGTATAGGCTTCAAATCAGATGCCTGGGTTTCATCAGACCAGCGTCATCCAGCACTGGGCATAAAGTAAGTCTACAGTGGACAAGCTGACTGACACAATTGTCAAATGACTGATGTGAAGGACTGCAGACTGATTCATACTAATGAGGGCAACAGGCTCAGCAAAGTTAGGAAGAAACTCACAACATGTTCTTCAAGCCACTGTAAAGATGCAAGTAATATTTAAGGCCGTTGATTAATCATGAGCAAGATTAATTCAGATTAATTCACAGCTACTTGTGATTAATCTGAATTAAAAAAATGTTTTTTATGTCTTATACCCAGACTTTACAGCTGTGAATAGTTCTGATGGCATTATACGATTCACTTGTCACGTGTCTCTGTGTCCTGTGGTGGAGGTGGACATCTATGCCTGCAGATTGCAATTAGTAAAGCTTTGTGTGACAATTTCCCATAATGCTCAAGCAACTGCTCAAGTATTAAACCAAAACCAAAAACGTTTTATCTCCTATCTTGCACTGTATTATCTGTATCTTTTATCAATGTGCCATTGAAGATGACTTTCATTTTTCAACTAGCACCAACACATGGACAGGCTGATATATATAATTTAATATCATAGCAGGCCTATCTGATTTAACCAAGTCGGGCCTATCTGATTGGTACCAAGTCCAACCATGACCCAAAACCTCCTGTTTAACTTTGATGTTATTGTTTTGTGTCAGTTATATATAATTCAGAGAGTGTAGTGTTCGGGACTCACAGAGAGACTGTTCTGTTGGGCAGAAGACTTGGATCCGGGGCCTCGGTGAGCTCCTCCTTGCTGCAGCTGACCCTCCTGCCCACCGCCTGTACACTGTGCGCTTTGGAGCGGTCGTCCGTGCAGCTGCAGCCGCTGTGGGAGGCGAGCAGCCCGGGACAGGCCTGAGAGAACCGGGGCTCGGAGGCAGACAACAGGAGCAGCATCAGTACCAGACGCCCCGGCAGCAGAGGGATGCCGAGGCCGGGCGCAATCATTGTCCTTCGGCTGAATCTCACCTCAGCTGCTCCCCCGCCGCCAGTCATCCCATATCTCTAACATCAAATTTTTCAGCGGGGCGCAAATGGAAGCCAAAAAACAAACCATTAAAAAAAAAATTATTTGTTTCACTTTCTGATTTCTACAGAACGCGCAACTAAACGAAACACTGCTCAGAGAAGAACGCACATCATCCGGTCATGGTTTTTCCGAGTGTCCCGTTATGTCATGGCAGCCCGAGCGCACAGTTCCATCGGAACCAAAAAATAAATGTTAACCTATCAAACTGACTCGTGTGTCCATTCAAACTTCTTCAGCGACTTCAGACAAACAGCGTGTTCTGTGGACAAAAGTTTTGGGAGTTTTTAATAAAACCGTAAAAAGATTTTACATCACTTTTTGGGATGTTTGGCGACTGTCGACTGTACCGTTATCTTCCTCTAAAAGTTAATCCAATCCTGGAATGGCTTCAGAAAAGAGAAGTCAGAGCTGCATCCACACACTGTCAGATCCAGAATAAAGATGGAAAAAGAATGTGTCAATATTCTGTCAGTTGTTGCGCTTCTTCCAAAACCTTTCCTGTAGTTTCCCTGATCCTTGAGCTCTGAGAAGACTTCCACTCCAGCGCAACGTGAACGTAAACAGCTGAGGAGCAAAAAATCTGATTAGAAATAGATTTTATCTAGTGACTCTGAGCGACTAATGTGTGATTCCCTAAAAGTCAGTGGCTTTTACCTCCTCTGTCACGCTCTTGTCTCAAACCCTCTGAGTTACTGCCCCGAGTGCGCCCATTCCGTCTGCGTCTGCGCTCTGGTCCCCGCGGTCCTAGCGCATCCTGCAGCTCAGCCACAGAGGAGGAGGAGGGGGAGGAGATTGACATATGACCTGAGCTTTAACCTAGCTCAACTCTCTCGCTCATACATCATCTTGAGGGTGACTCAGGAGGGTTCGTGTGTCTTATCTCGGGCAGAACTAATCAAGAAGCCTCTTTATTTATTTGTTCGTTTGTTTGTTTGTTTTGTAAATGATGTGAATGTTGTTTTCCAATAGAGAATCATGTGCACTGATGTTTTAGCAGGCACTTCTACTATACATACATTTGGTGACAAAAATACTTACATCCAAAAGAAAAAAAATCTTTGTCCTGACTAATGAAGGGGTCTTCAGTGTTTTTCTTCAACATGTATAAATATATCCATCCATCCATCCATCCATCCATTTTCATCCGCTTATCCGTTACCGGGTCGCGGGGGCAGCAGTCGCCGCCCAAATCACATTGCACCGTACCAAACCTTCCTGCGGGTGGTGAGTCCACTGGAAGGTACCAACCGCCCTAACCGGGATTCGAACTTGCCCAGGAGGTGAACCCTGGGGTTCCACACCAATGACAGAGACATTGCCTCTGGGCCAAAGCGCCACGTGTATAAATATAAATATTTATATATATATGTGTGTGTGTGTGTGTCTGTGTGTGTGTGAGAGAGACCATATATTTTCCATACATATTTTATATTGCCATGGTAACAGAGAGCATAACAACTTCCAGCGCTTGTGCAAATTCATTGTGACAGGACCCAACAGCTGCCTGCCTGGCTGGCTCATTCATTTGCTTCCAACATCAACGATCCATTTCAGACTGTTCTGATAGGCATCACCATGCTTCCCCACAATAAGAGTACTGAACATCCTGTATCTGTGTGCATGAATGTGTGTGTTTAGTACCTTCATGTACTCTGTAGGGGACTGCCAACCCCCTGTTGAAGACCTCTACCTTAATGTCTGAGCAGATTTCTGAAGTCAAAACAGATCTTTCACTGGTGTTCTTTTGTTTGTTTATATATATGGCAGCAGATGGCTATGAAAACTGCTGTTGAAAAAGATCTTTGTGAGTGTCTTTCTACAATTCCTGCCAGTATATTAGTGTTGTCTTCAGCTAAATAGGACGAGATTTTAGTCAGTTATGAAGTGATTTATACAAGAAGATTATTACATTTAATTACATATACTTTTTGAGATTTTTGTTTGGTGGTGTGGTGTGGGGTTTTTCCTGATGTTAAATATGTGCCGTGGCTTAAATCACAGTGGAGGTGTGTCAATTGTTTATTTAAAAAATTGTTGAAATGTTACAATACAAAATCTTTCTCTTTCATGGAAACTAAGTAGAACTAAAGGCGTGACTTGATCTGGGAAACTGGAGGTCACAGGTGCTGAGGTCGTCCATAAACTTCTGACCTAGAACTTGCACAATTTTGAGCGTCAGCTCTGGCAGCTACTGCAGCAGCTTCACTCCTGCAGATGATTCCTTTCTAATGATTCCTGGGTTTCAACCAAATTTGGGAAAACTGCATTTTCCTGTTAGGCACCATGGACAAGAACAAGGAGAAGGTCAAGGACTGGGAAAAATCTAAAATTTGAAACATTTAAAGATACCCTAGAGGATGCGTTGATAGAGACATATGCAGTTTTTATCTTAAATAGTAGATAAATAATTTTGTTTTTTAAATAAATGTACTTTTTGTGTGTTCTGATTGGCTCCTTTAGTTTGGTGATCTCTCCATTCTAAAAGGTCTCAGTAAGGAAAATAAAAACTAACTTTTGAACCATGTGAGCATGTGTGCATTTGCATATTAGCATAATTCTAGTACTTAGCTGAAATTATTGTATATTTCATAGCTACTAAAAAAATGAATATAAAATAACATGTTGCAACTTTCATTTGTGACATTTGTTGCTGTACATGACTCTGAACAACTACAGCAAAAGTACAACCAAAACGCCTGAATGAACTAATGCAGGGCCGAAGACAGCAGCACATGTGAAACAGCAGAGGTAGACAGAATGGTAACCACAATGCACAGCACATGGACCGGCAGTTAATACGAGGATTATAAAAACAAAATCACATGGAAAAGGAGCAGAGTTGACATGTTATTTCTTGTTGACATATATTAACTGTGATGATAATGATGAAGCTCTGTGCTACACTTGTGTTGTTATTGGCAGAGGGAGTTTGATTTGGTCTGCAATCAGGAGGGAAAATTATGAATGAAGCCTGAAGGCCACTTTTCTGCAAATCAAAGACTTTTCAGTGACTCAGCAGAGGAAGTTCATTTATAGATTCACTTCACTTACTTTGATACTGTTGCTACAGAGAAAGTTATGACAGTGGCACAAAATTTGATCTTGAGAAAATACACAGTAAAGACAGAGAAAGTGAGCAGAGACATTGTATGATTTACTGTAGGATCACAGTGTGATTATTCGCTACTCTCTAATCTTGAACTCTACAACATTCAGAGCTGTGTGGTTAGCAAGCAGCCAACATGTGGCTAGAGCTGGTGAGTTTTACAAAATAAACTTTAACATTTTTAGAGGTTTTTTTTCCCATCAAATATGTGTCAGGGACGTCGTGGCTTCACTTTGGTGTCTGAGGTTACTACTTCTATTTCTTATTTATAGTCATCAGATACCTTGGTGCAAAAAAAAGATGACCTCTGGGAGTTTTTTGTGCACCATCTGTTAGCCAAAGCACATATATGAACTGACACATCAGCTCTATGTTCATTCTCTCACAAAGATAATGCCTTGGGTTTTTTAAAATTGAATAATATTTATCTTTTCTTACCTACAGTATAGAAACTCCCTGAGATGGAACATTGGCTTACTGTTAAAAAAAAAAAAAAGATATATGAGAGGCCCAGAGAGGATGGAGATCACAGTGATTCAAATCTGGAGAATATTTCAAAAGTATGAGAAGGTAAATCTGGGGAATGCTTTTATAAAAGGAGACTTTATTCAATTGGGGTTGACGTGTGTTCACCCAGGTATCCAAGGTGCCGGCTCCCCAGTCATGCGAACAGAATAATGGTGTAGTGTGCTCCGACCCAAAGAGCAGACCCAGGGATTGTTATTCCTGTATATGATACTGTACCCTGGAATGAGCTCAGAAACCCAGTGTGATTACTGGAGGAAGAGTATGGGCGCCCGCTCAGCGGCTAAAAACAGAGGGCTGTTTATCCAAGCTGTTAAATAGGGTTTCGAGTACAACAGCCCCCTCCGACTCACACAGGCCCAAAATCTCCCTCATCTGGAGAGCAGTTTCCATTTAAAATGTCACGTTCCAAACGGCACATTACATCAAATTGTACTTAATGGCAACCAGACAAACTTTAATGTCGTTCCAACATTTTCTCTGCATGCTCCCCGCAGCCCCCTTGCTCCTTATAGCCAAGCAAGCAAAATCTCTACTCCTGCCTTCTCCACATCTGGACTCCATTCCAGGGGAAAGAGAGGGAGAAAAAAAGAGAGCGAGAGGTGCAGATATAAAGGTGGAACGTAGGGAGGCTTGGAGGCAGCAAATGCAGGAAGTACAGATAAGTAGTCTACATGAAGTCTCCCGGAGGGTAAAATCTTTCTGAAGAAATGGGAGATGACAAGTAATAAGTGAGAAGGCAGGTTTTGACGGTTCCTCTTGGACAACGTCCAGTTGTCCAACGGCATCAAATGCTACATCAGAAATATCTAAAAGCAGCAGGGTTTTCAATAGGATGAAAAGAGATGTGAAGCAGATTCAGATGGTGACAGAAGTCAAACTAGGAGGAACGTTCTAGCATGGGAACAGACGTCAGGACCAATGAGTCTCGCAAAAAAGGAAATTCTGACATCTAGCGGTACGCAGGCCACCACTGTGCGTCTTTGTTGATATACTGTAAATATTTTTACTTGTGAAAGTAAAACAGGTCGTAAAGCGTAAAAACACACTTGTAAAAGATAATTAGGACTACATGAAATACCTTCTCACTTTTTTTCTCGAAAATATATAAAACACCCAGAAGTCTAAATTAAAATATGTATTAATTATTTCATTTTCTGTGAAGTTCTTATAGTAGCAGTAGTTGAATGTTTAAAAGTTTGTCCATCAGCATAAAGGAGCATCAACCACAGGGTTAGAATTTACAAAACAGGATTTGACATGACAGCCAAGAACAAATGTTTGGATTAAAACTAATCTAATTAAAGCATATTTCTGTGTGTAGTCCATACACTTACCTGTTACTTCTAGATGATGTCCTCATGTTGAGGCATCAAGAGGAGAAACTCACTAACTTTGGATCTTTGAACTGCATAACATTTTGTCTATTTGGTCCAGCTATAGCAACAAATTAACAACATGGACTGAAACACTGAAAACATTGAAAGAATATCCAGGTTTAACTAACCCACGCCGGTAAAAACACAATAAAGAGTGGTTAACCAAATTTGGACGTTAAAAAAATAGTCATAAAACACAGCCATGTCAAAATTATTGTAATTCCAGATATTTCAGATCAGTATCACAAAATAATTCTGGTTAGAAGGTATAATGTGATTCGAAACTATTGTTAACAGGATGTACCTACCGAAGTGGCCAATAAATGTGTATTGGCTTGAAGAAAAGGTTAACGCTTTAAATGGGATTAAGTTTCTCCTTATTTAAAACATCCTGACTGCCATCTTCTGGTTGACGAATTGAACTACATTACTTTGACATAACCGATTTGAATCCCAGTTTAAAATTTTTTTTTTTCTTTCTTTCTTCCTGGGGTATCATTTATTTGCCACAGATGTCAAGGATTGCTTTGTATGCTGGTCTTCTCATGCACTCTTAATCGGTCCGTGATGTAACATAATGTAGCATTTTTGTCATCATCTGGTATTTTCTCCAACACCTGCTGTGAACAATGCCAGGTCTTTTCAAATTTCTACAAAGAGTACATGAGTGCGATCTCTAGTCAGAGTTTGGTTGTTGTGTCTGAACACTTCACAAAAGATAGAGTAGTAGAAGAATGGTTAGAGCTTACGTAGGTAATGATCACCCACTTTACATCAGACATATTTTGGGCTAAGATTATGTATATTATAAAGCATATTTCAAATACAAGCACAAGCCGTGGAGAGGATTGTGTGATTTTATTAAGTGCCAAATGAATGTGAACATTATAGCCGAGTACTGTTGTAATTGAACTGAAGTATCAAATCTTTTCACACTAAATGTCCTGTGAAAATATTTTGTAATGGTTTACATCATTGAATACAATTACAAAAGAGATAGTGAATGAATAAATCTCCCTTGTAAGGATCAAAACAGCCCCACAGCATTTATGTTTTTTTCTTTTCATTTTTTTTTCTCATCAATTTCATTTACAAACATACAGAAGACCTAAAGGGCTTTTGGTGTAACTGGATCTTCCCATCTCCCTGTCAAACACACACATTCAGTGAAAGCACACCAAAGCCAGTATGCTTCTGCATGTGAAAACTTGCACCCATCCACACTGCAGAGAGCACCGACAGTGCAGTGCCATTTTAATAAGGCATGCAGTGGAGGTAAAGTTGTGGTCCCTTTGCTCCGTCAGGGGATTAAAACCATTATCCAGATCCTCAGTAAGAAAAAGCAGTCCTGCCAAGTCTGTCAAAAGACCTGTTGTTATGTCAGTCTGTTCATGACAGCTGTGAAACATTAGAGCAGGATTAACTTGAACTGAATGTAGAGGCTTCACCTCATCAAGAACAAAGCCAAAACTTCTGATATCATTATACAAAAGGCAAAAATGTGAACCATAATATCTGCCATGTGATTGGCAAGCGTCCACCTCCACACTTCATCCCAGGGTCTGGAACCAGGTCAGATGAGGTGGATGTTCAAGCAGAGCAGCAGCTGCAGCAGGAGTGGAGCGGTGGACTCAGTGACGAGGGGAGATGGCTGTTTGAGGAGAACTACCAGGACCTTGGTACCTCTGTTTGGCGTGCTTCTCACAGTACATCTCATCCCCTGCCCAAAAATGCCCTCTCATCCTGAGGTTAAGGCCGCAGTCTGTGCAGGTGTAGCACTCTGGATGACGAAAGCGATCGTCTGTGATGCGTACGGCCTGTGTGCTTTAGCGAGAGAGATTAAATTCAATACCGATCAGATATATAAAAGCATTTTCTTTTACTTTGTAAGACAGCTGTTAGTTGACTAACAAAAAAACATTATTTATGGTCTAGATAAGAGATCACAAACTCATCATCCATGAGCCACATGCTCTGGTCTCTGGTTAAGTTACAGTATAGGAGGAAGCCTTCTAGGTATTCTTTATAAACACACCAAATGTAGCTATGGTGTGACTTCTGCCGTGGTGAGAAGTAAAAACACTGACATTGACAAGCATGATACGCCTTGTTACAAATCTGACTTGTAATACTAATGATGCCTTCACCAAACCTAGAAAAATGTAGAATGCAGAACCTTGTTCCCAGGTCAGCCCATGACAGTTCTTGTAAATGCAAATAAGTTGCACTTCCTACCTCAAGACACATGGCAGTGCTGCTGCACAGTTTTAAATGCTGAGTGCTTAATTCACAGATGTGGGTTGAGGACATAACTGTCAGTGGCCTAGATATTGACCAGGCCTTAGATTGGTGGATTCCCTGTTTGAGTATTAACCCTAATAGGACATTGAAGTGCAACGAATCATGATGGACTGTATGCAAGTCTAATGTGTGTAATTGTACAGTAAGAAATAACGCTGCTGTCTTTTAAATTCACTACTATAAACTTTGTTTGTGTGCAAAAGACATCATAAATGGACCTTCCTTCTTTTGGTCAGGTGAGTGAAGATCCAGCAGCACTTACACAATGTTGCAGCCACACTTCTCACAGGTGTGATATTTGCCGACTCCTCCCACAGTTGTGCCTGGTTTAGGGGCGTTTGGTGAAAACTTTGCTGGAAACCGCACAGCCGCCTCTAAAGTACACACACAGGTCATTATCACATCATGGAAGAATGTTGTTCCTATCTAGATTTATCTGACCCGCCATTTATCAAAGCAAAGGAAGAGAGCAGGCTATACAAACTCCATGATTTGCTTCTAAGATAACGAATTGCACACTGGAGAGCAGCTCTTTCCATTCAGCACAGGTGATGACCATGTGGAAGTCACTTTTCAACAACTTGCACCCCTCTTGTAATGCACCATGCATGTGTGACAGATGACTTCAAGATGAAGTCAGCACGCAATTGTAGGAGCTGACTTACAGGAATTTGGTAACATTTGGAAAAATTATTATATATATGTAAATACATTCCCATTACTAATGCTGCTGCTGATGTTGCTATCCTATTTACCTTCTCTCGGCCATGTCTGATTATTAACTAATGTATTAACTCAATATAATAAAAACAGCTTTTTCAAAATGAAGTAAGATGAGTGTTGTTTGTTATTGTCTTCATCAGTGACTGTCAAACTGTCATCAAACCTTCACAGTAATCTGCTCTGAATAAGAATACCTTAGAAAAAAGCACTTATTTCTTTAGGTCTGACAACTGGAGATATAATAGACAGTACTAGTGTTAATTTGTTCAAACATCAAGGTGAAATTAGATGACCAAAATGACCCTGGGAAAACGTGACTTGAATCCTGTGTTTATGGCTGTTTGGTTGTTAGCTGACAGTTTGCATTAGAAGTGTGAGCACAAAAAACAAGACGTTTCTTACCTCTCTCATCAGCCTCCAAAGACTCTTGAAGCATTTTAAAGGTGTTGGACTGGCGAGGCGCTGTACGTGACTCTCTATTCTCCTGGATCATCTTGTACACCTCTGAGTCCCTGTCAAACCTCTGCATGGCAAAGTCAGAGCTAGAACTGCTGTAACAACAAGACCAGATGGAAAGGAAAATGTGACATGTACTTATTTTTTTGTAATTTTTTTAACCCCTGGTTAGAAATGGTTTAACAAATTCCAGGGGAGATGCGGAAGCAGCTCTAAGACTTTGACCTCCAAGTATGAAGTATAGACTACACAGCAGACAAAAGGTGAAATCACACATCACATGCTCCACAGGACCAGACTGCTATCAGCTTACAAGAAACAAAACCTAGGAAAACAGATGCAAGTTTGAGAATGGGGTTGAGGGGGCGGCGGTTCGAAGCTGAGGAGAGACCATGTAATGTGTCTTTTCAACTTCACTGTAGTGCTTAGGAAAAATAATAAATCTAAAAAATAATAATTAAAACACTGTCTAATTATATGGAAGTAAAGATTCTGGGGTTTTCTTTCTTTTGGAAAGAGAAACTAATCCTGTAATGTATCTTTTTCTCTGTGAAACTTTTCAAATTCTGTGCACTTCAGGGACTCTGAGAAAAGCACACTTTCACCTCTGCCTTAGTGTAAGTTGTTAGCCCATTAGGCAATTAGCAGAGAAGTGTAGCTCAGTTTACAAGCAAATTCTTAACACCTGCTGCAGTAAAAAAAGTCAGTTTTTACTGCTATTTTTATAACAAGTAGGAAAATGCAAATACAGCCCTAATGGAGAAACGCCTGCATTTGAGTCTCACAGATACATTTGTACTGTAACTTCTAAAACATACAAGAGTGTGTTCCTTTGTTAGGGTTTGTCTGGGGAGAGCTGCTAAATGTTTGCTGCCAGGAGTAACTGGTTGTCTGACTGGTCCAGGTGTGGTTTGATGTCATCAACATGAAGCAAACTACTGAGCAAGTGTCAGTCAACTTAACCTGTTTGTGAGTGAGTGCCCCACCTGACACGCTCCTTAAATCTGCCCAAATATTTACTGGTCAGCTGACACCTGTGCTGTGAAATGAGCTGAACTGAGAGAAAACTGTCAATCTCAGTGAGAAAAGGGTGAGCTAACATTTTCAAAGTTCATTTTTCAGTTAAGTGTCTCCACAAGTTAGCAATATTGGGCTGACAAGCTGTCCATATGTCACAAAAGTATTTGTAGTGTTTTCAGCCAGCTTCTTAACATCTTTTCTTACAAACACTGGGTTGTGCCACTACAATAACACAGAGCAGCATTGACTTCAAAGACGTTTTTATCACATTTCAACTGTAAAAACATTATTTTTGGTTGTGAGTAAAAGACTAAAATGTACTTAATAAGACTAACATTGAGTTTGTGCAAGTCTGTACGCTGCTGGACTTCAAAAGCACTAGACTGTTGATGACAATTGGATGACTTTCTTTAACAAAGTGCCAACTTATGAAACAAATGAATCAGCCCACACCTGTAAATCATGCCAGCTCTGTGCTGAAGCTTTGCTTGTCTTCAATCTTTCACATACACACTTTTCTGGACAAGGGTCAAATGATGGACTTGGTCAGCCAATTTTAGAATTTTTCTAATTTCAGTTTTATAAGAAGCATTGATGCTAGAATATTCAAACTGGATAATGCATTAACCCAACAGTTAAGTATTGCTTCTTTCCCTGTTGTTTATATATACTGTGTGTATATATATATATATAT
>NC_024328.1:16100593-16110840 GCF_000523025.1 Cynoglossus semilaevis
ATAGATGGAAAATGAAAGACAACCCAAGGATGTAATGAACATTAATGTACAGAGCCTTTCGTTCTGCTGAACATGGTTCAAATTGAAAACAGACGCTGAAAGAACGCTGACAATTTTCTGCTCATGTTTAGCTCTGCCCGCTATAATCCATTTTCCCTTTATGCTTCGCTTACTATTCCTCCTGACAAGCTATCTCAAAGCAAACGGAGAATCCAGGTCAAATGAGAGAGTAAACAAACTAACAAATGATGATCAGACAGAACGGCATGAACCTACACACATTTAGATACACTCTTGTACAAGATAAAGCACAGAGTTGTCAGAACTTCTGATGAGCTTGTCATCTGATAATAGTTCAAATATCGGAGACAAATCTTTTGTTGGTTTTCATACCAGGTTTGAGCTAAGAAAAGCCACGAAAACAATCTACTCATAGCAGTAAGTCTAGGCGCATGAAGCCAAAACATATCAAAGATCATGAGGCTAAATTCCACGAACATCACCAGCTTTCCTGCAGCGATCAGTTTGAAGATATCCAAATGACAAAGGGTCCAAAAATAAGACTTACCCCAAATAAAAAAGGAACAAAGAGCAAAGACACAACTTCCTCAGGGTCTCAGTCCTGTTAACTCTATCCCTGCAGGAATTACAATTACCACATCTGCAGAGAATGAACCATTCAAACACACTCAGATGCCAAACACACACCTCTATCTAAACCAGACAAGACAGAAAAACAAGAATCGGTTGAAAGGTGTGCCTCTGGACTGAAAACCATTGGCCATGCGACACTTAGGGGTGGATCGATGGGTGTTGCTTAAGCTGTGATTGGACAGCAAAGATGCAGGGAGAGGCTGGCTGTGCAGACTGGGGGCTCCAGACTGGAGGCCAATCAGGGGGTAGAAGAAATTTTTTTTTTTGCAATTTAGGTGTTTGGCTGTTACTGCAGCTGCTGATACTTCACATCACTGGCCTTGGTTTCCCAGGAGAAAAGTAGGGCCAAAGTCAACTGTCCAGTAGATACAAGCACCAGGGTCTCCCGAAAATGTGTCAATACAAAAAGTAATGTGAAATAAAATAGAAGATTGCACCCTTTGTTAGGAGGAAAAACACTGGTGATGTCAAACTAAGGCTACATTTACACAACTGTGTTTATTTGAAAACAGTTATTAGATAAATGGGATCTACACAATAATTATCTGATACTTATTTGTTTGCTTAGTGTGGGACCAAACATAAATAACAATGGTGGAATGAGGAAGTAATTTGAGAGTTAAACTGATATTTGTGTTAAAAGAGCTCATTGTTTACAAGCATTTATTTGTCATTTATTAGAACCAATCAGAAAATTAAAGTATCACTGTCTTGAATGTCTGTGTTTATCCAAACCAAAAGCCATCTCTTTTTTAAATCAAAACGTAGCCTTATAGAGACCTGTAAGCATTGGCACACTGCAAAATCACCTCAGTGAACAAAGCAGAAAATACACCACACACACTGCAGGTGTTGGACAAAGTACTGATTCCCACAGCCTTAAAATCATGTGTAAGCCAGAAAACAGCTGCAGACATAAACATAAACATAAACATAAACTTAATCCTCCAAGAGACATCAAAAACAGTGCAGTCAATCCACTTAAGATGAATGACAGACTTTTCAGCTCATTTACACTTCTAATTGTCTTTCCACACAGCTCTCTGCAAGGAAACAAAACTAGAAATACCCAAAAAAATGTGTGAATGGAGCCTGTTTTTGTCTTTCTTATGTGTTATGTAGGGGGAGTGGGGTAGTGGGGTGTAGAGAAGCAATGTTGCATGTCCTGTATCAAAAACCACCTTTTTAATGTATATGTCTTTCTTTGCATAAACATCCCAGAGTTTCACGGTCTCACACTGTATGGTAATGAAACTTTTACATAATCACTGACAACAACAAATACTTCTCTTGTTTAAAGAAAAAGTCCTTAGAATATTCATTGAGATTATTTTTTTATTATTATTAATCTCATGTAAAAACAACTGCCAACCAGCCATTTATAAATATATTTTAACTGTGCTCATATGGTTTTTGGCTTAAATTAGTACTACAAATATTGGCCTGCAGAGGGTGCAAGAGACTATTCATTATAGCCTTGCAACACAACGTTCTTAGTAGAACGCAATGCTAATAGCATTACATATTTTAACTGCCACTTATATCAGAAACCAAAAAATCCGAGACTAATTAGATTTTTTAAAGAAATCTTACGACTGGGATTAAACCTTTATAATGACAAAAATATGTTAGGTAAAAGCTAAGACAATCACAATATATCATCTATTAGATTGTTAATAGCCTGTTTAACAACTAATTGCAATATCAACAGATTTTCAGTGTTTTGTTTTCAATCACTAAGTCTGTTACCTGCGTCTGGGTACATCCTGATCAATAGGACTTTGTGGTGAGTACGATCCTGGAGGAGTTGGGGTTCTGCTGGACAAAGAGCTACTTCTGTATTCCTGAGGAGAGAACTCCTGAAAAGAGAAGGGGATAATAAAAAATGTACATAAGAATACCAAGCATGCTGTTGTTTGCATTTCAGAGAACTCAGGAGTAGCAGTGTTAACTCCTTACCTGGATGAATTTAAAAGATCCTAAAGTTAAATTTAGAGTTCCTGTTCAAATGGAGTTTCTTTCACTTAAGATAATACAAATTGCCAGTGTGCAACTTCTTTCTTTTTTCTTTTGAACTACTTTCATGATCTACAATCTCAAATCAAGTTTCTATTACATTCAAGAATTTCGCTCAAATGCAATTCACTGCTAGATAAAGATTATCTTAAAATGCGAACACGGCCAATTAGTGAAAGCTTAACCTGTAACGAGTACTGTGTCACTTTTCAAAGGTCAGTATTGACAATGCTCATTGCAGTAATTGAGAATCAGCCCAGTGTCATTGCAGTGTAGATTTGGCAGAACAGAAAGTTCACAAAGTGAGGACAACTGCACCCACACACTTGATAGTTTTGTTATTTTTATGGACATTAAAGTTATTTTTTTTCCAAATTCAAACACATTGATGTAAAGACCTGATCTGTTTTAATGACAAGAGAAATTGATTAAAAAAAACTTTTATCATTCTTATCTTGGTTCTTGTTTATAGTCTGAGCTAAATGTGAGCCTCACATCTGACATATGATTAACTATGTGGCAACACATTTTGGGCACCAACTCGTTGCAGAACTGGGTTTTAGTACCAGCATGTACTTCAATGAGTTCCAGATGCAATGCTAAAAACATCACAATTAGTCACAGTAAATACACAAACTTTTTCTGCAGTACAGAATAAGAAATTCCACACACTTGGAATGTTACAAGAGAGCTGAAAATTCACAGTACAGTTTCTCGAGGAAGGTAATGATATTTGACTTCAGACAGAAGAGGGCGCTGTGCACCCACTGAGCATTCTGAGCATGTATGCCAATTGAATTTTAATGCAAGTTGTTCTTAGCTGAATACCATAACAAGGGCACACACGCAATGTGAAAGTCTAAAGGTAGATCCGTGGAACTTTATTTATGCACACTGAGATCTGATTAGGCCACTATTGAAACCAAACACCGGTTCATGATAACATTAAATACAGCACACAGTCGAGGTTTACACAGCAGACACTTTACTAATATGTCACCATTTTATATACCTGGGACAAAAAAGTGCTCAAGTACTGCTTTTATAGCTTAACAAAATCACTAACAAAAAAAAACTGTTTTCAAAACAGTTCCACAACTTTGACTTTGCTGTGGAAACGGGGCCATTACTTTATTTTGATCTGTGCAGAGCCCAGGAAAACTTGCAGCCCACAGGCAGCTAAAAAGCACACAGAGTATTTCTCCAACAGTCAGCTGCTGGCACCAGTGTTAAAAAGGGATCCATCCAATGAAAACAGGTCTCCACCCGACACATGGTCAGAGGCTGGGGCTAAAGCCAATGCTGGAGCCTGTAGATGACACATTGGCACCAAGAGATTTGTCCGGGATTGTGAGTGCAACGCCAATTCCTACTTTCAATTCAGGAGTTGTTCTTTCCCCCGAGATTAGGCAGATAAGTGGTGCATGCCAGGAAGCCCTTACCAGAAGTGATCATCATTGGGATGTCTCCCTGTGATTCCTCCCAGGATAAACCCAGCATAATAAGTACAGGCTCATAAGATCATGTATTCTATATTATCAGGCTGCAGGAGTACAGACAGCAGTGTCCTCTCCTGCTGTGAACCAATCTCTACAACATATACCTCAGGGATATGCAAGCTTATGGAAGATCTGAAAAAGTTACACCGTATGTGCAACAAAATCAAAACTAGTGTAAACCAAACCTAGTTACAATAAGTTATATAAGTGCCTGACCACTGAATGTGAACCCTTTGCGCCCCATGTGGGAGCATGTGGGTAAAAAGCAGAAGTTTAATCTACGGGACTCAAGAGGAATGCAATGAAGCAAAAAAAAAAAAAAAAAAAAAAAAAAAAAAAAAGGAAGGACTGAAAGAAAACAAACGCTTCACTATGACAGTTAGAATTGTGTTATAATTGACCAATCACAGAACGTTGGAAAAATTAAATAAAAATGTAGGGAGCACTTTTCCCATTATCCATGTGTTAACTAATGCCATGGCTTTAACAGCAGTGACAATGGTAGGGCTGAGTCTTTTTCTGCTTTCCTCAAATCATTTATGTTCAGCTTCATTTTAGGCCAATATATTATTGCACGTGTCAAACGTCAGAGCTGGAAAGCTCCTGGTAAAATGGCACCATGGCACTGCCAACAAAGCTTCTATGTCTTGTGCACCAGCAATTGTAGGGAGGGGCACATACAGGCTGGGGGCAGCCTGTTATTTTGTCTTGGATGGGAGCTCTGGTTCAGAGATTGAAGAGACCACTGGAGAAAAATCCATTGCCAATTCTTCCCAGTTCCTGTGGCCGTCTGGAGCAGGAAGCTCTGATTAAAGCTGCACTGAACTGTAATCAAGAGTTCATACTCAACATACCACTGACTTGCCCTAATGATCCTGAATGTCTTGTACTGGCCTCTAGCAATATATATTCTCAAGTGGACAAAGCTTGGATCAGAAAAAGGGGTGGAACTCATCACCACAGCTATGCAACATCTAAACCAATGTATTAGCAAGTTAGAAAACATAACATGCACCTCCAAGACTACAGAGCCGGTTTTAGGCTTTAAGGAAGGCAGACATGGGACCAATACTGGCACCTTTATTGGTGGGACTGTGTGGACTGCATGTGACTGATTTCCACTTTTGGAAGTGCAGATGAACGAGAAGCTGACCTACAGTGAAACTACCTCTGAGCTGCTGAAAAAAGACTGCACATCCTGAGGCTCTTTGGGAGAACAACATCACTCAAAGACTGCTGGTATTGATGCTCAATGGAGAGCATCTGTATGTACTGTATCTGTGGTATGACAGCTGCACAGTGACCCAGACAAAAGCACACCAAAGGGTTGTAAACACGGCACAGAAGATCACTGGCTGCTCCCAGCATAACCTAGAGGAACTGCACTCAAAAAAAAATCACAGAACATTCAGAATTCTCTGCATGCCAAACACTATTTGTTTGAACTGTTCAAAGCACAGTTTAATCAGAATAAGTACAAAAATATTTTAAAACAATTTCTTCCCCAAAACAATAGTCACACTTGACAAACCATATTTCATAATGTTTTCTCCAGTAAAGATCAGTGTAATTGAGTACTGACTTGCTTTTTTAAATATTTGTTTAATAATCATTTTTCTGGTTGCATTAACAATAAACTTTGTTTTGCATTTGACCACTTTATTTTGCATTTCTTAAATACATTTATGTTATGTATGTCACACATTTCATCTGCCGATCCTGGTCCGATGGATCTTCACTGTAGTGTTTATTTGATCGGGTTTTTTGAACAGTTATTTAAAGGCAAATTTGCCACTTAGCACTTTAACATCTCTAAAAGGCATATTCCTTTTGTAGCTAGCTAATATGATGGTGCCTAAGAAAGTATTACACTTCTTGACCACACATAAATAACTGAACCCCTTAGGTTATCCTTAAAGGATAAATGTCGTAAGACAGCATTAGAGTAAGGGGGCTGTTACCAGTCAAAACAGACAAACAGAATCATTCAAAAAGGACTGAAGCTGCTCCAATAGGCCACTTCAAGGCAGGAATAAACAGGAAATAGTACTGCGTATTAAAGCCAGCTGTTTTACATCACAGCACACATCTGCCGTTAGGGATGGTATCAATGGAAAAGCCTTTAGTCCGGCTCTAAACAAGCCACTTTTCATCATTTTGATCACAACCATCATCATCATCATCATTGCCACCCTGTAGTTCAATTACAGGGCATGGTCCAACAACAGACTTGGGTGATATCTAGTGGAGCTCCATTTGTTTGTGGAGGACTGGTGCTGCTGTAAGAAGGCATAATGACTACTCACTCATTGTCTCCACCGCAGACATGACTGTGAAACTGAAATGAAGGAGGGGACACCAGACCTACTAGGCATAGTAATAATCAAAGCCGTGCAGTGTTTTAATTCACTGTGTGCGGTGATGAAGGTCCAGAGCTAAGACTTCAGGCAAACATATATTTATCATTATCGACTGTCACTGATGCATCCTGCCTTGTAATTATGTTAAAGCATGACATCACTATTTTGTCTGAAAACTGTAGTAAAAACACTCATGTCTACGTAAGGCTAGGACAACAATTCCAATAAATGAACAGAGAAATGATTAAAAACCATTTAAAAAACTGTCCAAAAAGAAGCTTAAAACAATATTTAAAGAAATTAAATAAAAATAAATTTGTACTATATTGATCCCATACTTGGGAAATTGTTAAGCTGCCCCTAACAACTGCCAAGCATGTGGTTCCTCTGGGAATCGAACCCAGGACTCCCTGCTTCCAAGGCAGGTGTGCTAACAGCTATACTATGGAACCAACAATAACCATAATTTAGATTTCTTAGTGGTCTTCTATGTTAAAACACCCAAGATATGGACTAAACCATTTGTTTAATTATTAGATGAGTGACTTAATCTATCCTTACAATTACGGACTTGATAAAAGTATTTCATAATTTACTGCACAGTGTACAGTGACACCATAATAAATATCAACTCCGAGAGTGAACCCATCTGCTTTGCTTTGAAGCAAATGTAATTATATGGGTTTGTTTGCATTCAGAATTCGGTTCAAATTAAGCATAGCAGTGTGGACTTTCATAAAAAAGAAGGCTGAAGAATAACAAAAGTTTTTACAAATTGTTTTAACAGTAGAGTTTATTGATCAAGATCTAGAGAAATTGTTTTGATTAAAATTAAAATTGTTAAGCTAAGTGTGGAGAAGAAGGAAGAGATTATCCTGTGCCTCTATAGTACCTTTTGCTCAAAGAAAAAGAGTGTAATATATTAATGACGAAGATGTGTTCTTGTTTCAAGATGCAGAAAAAAAACAAAACATTTATTATCCTATTTGTAGAGCATTACAACAAATTTCTACTACAAAAATGTCTCTCATTCAACACACTAAGTTAAAATTCCAATACCATTTCACTTTTATCATTCAAAATACTGTAGGTTATTAGCTGGCCAGTTGTTCTGGCTTAGCACAGTGTGCGGAAAGAAAAAGTCACAGCCATTTACTTTTTAGGTGAAAAGGGTAAAAAAGAAACTAGCACACAACAGCCAACCTGAGATGCAGTAAATCCTTGACATGATGTTAACACCAATAATAGTTGAAAGACACAGAAGCTAACTTCTAGTACCGTAGTTTGATTTTACTGATGCTGTTGGTGTCTCTGGAATATCCACTAAAATTTCCACAGTGATAGATGGGACAAAATTAAAACCACAACTTTAGACTCCACAGTAAGACATTAGGTATTCTGTGCAGCTGTTGTAGGTTAATATTTACGATGTCTCAGGCAAAGCACATGATTAATGTGGCCAAACATACGTTATCTTTACACTAAATAAAGAAATGATACAGTGAACACTTCCAGACAGTGAGAAGAGGCTCAACTGTCTGGTGTGATCATCATGTAGGTGGTCTCAAAAAGAGTCTGCCACCACAAGACCGATAAAAAAAGAATTGTGTCAGTGGTTATTTATCCAAAGAGTGTCCCATAAGCATTACATTTTTCATTCTATTAAAGTCACCACAAGGCACCAACTTGGTTCAGATATCAAGCTAATCAGGCATCTGGAATGTGTTGAAGTCGGAATAAAATTGCTGGACTCCTTAGAATTTTAATATAAGGTCACCCAACTTGGTTTTTAGTATGCTTCAAAAAAGCACAGAAAATAACAATCCAAAATGTATCAATTTAAAATCGGTAGTGCCAATTTAATCTGCATCAGGGGTGGTGGGGGGGGGGGCGCTGGTCTATCATCTTTTTGAGTTGTTGATATTCAACTAAAATATATATCTGAGTTTTAGGGAGGTGACAGCGTAGATTTTTGCAATCAGACAAGATCTAGTTTATCTGTGTTTCACAACAGTACTGCACTGTTATAACACTGTTTTCAATACACACCCATACTTCAACAGGAATTACTGGTAATGTTTAAAACATACACTAAACCAGTAATGTCAGCAAGGCATGTATTTATGGTTTCTCAGTGCAGCAATACCATTCTTTAGTGTTTACTGCAAATGCATTTTCAATTTTAATGACCAACAAATAAAGCCATAGTAAACTGCTCTAAAATGAAGGTGCTATCCCATGAATAACTGGGGGAATATATGCTGACATGTATGTTTTCTTTGGTGTAAAATGCACTACGAAGCAGTTATACAGAACATGTTGTTCCCTTCAAAACAACTTGGAATGTTGACATACTGCTCAACCACCTTCACAAACAGCACCACCTAGTAGAAGGCCCCATCTTTCCCTGCCAAGATCCTCTTCTCATAAAGCTCTTTGAGCCCAGTGTCCCCCCATCAGTGTGCCCAGGGGGAGAAAAGTGTGCACTACCAAAAGTAACTCTGTTTGCTTTTCCACTGCACTTTCCACCACAGGGAATGACAGACAGGTGTGCACATCAATCAAAGGGGATAAGGACAGGCATGTTAGCGACATTGTGGACAGGGAGAAGTGAAAATAGCAGTTCCCCTCTCCCTGTCATTGTTGGACGTCTAAGTAGAATAATGATGTGCCAAACTAAACATCATCCCTGCTCATCATGTCCAAACTGGGATTGGAGCACTGACTACATGTATAGGACTCTCAGTGACCAACTTGCCTTACTGTAAGAAAATGACCAGTTGAATCCCTGGTAGTCTCTGTAAGTAGTCGCATGTTTTCTCTGTGTGTGCTGGTTTTCTTTGGGTTGTTTTGGTTTTATGCCACTCTAATGATAAAAGTCAAACTCAGGCTACACCGAAAGATTTACAACAAATGTCTATACTATATATCAGTGGTTCTTAAACTTTTTATACTCTGTACCACCTGAGAAAACATTGATCTCTCTGAGTACCACTATGATGACCAACATTAGAATTCCCCTGCTCGTTCCACGTTCAACTTGCAAGTGATCCCATAACTCTGTGCAAGTCTGTGCTTATGTAAGTAACAGACTTGCATTACAGCAAAAACACAGTAAATTAATAAAAAGACCAGACATCCTATTTCATAATCTCACAAGTAGCTACACATATTTTCTAAATGCTGTATTAATTGTGCATGGTATGTTTCAGATTTATTCAATTGAAAATGTAAATGTGAAAATATGAATTTTCACTGCGTACCACTAGAGAATGCCACGTACCACTGGTGGCTGAACTGTCCAAACTAAAATTATGGCCTCTAGTTGGCGACCCTTAGTTTTTAATACAGATATGGTTTGTACTAATGTTTACCAGATAGGTGTAGTTGCTACCACAGTCCTTTTAAGGACTCAAACTTCCATAATTCCACTGCTTCCGGTAAAACCACATACGTCACGATCAGTAACCTCCGCAACTTTTAAATTGGGGGGTCAGGTCCAATTTCATTTTCTCTGTTCAGGACTTTCGCTCTGTAGAACCCTTGATGAAAAGAGAAAACCTGCTCGTCTCAGAAGAATAAGAATCAACGCGCTTTTGTAGACACCATTGCCCGCGGTGACAAATGCACTAGTAGCATCTTTTTCTTAACTGAGTTAACCGGTAATTAAGTTACACAAGTAACGTAGCGCTGCGACCAAAGCAGTTATTGAAAAGTT
>NC_024328.1:16111227-16164720 GCF_000523025.1 Cynoglossus semilaevis
TTCCCCCATATACTTTGATAACATCACAAGCACTGTTTCATTGTACCTGAGCGCATCTTGGTGCGCGTACACAACACCCATTCACACCTCCGTGAGCGCATACACGCCTCACGTGTTTCCTGTTGCCGTTCCTTCTACCTCGCAGTTCTTCTTCCACTGCGCAGTCGCGTATGTGAACACGCCTCAAGGGCTCAGTCTAGTGAAGACCGACTATTTTTATTGATTTGAATGTTTGACTCTCAAACAGTAAAATGAACGAGTCGTGAATGAATCTTGAACTAATCATTTCATTCGTTTTACAGCAGGTGGCGCTTTAGCCCTATTGTGGGCGTTGTAAAGAAGCCTGCGGTTCTCCGACACTAAATACTGAAGGCAAAATGGTTTCCTTCCGCTGACAAAGTCTACAAAGTACACAAAAAGCCATAAGCAATTAAACCATGCGAATAACTAAGAAATAAAAACACACCATAATGTGAAGATGAATGAGAGCAAAAAAGACCCGAGCTCTCTGTCATGTGACAAATGAAACGAATCTGCGAACGAAGCGAAAGATTAGTTCACTGAGAATGATCCGTTCAGAGTGATTAGTTCACTCCAAAAGATTAGTTCGCAGCGAAAGATTAGCTCACAGAGCATGATTCGTTCATAGCGAAAGATTAGTTCACGGCAAAAGATTAGTTCACGGCGAAAGATTAGTTCGCAGAGAGTGATTAGTTCGCAGAGTGTGATTAGTTCACAGTGAATGATTCACAAGTTCAATATGAACAAATATTTAATATGACTCGGTAGTCACGGGTCCCGAATCTTTCATATGCCTCAGGAGTCACGAGTCATACGAAATATTTGTTCATTTAGAACGAATCACTCGCGAACGACACATCACTAGCTCAGTCGCTTGCTCGGTAGCTAAGAGGCAACATCTCTCTCTCTCTCTTACACGACCACTCGTGTACACACACACACACTTATGCCTTGTTTTGTTGTTATGATCATTATTTATGAGTTCATTCACCGTCATTAACTTGACAGTGTTGTATATTTGATCATTTTTGTAAACTGTTTGTCTGTGTTGTTACTTTATTCATTGAAGCCACCCAATTTGCCAAGAAATCTAAAAATCCTTCAGATATTTAATTGTTATTGAATACTATTGATTTTAGTATATTTGTAATACTTCAAGTAATACATTATTGCTATATTAGTAGGATAAAAAACGATTAAAGATAACTTTTATGAGACTGATCGTGTTATTAATTTGAGATTGGTTAATAACATCGAGTGCTCCTAAGCAGCACTCGATCCATTGCACCTACATAGGTTTAATGCAGTGGCAAATTAACATACATGGTGTGTTCCAAAATTAATTAGGCACAAGTTTTCCATAAACAAAATCTTCCATAATGCACTTTTTTTTAACATCAATTTTAATACCCAAACCTTTTATCCTGTTACCTGATAAATTAACTACACAAAATGCTCTCTGTTAATTAAATATGAGCTTATAAAGATGCAGTTTTAAAAATTTCAACTTATTAAACCTAAATTATAAAGTTTTACATATAAACTCCATTTAGAAAAGGAAATAAGCTCTATTTTTGTGACTCCACTCTCCATGATCCAAAGCGATCACCACAGATTTGCACTCCAGTCAACCACATTTGCTAGAATAGAGCGAGACAAAGCCAGCAGCTGGCACATGGGCTGGCCTGCTGAATTCACAATAACAAAAATAATCTTGTATGTAGTATCAGAGGATGTATGGATGGATATTTAGCATGTCATCTGTGGAAAAAGAGATTAGTGACATGTCATACAAGCTACAGCTACCGTAACCTAATTTAGCAAAGACAGGAAACGTTTGGTCTGTCTAGGCACAAAATTCAGTGTGACTATTCTGTAGATGGCTATCCCAGTGCTTAAAAGAATATATATATATATATATACATCTCTAAACCCAACCCAAGGAAACAGATCCTGCAGAATATGAAGGCAACCCTCAGGAACCTCAAAGTGCAATGAGGGCAGTCTCAGACATGAAGCCTGGTTCTAATGGCCCAGCGATGGGTCATGTCTCGTGAAAAACAGTTTTGGTTTTGGCACTGCTGATTGCAACAAAGATCCCTTTGCAGTGACTCTGAGATGATAAAAACAGATGCTCTTAATTATGACAGTGCCAAACCATGCACACACATAGTCTTGTACTGTTTTGAGAAATCTCAAATGAGTTTTGTCATAACAGTAAAATAGGACATGCTAATTTCCATAGAAACTCAGTTGTACTGAAAGACAATACATAGCTACATATAAACAGATCATGACTCCGGTCAGGAGAACAGGGGTAGGTGTTCTTTACCTAAAACATTTTAAAAACAATTCTCAGGTCTTATAACATAAGAAAAAGATATTTTAAACTCAAACATATTTTTTTTTATCAAACATGATGCAAGTGGTTTTTCCCCAATTTTCATAAACAACGTATGTTGTATTTGAAGACAGTTTTTGCCAAGAAATGCAAATCCTATTTAACTAAAATCAGACATTGATATTTTATGATCAGTGTTGATATAGCATAAGCGAGTTCTTTCTAAACTTAGAAGTGAAGACATCACTGAGTTAGTGAGGTGTGATGACTTAAAGTTCAGTTTGGGAACGTCAACCAGCCCCCTGATTCTCATTCTGACCCCCACCACCTCTTTCAACTCCCACCTCACAATGACAAGCCTTGTTACGCAAAGGAAAACTCTGCTTCCACAGCCTTTGCCATCACAGCCACTATTGTGAAGTGGCATTTTCTCAGGATATTCAAGACCCTGGAAAATGGTGGATCATGTTGCGTATCCCACTCTCCTCATTCAGGGAGGGTAAAGACAGCAGGAAAAGCTTTTTAGGAGCCTTTTAGAGATGTTGGTGATCTGATACAGAAAGACTATGCACCTCTTTAGGCAGGACACAGCCCCTTGTCATTAAGACTCCACATGTCAGTACTCACTGGGCTGCTGTGTGCCTGCCAGCCTAAGCAGCACAACACTGGGCCCAAAGCAGGCCATTTTCTCCACTATAGACTCAAAAAGAAATCCACTCACTAATCACAGCTCTGTGGTAGCAAAAATATCACCACTTTAAAAACCAAGGAGCACATCCCTTGGAGCTAGGGGTCAGCCAAAATCAAAAATTCTCATCCACTAACCTAAATGATGGTAAACACCAAAGACCAGGCAGACCAGGCTGTCCAGATCTTTTTTTTTAAAAAAAATAAGGGGGCACAAGCGTAAAAAAAGGTTCTTATTTTCCTATTTAAACCTTTTTCAAATGCTACCATTTAAGTTGATGCTGGACTTGGGGGAGATTTAAGGAATACACCATATTCCCAGAAGACACAATGAGATGTTCAAAGAAAAAGAGGAAAAGAAGACTGGGATAAACAGGCGACTCCATAAATACCACAGACATGCAAGTTTTATGGCTGGACAGTTATGACAGGAGTGAGTTCAAGCCTAGGACTGAACTGATGGAACTCAGCCATTATATAGCTTCTAAAATGTTCTTGGTCGGGCTATAAGTACATTTGCTCCAAAATGGTTTGCTGGCCACAACCTCGAAAATCCTCTGTGGGATTTTTAATAAAGCTTGGAATTGATGAAAATATCATTATCTGTATTTTAGAGCACAAACCTACATTGTAATGTGCACTGGAACTATTCACATGTAGTGTATATTTAGTGCATTTTTCTCAGTCATCACAAGGGAGAACTACTGTGCTGTGGAACTCATGTAACCCTTATTTTCTCCTAAATATCTGGGATTTAGTGATGTGTCGTTTGCGAGTGATTCGTTCAATATGAACAAATCTTTCATATGACTCATGAGTCCTGAGTGAACTAATCACTCACTGCGAACTAATCATTCACTATGAACGAATTACTCTCTGCGAACTGATCTTTCACTGTGATTTAATCTTTCACTGCGAACGAATCACTCTCTGCAAACTAATCTTTCACTACAAACTAATCAAGTTTCTGCAAACTAAACTTTTACTGTGAATTAATCTTTCACTTCGAACAAATCACTCTCTGGGAACTAATCTTTCACTGCGAACTAATCTTTCACTACGAACGAATCACTCTCTGCGAGTGGATCAGTCTTTGTAAATTAATCATTAATTGTTTCACTGCAAACTGTCTAATTATCAAATTGAGTTTTACATTCACTTGTCCTCTACCAGGATTTTTCATTTGTGATACACTGCTTGGGCTGCACAGATTCGCTCTCACAGATTTGTTCTAAGAGTCGTTCTTACAGAGTCGTTCTCACAGAGTCGTTCAAAAATTCGTTGTCACAGATTTGTTGTCGCAGATTCATTCCATTTGTCACGTGACAGACAACTTGGGTCTATTTTGCTCTCATTCATCTTAGTCACTGTTACGCGGTTAAACAATAATGACAGGGAGGATGAAGGACATGTCATTGTGGTGTGTTTTTATTTCTTAGCTTTTCGCATGGTTTTAATTGCTTATGGCATTTGTGTACTTTGTAGACTTTGTCAGCGGAAGGAAACCATGTTGCCTTCAGTATTTAGTGTCGGAGAACCGCAGGCTTCTTTACAACGCCCCCAATAGGGCTAAAGCGCCACCTGCTGTAAAACGAATGAAGTAAATTGTTCACAACTCGTTCATTTTACTGTGCAAGAGTCAAATATCCGAATCAGTAAAAAGAGTCGGTCTTCCCATTACTACTGGAATTCAATACTGTTGTAACAAGGTATAATAATATGGGAAAAAAAGGACTTGTTTCTGTATGGTCATGTGCGAAATATAACCCTTATTTTTTTTATTTGCACATGTTATTTCAGTAGAAATGAGTGCGTTAAAAAATGAAGCAAAAAAAGTTTATTTTTACACTATATTCTAAACTCTATACTAAATTTGTAAATCTATGCTGTGGAAAGTGTAAATACATGGTGGGTGGAATGTGAAAAAAGGGGTAATTGCTCCTGTCATACTGATCACTCTGCACAAGTTGCATTGAGCCAAAATGCAGTCTGTGTCACTAAAAACCAATAAATGGAAACTCAGCCACAAGAATATGCCCCATTATCCCCAATTTTATGTTTTAACCGAGCATAATGACAATAAAGACTATTTTATTCTAAATAAATACATTTCTTATTATGTAGTAGTACAATATATACAGTATATGACCAATAATAATTCTACAATGACACAGTGTATTTTTTAATTTATATATTTGCTTTTTAGAGCAGCATAAATTACACTGTTTATGATGCTAGAAATGGAGCTACCAGGTAGGAGACAAAGAGAAGATATATATGGATGCAGTGAGAGAGGACATGCAGATAGTTGGAGTCAGAGTAGAAGATACAGAGAACAGGGAGAGATGGAAATCAATGATTCACTGTGGCAACCCCTGAAAAAGGGACAAAGCCAAAAGGAAAATAATAAGAAAAGAAGTTGTATGACCTTCTGAAGAAGTGTATTTGTAACTGCATCTTAGGTCAGAAAAGTAACCAAGACACGCTAATTCATGTTTAAGTAGAATATCTTGACACTAAACCATTTCATCATAAGAAGCAGTGCAGTCGTCTGTCTGCGTGCCTGAGGCGTTCATCGGTCAAGTGAACATCACAGATGACACTCAGGCCAACTAAATAATGAGTGGGTCAATGAAGGTGACTCGTGTCTGCATAGACATATATTCTGCACTGACCTAAAGGTTTATTGTACTAAAACAACCTTATTAAAGTCAAAAGATAGGATGATGATTTGCAGTATAATGCAAGAGGTCAAACATTCCTGGATACCGTTGTGATTGACAATCTGAACACAAAACCTCTTAAACTTGAAAGGAATTTTTCAAAATTATTAACTTTCTCACCATGTGGCTTCTTAAAATGTTCCCAACATTATAAAACATGTCTAGAATTCTTTGTGTCTTTAGAAAAGGTCTTATATGTTTGTTTTCCCTGCAGTCATCTTGTATGTTGTTTTTTGTGCTGTGGGACCTTTGCTTGAGATAAAGCATGGAAGCATAGCTCACATAGCTCACCATGAACTTTCCCACAACATCTTTGGTAAATGAGTACAATTTAGCTGCAGTCTCATGATAACCCTAACTTTGTATTTTACCAAAAAGACTAATGAGTCTCCATTTAGACAGCTAAAGGTTAGGGCCATTGTTTTAAAGGAAATGAATCATTAGATCATAGAGCAGACTCTGAGTGAAATAGATTCAGACTGTTGTTTAAAGTAATGTCAAATGTTTTCATGGAATGACCTTTTTAGCTTGTGTGTTACCGGTTATCAAAAGGTCAAACTCCTGGGTCAACACAATCCCTTTGTAGGGCATCTTCTGTGGTATCAGAAGGAGTAAAAGTCAAGAATTCTGAAATGTTATTGGTAGAGACTGAGGAAATATAGTTAAAATAAACACATACAAAGACAATAAGTACCATTAACTACAGACTTTATCTAAAAAATGGTTTACAGAAGAGACAAAGATCATAACTTTGACTCCTATTATGCAAATATTTCTTTGTAGTAGGTAGGAAGAATGAATTAAATGCTCCCTAAAGACCAGAGCTCTATCTGGTTGATGTTTTTGCTATAAAATAGTAATCTCTTTAAAACATAAGATAAATGTATCACTAAAACATTTGGCTGAAACTGACCTGTGACATTGGTCTGGACAGTCCATGACTTTTGTCTTCTGGTGACCATGAGAGAATCTGTACACTAAATGGTAAAAAAAAAGATAAAAAAATAGGCATGTCATATTCAACTATAGACAGAATAATTATTGCATTACTAGTTCAGCACTACAATAACTTTCACCATTACATAATTGCACGCACACACACACATATACACACATATATATACATATATATATATATATATATATATATATACATATACACACACATACACACTCACACATATATATATATATATACACACATACACACACACATAAATCACTCATTATTCATGATTCTTACAGTTATGGGCCTGTATATTTTGCAACATTATGACTTTGAATTGTGAAGGTATGTGCAGCATTTGATGAAATTGCCATTCTGGAAATTAACTGTGTCCTAGTGAAAGTTATTCAGGACCGTAAAAAAAGAGCTGTGCACCAAAAGGCCTGGTGAACGAGCCACATTCTGCCTTTTGTTTCAGTGAAAGGTAACAGTGGAATGTGATATCCTGAGCATATCCTTTGTTGCTGCAGTACAATCCCAGAGCTCCACGTTCTGTCTGCAACTGATGTTCTGTCAGAACCTGTTTTGGAGTCAAGAGAGTACTCACTGTAGCCCCCTGTTTACATACAAGCCAACTTTAAATGTTTCTAAAAATCGCCCATCTGAAATGTGAAGCTCAAAACACTGTCGAGGTTTACTCTTGCCTGGCCTGTGTGCAATCGAGAACGACAGAGCTACCTCTTGTTGGAGATGGTAGTCAACATTTCTTTCCTTTCAGGACTGGCTGGAGGATCTGGTGAATAAGGTCCAGGAGACAGTGATGCAGGGCTAAAGATGGTGTACTCTCTGTAGTTCTGGTTCTCGTCTCGGCTGACTATTACTGCCTCCTACAAAGCATTATGTAAACTTAATACATCACACATAAAATAAGTTAATTCCTTCTAAATGAGAAGAGTATAACCAAGCTGTATTAACCTACAGCACAACAGTTGAAAAAAAACAACAACAACTATGTTCCAAATTTACCATTTATCAAAAAAACCTCACCTGGAAGCGACCAATTAGTTTTTCTGGAGTGTTGATGCCATTGGTTTGCCCAGGGCTGGATGGTTCAGGTCTTAGAAGAGACAGACAAAAAATAGAGTTCAGTTACTTTTGTTATTTAAATTCAACACTGTTATCAGTGAGGAGATGGAATAAAAGTTTTAACATTATAGTATCAATTAACAGGTTGATTGCTAGTTGATTGGTTAACTGGTCAAGATCTCAGTTGAATGCAGTGTTCACAAATTTTTCTAATAATATTCTCTATTTATATTACAAGTTGCTCAGCAAAGCATTACAGGTGTTTTGTAAGGGAGAACAGAAGGTTGTGTCTACTCCTCATATGTGGGCTAACTATCTATAAAACCAAATTAAATAAGCTTTAGCGCAAAAAAGCTGCTCAGTCTGAATGTATAATAGCTCCGGTCTACATAAACTTTCAGTCGGACCTAGCTTGTGAAGAGATTGTCATAGTTGATAAGTCATATTTTTTCTTGCACTCAAAACAAAAATAAATATCTGTAAACTTTTCCAAAAATTAAATGGACCCTCATGTTCATGTTTTTAACTTAATGTAACATACACTGTCCTTTCTGCATGTGAGGTTAGGCTGTTTAACTGTGACAGACGGCCTCTGTTTTGCTTTTCTGACGGCTCCTCATCTTTTACATTGGGAGCTTCTGCATAACTAATTTAAATAGAAAACATATTCTGCAAGCAATCCTTGAATTTGAAGAGGTAAATATGGGAAAGTACAACTGCCAATGCAAACATACTTTACCCCCTGGCTGCAACGCCAGAGGCACGGTGGCTCTTGGCTGAGCCTGGGGTAATGAGGCTCACAGGAAGGCCTGGATGCCTGTGGTAAATCACCCAGAAACACACCTCTTGTGGACTAAACTGCAAATACTTTGTACAGGGGAGAGGTGGCAAGTAGATGGAAACTGATACAGAAGACATGAGACATTTCTTCCCTTTGGAGTAATACTAATGTGGCAAGCATAAAGAAGTTTTTGCTCAGAATACCAAGAGCAGTTGGCCTGTAAATTGTGCAAACACCCAGATTATTTTGCAAATTTTAAAAACTATTAAACGAAATGAAATCCCAATAACCCTATAATAACTTCTCGCAGCGTTTCTAAGGAATGCAAGTTAATTTTATTATTACCCTTTGACTTAATTACACTCACACTGCAATTGTTTAGTTTAGTTTAAAATGACCAACAACACATCCTTATTTGCAAAATTGCAATACTAAAGCAACAGCTTGACTACTGGCCAATAATGGTTAGCGAAGCTTTCCTTTTCCTATGGTAAATGGTACCCACTACTTGGAATTTAACTCTGACTATTATTTTTAGTTGTGGATAATCGTTTCCTTCTTGACATTACCATACTTCCAGTGGGTTATTAAAGTCCTTTTGCTGTTCTGGGCATTTAAAGGGGCTGTAGGCAATTGCATAAGTGCACAAAAAATGATAAATAAGCAAACTAATGACTAACTTGCTAGCTGATCTGCTCTGGCTTAAGCTCGCCTTTAACTTAAAAATCTCCCTATGCACATTACACACAGCAAGACAGGGAGAACATTCTAAATAGAAGGAATTTCTGGTCAGAGTGCTGACTGTGACTTCATAGTTTAGAGCTTATGCAACATTTATCAAAGGTTAAACCTTTAGCCCATATTACCTATTCACAGCTGTTAGAGGAGACCTAGATCTGTCACGCACACCTGCCTGAGGCAGATTCCTTGAATGTGTGTACCAAGGAAACTTCTCAACTCCATGGTCTTTAAGGTGAAAACACTTAGGCCCACCCATCATCAAGTGCTAAGTCACGTGTACTTGTACAGTCTGATGCTTAGTGCACTCCAGCAGCTTTGTCTGCATTAGGTTTAAACAGTGTATTGTTTGTTTTTACATAACATGATGATAGGTTTGCTAGGTTTGATAGTATTTACATGACAAACACCTACCTAGTTCCTAATTCCCCTGAATGATGCAGCAGCTAAATCCACTTTCCAATTTCCATCATGTGTATGGGATGTTGCACAACCCTTTTCAAAAGCCAACACAATTTGTGTGCTGACAGTCCATAGCTGCATCAAGACTTCTTTGACTATCAATATGTTAAGTTGAAGAAAAGTGATACAGTAGGTCTCAAGCAAGACAAAAAACTAATTGAACCTTACAGATTGTGCTACTTTATGCCATCATCTGTAAGCTTGTCAAGACATCATTTAAGTAAATTAAATTTTCTTGTTGAATAACATTAAAACAGGAATCTGCACTGGTGATTTCATGCTAAAAGGTGACGACAGTTAACAGAGTTGGATTAAAGACATGGTAGATAAACAGTGGCATTGTTGCAAGGAGTAATGGTGTTTTTTCTGGCTTGGTGAGAGACATGAGGTCAGTTGGGAAAAATTCACTCACAGGGGACATGGGACATCCAGGGAGGAAGTATGTGAAAGTGAATTAGTGCGAGAGGGAAGGCAGGTTAAGAAGTCTGTGTGCATTACGATGAAAAAAAAAAAGCCGGGGGAAAAAGTGACAAGATATTAGAATTTAGTACGAACCTTTAATCTAAATGCCAGCCAAAAGCTGCCAGGGCTGAGAGGAAAACGTTTTTCAAGAGCCAATTTGCTGTCATGCAGACAAGGTCTTGGCAAACCTCAAAAGAGTGTTTAGTAGGAAGGCCTGGGTAAGGGGACAGTGTGGCTCTGATACATGTTGGCATTTCCCCTGATTACAATCACTTGTTTTGTTTGGATTGCACTTCTATGATGAAATTGAAAAATGTTGAGGAAAGAAGCTGGGAGACTACAGTCTTGGGAATTCAACATTTTTTTCACAGAAGATTAAATATATACTGTGTGAAAAAAAAAGCATCTGTACCAACCATTCTCTCTTCATCAAAGTGGGTGCACTTCCTTTAAAAACATTAAAAACATTTGTTGTATCTTCACTGACAAATTAAGATTCCTTTTTCTGACCATAAATAAAGGTAAACATTTTGAGAAACTGCAACAAGCAGTGTGATTTTGGCGTGTAATATCTTATAAAGTATACTTGTTTTTTTTTTACAACAAAGACTGAATGTTTTGTGCAGGATCTTTTATCCATTACAATCCTACCTGTCCACCACTAGCTGCAGTTGGGTCTTAGAGTTCTTGATCTTGTTCTGGGCTTCTACATTGAGCATGTCGACCGTGTTTTCTCCATTGATCTCCAATATAATGTCACCAGGTTGCAGGTCGGCCTGTGATGCTTTGCTGCCCCCATTGACCTGTTAAACAGAACAATGAGCTTTAGTCTGGTCCTTGTGGCCCCCAGTTTATTTTCTAAAACTGAAACATTCTGCATACCTGTGTTGAGTGTGGGTGGCTTTGAGAATGGTTGGATGTGTGGATACTATCATTAAAATTAACATGTCAATAAAAAGGTGTTGAAGAGTTGGCTCACGATTGAAATGCATTTGTTTGCCTTCACAACTCCTAACAAGTATAGTAAATAAATAAAACAGGCTCCAAAGCATTTCAAACACATGTGGAAGGGGGCATTGCTGGTCAACAGTGGGTGGATTCATGACACCCTTGGGGAGAAGTCATAAGTGTGACTCCACTTGATGGTTTGACTGGGCTTGACCTTTGCAACCAGCCTCACCGCATGTCAAAGCCAATGCTATACAACCACATCAGAGTGAATTCCACACTAATGGGCCGAAACACAACGTCCAAGCCACCAGTCTCAGCACGGTTCCTGTGGCTCAGGACTATACACCCAAACACACTGAATGAATAAAACAAAAGAGAAAATGAAAGGATAAAGCTGCAACAGCCTTAACATTGGTAGGCAAACACTGACTGTGGTGGCAAATGTAATTTTCTCACATAAAAACAATACAATATCAAGCTACAAAATTACAGAAGTAGAAATTCTAAAATTTTTACTTTACAGAGCATTTGGGAAGTCATGTGTCATCACTCATCACTGGTTTTCCTCAGCCTACCTCTGGTTAACTGTGTATATTTGTTTTTGTTTGCAATTAAGAAATAGTTAAGATACCGACATAGGGTCATGAATTTGCTCTATTCTGCATAAGAAACAAGAGAAGAGAGGCTTCACAGGAGAAGAGATTGTTTTTTTTTATCTGTAATTCTATAATAACATTTGAATGTGTGTCTTTAAAGGTATTTTACATCCTGGCTCCAGGAGGTTTACATACCGCATAAATTCTCACATGTCATTTACAAACATGGTCCAGGTATTTTACAGCCAGGTTACATAGTCAGACATACAAACATATGGGTTATGTAACAAAGATCTATACTACGATTCATCACAGTTGACGAATTGTTGCGTTCACACATTACTTACAATATCAATACCTCCCTGAGAGGTAACAGCGGAAAGAATGCAAAAGAAAACAAAAATACAACAGTCATCTTTCCAGCACATCACAAAAGTGATGCAGAGAGAAAGAAAAATAGGCACCTGCCTATTTGTAAGTTTGGTCAAGCAAGACAGCTTGTTTGTCAGCCCACTTAAGAGACAATTATGCGTTGCTAGGGTGACCCGAAAATATTGTTTGTCCTTTCTGATAATGGCACACCTGGTTTCTCACAAACCAAGAACAAATTAGGTTTCTTTCTTCTTCAGAGCCCATGTGTGAGACAAACAGAGACAAGCTATGTTTCAGAACTACCAGGAATGAAGGAGGGCATCAACACCGTCTGTGTGCCAAGGGACAAACTACTTCAGATGGTCCAACTCCAAAGTTTTCTACATGTGAAGGAGGTGGGGGTAAAGGTTAATAGTGGGCTGGGGCTAACTGTTTGTCAACACTGCATGTTGCACAGAACAATTCCATTGATTCATTGTTTTTACTCTGCAGGAATTCATGTTGCTTGATATTTCTCACTTTCTCAGTAAGAAAAGTGAAAACCGTAATGGTGTTGTTTACAAGACAGCAGCAACAAGATCTGTCTGAAAAAACATTATTCAAGAAAAGGCATGTTTTTCTAACCTAACAGCAGGTAAATTATAAAAGCTTTTGATGGGGCTTAGAGCTCTAAAGTATTAGTATCCTACCATATATTCCCCACAAATCACTCTTTATTCTGTGAAGAGCCACTTGGGAAAAGGCACTGGAAAAACCCAGACTGGGGTGATGATACGATTTGCAATGGGCAGACCTGTGGCATGCACAAGTTGGTTTGATTAACATTTCCTGACAGTGTTTACTCTGTGCTGTTTACTTACCGTGGAAATGTTTCTATTATTTCAAATACCTAATTTTTAAAGCAGTTGCAAAGAACAAAATGCAGAATGTAAAAACAACATGCATGTGCTTAGGCACCAACATTCTAATTCATGATGTGTAGCAGTTAAAATCCACATGCACACTCGAGACAAGAACTCCCTGAACTCCCACCACTGTAACTGTAATCAGCAGTTTCCTTCTAATGTAATCTATTTCCATTCTTTTCTCACAGGTTGGGTAGTCAAGGAAATAGGTGTGAAACAGCCTTCAGACACAAACAAAGACAAGAAATAGTCGCAGGGTGGAGGAAGTTGACTTTGCATGACATGCCATTTCAGATTGTTTTGACAAAAACAGAGGATATGGTTTGATAAAGAGTAACACGGTTTGGAAAGAGTACAGCCACTGACAAATACCTTTGATACTGTTATGGCCTTCTTAAAGTCCCGCCCTCCATATATTCTAAAGCCCCATGGTGATGGGCCAATCAGGTTCACTGTTAGCGCCATGAAGTGATCAGGTCAGCAGTCACGTATCCCAATCCTAGAAAAATAGGTGGAATAAAAAAGACACGTCAGAAATGTGTGGGAATTACACTTTTTCTTGGATGAATACATTAAGTCAGAGGTACAGTTTGGCTAAAGCTTAATACTGTACCACAAGTGAAGACAGTGAACATTTGCATTAGTCGCCTTTCATCTCCAGCACCCATTCACTTCAATTGGACTAAGTCTGGTTGACACAGAGTGTGTAACCATATCAAAGAGGAATGAGGAGGAATTTAAAACCAAAGACACATGACTAACTAAAGTGCCTGCAAAGCCACAAAGTTACATTAAATCCAAATGTTCTTTCAAGTCAGGCACAACAAATCCAAACAAAGAAATGTTGCAAATGAATTAATAATGATATTGACGTTTATAACTGACCACTGCAATGTATATCTGTGCAGTATATAGATGAGCTTTTATATGCATATTAGAAGCTAGAGGGTAGTAAGTCCAGCATATAGTTAAATGGGGATATAAACAAACATGTATTTTTTAAAATATAAATAAATATTTCAACAGTGATGTTGAAACATGTATTTATATTTTAAAAAATACATTGGTCTTTTATACATAATGCATATGGATTAAGTAAAAAGTTAACATGAACATTTTAGATTCTAATTTCAAAAAGATTTGTTAATTTTTTTAATTAAAACAAATACAGCATTTGTGGAGCTGTTACTGCACAGTAAGACCATATAATTCATGATTGCTTTATTTCTTTTTTCTTCTTTATATCTTTCTATCTAGCTATGACTATCCATACGTCCATCTATCCGTCTGTCCGTCCATCTATACTGCTTTAGTGGTTTTGGGTAAACTTTTTTTTTTGGGGGGGGGTTCTATTTTTGAACATGTACTGTAGTTGACATTTATCAGCTGTGGTGACAGCCCTGTAATTGCAACAATTATGGGTTGGGAATTTACAGGTTAATAAAAACTTCAACACCTGCACTCTCAAAATTTACACACCAACGTTTTCTTCCAAGGTTTTACTCAGTACTACTCTTCATTTATTAGAAGCATTGCTTACAGATGATGTGTGTGTAAATGGTAGGACCCTTTATTAATACTTAATTAAGTTCTCTCTCAGCTATTAAAAAATAAATTCAAAACATAAAAAACAAGCAATCTGCTTTCGTTACAAATAAGGATAACACCAAAAACATTAAATTTTCTAGAAGCAATTAAAGTTGGTCAAAGACTTATATATTGCCAGTAAAATGATTATAGACCTAAACTAAGGGGGAGTTAGATCTAGGATCAGCCTCACCACTCCCATCAATCTTTGCAAGCACTGGCCCATTATAAAATGTGCACATTCCACAAGTGTTTGGGAGAAGCTGTGCAGACACTGACACTCATTAACAGTCTGGGCCATAATAAGTATGGAGTAACCAGGCTCACCATCATTAAAGTTTCTCTGTGCTTTGGCCTCAAGAAATAAATGATGTTGTGATAATGACAGGGGGAAAGGGGAATGAGGGGGTTCATCGCACTGGTTACCGGTGGTGTCAAATACTTATGTGGACCTCTGCCAATTATATAAACAGAGCATCATTGTCCACTAGACACTCTTATAATTCACTGAGTAAATGTCATCTATTCAAATCGTTAGAAATACTAGGGTTAGATAAGGTCAAAGTGAGAAACAAGCAGCATTGTTTGCACTCATATATGTATGTGTGCTCAATTGGCTTAATTGGCCTTTAATGACACATTCAGATTACTGTGACACTTAGAAGGAAAAATGCACTAGAAACAGTGTAATCACACTTTTTTCATCACAGACAGTTGAATAGTTTCCAAACACATTAAAGGTGAATTCTATTATGGTGACATCTCTTTTAAGGGTGTGCCATTTTGGCAGCAGCAATACACAACGACACAATGACAAGCATTTTAGTCATGAGGTCAATTCCATTGTTTGTGGTTTAGCTGTCAAAAGCCATTACACGTGTGTACGTCAGCATTAAGGTTTTGGGAAAAGGTATTGTAACTGTAACACAAATAACGAATTGGTGACTTATTCTATTAACCTGCATGCTGACAGACTGAGGTCAAAACAGATAACACAAGCCAAACAGGACCAGAGTCACAACATCAGCAGCAGTTCTTTGACTTGATCAGAAACCTCTGCTTTAAAACTCTAAGACAGCATAAATTGGAGTAAAACTGATTTAAACCATACTCCCTAATTTGTCCCATAGTTTGTGATGACAAAAACTGAAAAATTAAAACACAAACATATCTAAATGTATATGGTTGAAAACACTAAATTTTTCTTACACTGAGGCAGATAACATTTTGGTTTTCCCATGGAATTTCTTACTCTTGGGAAATTTTTGCCTGTTGTGTACACACTCTCCTATGTCAAAGGCAATTATCTTCTGTCCCATCTATGAGATATAGGCCCAAAGGAAAATTGAGATAGTGGTGGTATGAGGGGAAGAGAAACAATTTGGATCTATTACTTAATGCTCCAACATGCAAACAGCCTCAAGGGTTTCATTTTATAGTCATACTATGAAAGTGAAATGTGTAACATTTCACACGAGTTTATTAGCAAAAAAATTAATTTTTACACTTACTCTGAAGCTTGTTTCTAAATGATTTGAAATAAAAATAATTTTATTTTTATTTATATTTTTAGAGTTAGTATGCAGTGGACTACTCTATAAGTTAAAAACTAAATTTGGTTGTCAACTGGGTTATGTATGGGTTTAAAAAATAATTTTTTTATAGTATTGTGTTCTTTTTAATGCACATTTGTGGGTAACCGGACAACTAGCCGACCAAAGAAATGTTTATCTGTTCAAATAAAACATAAAATACTTGTTGTAGCCTAGGTGACATGGTAATATCACATTCCATGCACCATCATAAGGAAGAGCATGTGCTTTTATCAAATAAACAGTTGGGTCATGTTATCTGTAAAAGGTTACAATCAGGCCACTGTGGTTGTGAATTGTAAATGGGAGACAAAGGTCACACAATAACATTTTACAATATCACCATCACTTGTCTCTAATTATTACAAACTAGACTGCAGGAGCATACACTTTAAACATCACCATATGTCCCTGGTGGTCAGAAGCAGTAACGTTGCATGTCATTTTAGTGAAATAATCATATCTAGGCATGATTGGTGCAACTTGTAGTTCTACTAAAGGGTACACAGGCAGAGGGAGAGGAACCTGCTAACAAGTCTGTAACTGTGTGTAATTAGAGTGAGGCAGAAACGATGACTCACCACATGAGTCAATAACTTTGATCTGCTGTGTCACCACAACAAAGTTATGGCAACTATCAGGGTGGTGTTATACTGCTTCATAGTTATACTGCTTCAAGTTAAACTAAATGTTGGTAATGAAACATATGTAAAATCACTGTTATGGTGATCACATTCGACAAAACTAACCCTGGGAATTAATGCCTCATTTGAACACTGAAAGGAAACATGTGAGCTGTTACTAAAAGTACATTAGTAGAAAAGATGTAAACTGAACAATATTAGGCTCTGTGAGTAAATAAATGTCTGCCTCTCTTGTAAAGTGAAATGTCTCGATGCCAAACTTGGCCACTTATGTCAACTGCTCACCTCTTCCCTGAAGCTACAGAGTGCTTAAAAGAGACAGTTTTATTTCTACTTGAATTTAGGGCCAAGAAGATATTGGCTGGGAAGTGAACAAGTATGGGCGCTTCAACATGCCAAAACTGAGTGATTGGCTAATGAGCATGGCAGACACAATGGATTCGGCTGAGAGATTTGACAGAGGTTCGGTACAACGCAACACTCAATGATCCACTGTAGCTGCAGGGGAATATTCCTGGTATGAATCACACCGAGTCAAAAGCACTGGTGGACATATGCCAGTCTGAACTTTCCACAGCCCACATCACAGTTGTGTGTTGTTGACTGTTGGCTCTACCATGCATGTGTCATAGAGTAAAGCAACCGCACTTGACCTACCTGGACATACACACCCTCTGATTAAAAAGAACAAAACGCAACTACAAGCCTCTCCCTGAAATGGGTAGAGAAGATTAACATTCTGTGCATTCTTACAATAAAGCACACCTAATTGAATCAGAAAAGGTTGCCGTCAATCAGGAGCAAACACTGGGTGTGGGTGTCTGCATCATACTGTATATGGCTGTTAGAATTAAATGCTAATGCATCACAAATTTAATTATAGACTGCTCTTGTCACTTTGTGGTCACTCCCTTTTAACTAAAGGGTGTATGCGCCTGTTTCTGGGATGTAACAGTTCTGGAACCATGAACGAAACCACGCCACGAAGGTCTACAAGCACCAACAGACAGGATGTCACTTGTTCAGGATTTATTATCTGTTTTGTAGACTATGGACTTTTAATGCTTCCTTTAAAAATATATTTCAACAAACAAATTTAAAAACAAATGTTTTCATTATTTTAAACATTTCAATTATTCTTTCTATTAGAAGAATATCAGGAGTGAAAGCATCAAATCAAAGTTACCATTTTCATATTACACACTTCCAAATTATGGGGTGGCTAACAAGCTGATTTAAACTACTATTGGGAATACTATGAAGGCAAATTGCTGCGATACTGCCCTTAATTTGGTTTAACTGTATCTTCGTTAAAAAAAAAGCAATTTCTATAATATTCTATCATCTTGTCAACATTGCTGCAGAACTTGGACTGGATTGTGTTCATTGTTACAGGCATAAAAGCCAAGGACACTGGTTCCACTTATCTCTACCCTCTTCATCATTATCTGCTGATCATGCTTGTGCTGTTCACGCTCAACAGACTCCCAGCAATCAGGATGCTTTACCACACCCTCTACATGCTTAAGTTGTTTCTCCACACAAAAGACAAACACTCTAAGCCTCACTATGTTCATTTGTTGCACACGCTCCAGATTAACTGCTGCATCTCATTCAGAAACCTGCATGATACTTGGTAAAGTGATTTTCTTGGTAAAATTGCTAACATCCTGTCTAAAACACTTTGATGTAATATCAGAGATGTGAGCCAAACTTCTGTTTCAGCTTGTTTTCACTAAAAACCAGTAATGTGAGACAAGAACCGTCACAAAAATGGTCATGTACTAAGCAAATAATATTATACTTCCTGCAAAAGTGTGCATATACAGGTCACTCATGAGCTTACAGTTACTAGAAAAAAACAACACTGTGATATTGTATTTGGCTTAAAAGACAACAATTTCCACCCTGTGTAAATGTGCCATTGGTTCTTACTCTAAAAGAAAAGCTTTAGGTTCTCAAAATGGTTTTAGTTGAGCATATCTAACGACAGTAATGTCACAGTGACACCTGCACTGTCCTGGTAAAAAATGCACCCCATCCACAGCTGTCTCTTCATTGCCTTACTTACTCATGAAAACAAGATGTGGTTTTTGGTAAAACTAACACACGTTAGACTCAACACATACAAATACTATAGACACACCAGAACCGTCTATTGTTCTGAGGTGAAGATGTCACTGTGGAAAGCCAAAAGAAAAGTTCACAGTGACCTCACGCAGTTTGAGGTAAACAACCAGAGCCGCTGTGGTGCAGCTCAGTGTAAAAAGAAACTTTGCCAGGTGTCTGGCAGCAGGCACCAGACAAGAAAAGGCAAAAATGACTGTAAACTGTTTATCCTAAGCTGTTCTTAACATTTGGAGCTTATTAATTCTGACCTTATGAATACTGCTGTTGTGCAGTGCCCCTTGTCTAACCTGGCCACTTGTTCTGCCTCAGGTAATTGTTGTTTAAAATCATTAAATTTCAGTTAAGTTTGTTGTTTGTTTGTTTGTTTTTAATATGACAATTTTTCTGATGTTCTGCAGGTTATAATCCTGCCACTACAAATTATGCATACGAAGAAGGAAGCAACATGTGAATTGCCTGGCAAGAGGACCAACTGGATAACCTACCATAGGTTACCGGGGTATTGTTAATTGTTTTGTGTTAGTTTTTTGTATAAATACACACACACACACACACACACACACACAAACATATATACAATGATAGTTTAAATCTGAGTGATAAGACTTACAAGAAAGCTAGCTTGAATTTGAACATAAGTGTTCTTGTTAATGTAAAGCCATCTGTCAATTTGGAGGGATAAGAGAAAAGACTGAAGATCCATTTGTTAATAGGACCCAAGTGTGGCACTTTAAAGTTTGCTTATGCTGCATCTGGTCCAGGCAGGCCCTCCACAAATCACATTCTTGAAAAGAGGCATTTACAGGGTACTCTGCAGTAAAACACAAACTTTGTGGGGGCTTCTGTTTGTCTGGTTCAAGTTGTCATCAACTGTATGAGGACAGTGCCTACAGTTTCACCACATATGACATTTCCCACATTTGTCATAGACAGAAAAATGACTGTGTGGTTTAATGACGACAACAAACATGCAATGAGGATAAATAATCAAATTTCAATAAAACAACAAAGATACACTGCAGCAGCCATATTGTGGCACTTTTGTCCATAGTGGTACTGTATGCAACACAAAAACTATAGCACCCAAAGTTTAAACTAACAACAAGACTGTAAACAAAAAAGCTTGGTTTTATTACCATGATTACACAGATCATTGGTTTGGGGTAGAAGTTAATTATGGAGGAAAGGCATGTGGTGAAAGTGCCATCAGTGCAGTCATCATGCACCGTTTTACAGTTTTCTATGTAAACACAATCCACAGTGAACACATTTGGTTTTTCATAATGGTTTAGAGACTAAAGATTATCCATTTGATATAAAAATGCACTTGTGGTCAGACACATGATCACATGACCTACAGTAGCTGACCTGCTTGACATAGCACGTTTTACATTTTTGTGACAATTTTGGTCATACAGGTACGTACTGTGTATGTTGATGCTTTCTCACCTTATGAGTTCTATAGAGTAATACACCTGAAAGACTATCATTTTATAAGCATTATTTTATAAGCTCATGTTTTGTGGTAATATTTGATTAAAAGGTTCGTGCAAAGTAGAATTTCGACCCTTACTTAAGACGATAAACTCTGCTAAAATGCTGCTAAAATATGTAATTAATCAACTTCTTAATACGCGTCAGTATTCTATTATTAAAGCAGTTCGTTTCTTTCATAACTCAATTTAACTCAATCAACTTGTCTCGTCGTTATTTGATAATATTGAATACGTGACACATTACATATTTCCCTAATATTGCCTAACATATGTTAAACGTATGTAAAAAATGTGTTCATATGGTTTGGAGTAAGCATGTAAAGTTGTGGTTCCTTTTTTTAATTTAAAGAGTAGAAACTGCCGCACCTTTTAGGCACTAGTGGCACTTAAACTACTAAAACTGTCACTATTGACGCCATTGTTTTACTTACTAAGTTGAGCGCAGTAATATTTCTTCTTCTTCTGCTCCACCTGTTTTTCTTCAACGACAAGTGAAGGTGAAGGTACCAGGTCCTAGCTCAGAGTTCATTAAACCGCCTTCTCCGAAATTAAAACAACACGTTCCTTCCAGTACGTGCTGTAAGCAAAAGCAGCAGCAGTGATGTACGTCCTCTTGCAGTTTGTCTCCTTCCTTTATTAACTGCGCTGAGGTGGCACGCGCTCAGAACCACACCACCTGTGTCTGCGCGCGCAGGAATCAGCTCGGATGCCCATGTGCTGTGACCAAAATAAGGGCGTGACGTGAACGGTGGGCGTGGTCAGAGCACAGAGGAGGAGAGCGATAATTGAGACGTGTATCTGTCAATAAAGTGCACTGTCAATAGTAATTTGTCGTAGAGCGACCCCTGCTGAAAGTGGAAATACCAAAGACAGACACCTTTGCACGATATGGCCCTCAAATAACTTGGTCGAAAAATACCAATTATAAAACGATACAAAACAATGAACAATATATATAAAAAAGTAAAACGTTTGACAATAATAATAATAATAAAATGTCAAAATACCTTTTTTTCATAATTCTGCTTTTATTTTTGAAATGGAGAATAACAAAACATTAAATTTCATATTTGAAAAATGATATTTAGAGTATAAAACTTTCTTTTTGGAAATTTGTTTTTATTTTATTAAAGCCTTTAAACCCTTTTAAAGGTTTTGCCAAAAAAATCATATCAAAATATCATATTATCAGCATTATCATTAGGTTTTTCAACACCTTTACCACAGTAAATATTTTGGTTGGGTTTTTGGGTGCATTTCAAATAAATGAGAAAAACAAAAAAACATTTTAGTATCACTCTTAATAGATTTAAAAAGTGTGTACCATGCATTAAAGAAGATACAATTTTCATAAAGCAAATATATATTATATTTTCAGTTGGACAAAGCTTACAGTCTGTACAATCATATTGTGTTTTCGTTTCTAAAACATCATTGGTTTTAGATTAAAATAATGTATATATCTAAAATAAGCACAATGACTTAATGGAAAGAACATTCTGGCACAAATACGAGTGATCTGAACACTGTAAAAAGCAGTGGCAGCAAACACAGCAGAGAAGAACTTAGGGGATTTTTCAGTGCAGAGTAGCAGAAGTAAAATGGTCAAAATTGGCACAAAGAGTATCACTTCAAAAATACCATTACATTTTCCTGCTGTGGCAGCAGGGATTTATCATGGAGCCTTTCAAAACACACAATAAGTCTCAATAGGACATTAACAAAAACCAGTACACAATCTCTTTACTTTAAACTTTGGCTTTTCTCTCCAAATCAAAAAGGATATATGGCATGCAAAACAAAAGACAAAGTATATTAAAAAAACTCATTTTTGAAAAGAAAAAAATGATAAAAGATTTGCTCTGTGGGTTTATTGAATTAACCTGAAACAATATTACTAAAAACATATATTTTACAAAAAAAAAAACTTGGCATTTCATAATCAGTATTGCATTTCTCCTGTTTCCCACAGTAAGCTTTTATCTCTTGGATAAACTACAGACCAATGCTTTTTCTAAATAATCATTTCAACCTTAACATTCTGCGTTTACAAATTTTTCTTTGGCAACTAAGACTCTGTTGAGACTTGTCTAAAACCTGACTTAAACTTCTCAGTGATTTTGACTAGTACCCAAGCCCTGGGGATTTGATCTCATTTTTTTTTACGACTATATAGTTGCTCCACTCATATTCCACTCTTACCTTCCTTGCAACTTTCACATGCAACTTCTGGGAACTTCACTTTACCTTTCTCTGTGCGCCTCGGATTCAGACTCACACTTTAAATCTGAGGACTCAAATAATAGAACATTTCTTCTATGACTTGGCGCTCAACCTCTAGAACATGACAAAACCAAAAAAACCTTAGGATATGCAACTAATAGTTGGCTACAATTATTTTTGGACTCATGGTTAAAAATGACAAAAACCCAAATCGGACTCAACTCAGACTTTCCTTTATTATCCTCATCCCTGACTCAAAAGTTTTGGTTTGGAGACCGAAACCAAAACTCAATTAGAACTTTTACTGAGTCATTTGACTTGGAATATAACATTACAATTTACTTTAATAAGCACTTGAAATAGAAATTGGTGGAAAGGTTTTTCATTTCAAAACAGTTTTCATTTCTTCAAATCAAAAATACACTTTCATGATACAGTCTTTTTAAAACCTTTCAGATTGAACAGCAGTAATCGTATTGAAACATTTTTGGCTCCTCTGAACACATGGGCATGTTCTTCCCAAAAATGCCCAGGAATTGTATTGTTTTTTTCAGAGATCTAAAAAATAATTTGGAGATATTTAAAGAAAATATTAGTTATCAAGAAGTTGCTACAGAAAAAGTGTGTTTTCATTTCAAACTTCTCAGCAGTGGTGTGTGATGTGACTCTGGTGACACAAACCTAAATGCAACATCATACTATATCAGGACTTTCCCTCTGCTCAGAGGAAAAGAATGTGATTTTTCCTGCAGCTGCAAATAGCTGCGGAACAAAAATGACCATTCTTTGCATCAGAAACAGTAGCATCAGCATTTCCCCCTCAAATGGCATGTGTATTAAACACTGCAACACACACACACACAGACATGTGCAGGAAGGTGACAAACCACACACAGTGCCCCTGACATTTCTTATGTTCTGGGAAAACAGAGTGAAAAAGTGAGTGTGACTAAAAGCAAACCAGAATTTGGAGTGTGGTGAGTAATGGAATGAGCAAATATAGCTGCAGTGTCAAAGTTTCTCTTTTGGTGGAGTCGGCAGGAGTGGGGAGTTTGGTCTCTTTTGAGTCCAGGAGGATGTGGGCATGTGGGAAGTGAGGGAAAGTCAAACTGGTGCTACATAATTTCCAGGAAAAGTCCCAAACGCACGAGTCCTATCTGACGTACCTGCAGAAGAGGGGGGACGTTCTGTGGTCACATGACTGAAAGAAGAACACATTTAGGCCACAAACACACTGTTATAGATACAGTAGAGCTGCATGTTTAAAAATGTCCACTAGAGGGAGTACTGTTGCCTTTTTTTTTGAAGATGTTTTGCTCTTGATGAATGATTTTATTACTACAGAAATCATTAAAATCTCAAAGAAAATTGAGAACTTTCTTCCTTTCTCTCTATCCCTCTGCAGATATCAAGTTGTTTCATTTTATAATATTAAGATGTACCTTGTCACTCTTACCTACAAACCAGCCATCATCACACTTCTCCATCACTTGTACAATGTCTCCTTCTCTGAGCTCCAACTCGTCAGTGTTCTGTGGTTTGTAGTTGTAAACCGCTTTGTATCTAAAACTGAAGATGCAACAAATCACAATTACATTGCAGTGTTGTGGAAAAACAGTGTAATTACACATACAGTATATGCATTGCATGAGACCTACGGTTGGCGTTGCACTGCTGCTGTACTAGGGCTGTTTGGAGCCGGTGAGTGCGGCAAGGAGTTGACATGTGGATTAGACTGAACGCCCTGAAAACACATACAGCTTAAGTCAATGTGAGATCAGAATACAATGATTCCTGATCAGCCTGACATCACAAACAGAAGGACTTCAGCGGAGAACATGCAGTGAGAGCAGACCTGTGAGGGCTCAGTGGGTCTGGAAGTGTTGGCTGGTGAGGTTCCTGTTCTGTACGTGGACACTGAAGACTGAGTGGAGTGTGAAACTGCTCTATCTGTGGAAATCTGGTTTGGAGGATGTGTCCCAGACCAGGGACTATTCTGGGTGGTGGGTGAAGCAGTTTTGTAGGTGCTCTGTGGCCAGTGATAGGTGGTTTCTTTGGTGACGAGTGTCTGGGTGGGAGAGCGTGTCTGTGAAGATGGACTGGCATAAGGTAGAGGTGACGACGGCTTCAGTGGGGAGTGTTCGGGCCTGGGGCTCAAAGACGTGGGTGTAAATGGTGAACGTGGGCAAGGTGAGTGGAGTGGACGTCCTGGACTATGAGGTCCAGGGGAAACAGGGGACATGGGTCCTGTTGAGTAGTCGTCTGTGGAGTACTTGGTGCGAGGCATCTTGTTGACCTGAACGTAAGTAGCTGGGAAGATTCCGCTCCGACTGGTCCCTGAGATTCTCCCCTCCAACCACTTATCATCAACACGCCTGGTGATGTTGATCATTTCACCCTGCCAAAGAAGTAGACTTTAAAAAACTGTTAAGTTGGAGAGCTGAGTGTAGAACATTTCCACATAAGCTGTGTAAATTGTTTTTTTCTTTTCTTTATGATCACCTATGAAATTTCAGTGTCAAACCTTCTGGTCATGTTTTGTTTTGTTTCTGTTTTTTTTACAACAGCTCATCTCATAACCTCCAGTTCAAGTCCAGTTGAAAGCAACAAAAACCCTTTTCTGCAGTCACATATATAAGTCAGCCGTCAATCAGTCAGAACCAGGGTTCAAGTACTCACTTTACGAAAAGACAGTTCTACTGGTAGGTCAGCGCTGAAGTTATAAAGAGCAACAGCCTCTCCATAGTCCAGCACCTGAAGAGTGGGGGACTTAATCGGAGTGGGCTTCTCAGTAGGAGGAAGAACCTACAGACATAAAAAAAATATATATATATATACATATATATGTATATATATATATATATACATACATACATATATATGTATATATGTATATATACATATATATATAGTCTCAGTGTCTCAGATACAGCAGGAGCAGTGATGATAAAACATTGATATGGATATATGTATATTTATATTTGACCTCTACATAAGTTGTAGGAAAAATTCCAGCTCTTCCGTGATGTTCTCCTTCGAACCAGTTAGCATCAACCTGTCTGTGGATGTAAACAATGTCTCCCTTCTGAAGTGTGAGTTCTCTGTGGAAACAAACCAACAACAATAATCATTGTTCTTCAGTTCACTGTGGACATTAGCTGGGGCGGAGGGTTCGCAGTGCAACTCACTTTGGTGACTGAGCCTGGAAGCTGAACTTGGCTCTGGCTGCTTTCATCTGTTATATATAACAGAAAATCAGTAAATTAATTTACTTACTTGACAATATTTGCACGTGTAACCTTAGAGAATCTATTTGGATCAGAAAAACAAAATGCCAGAGAAAATTAAATTTGAAAACATACCTTCTTCTCCTCTTTCTTTGGTGGAGGCTCCATGGTTTCATTTGTGGCAAAAAGACGCTCTACTGTGAAAACACACCGTAATGAGCCGGGCTCGTGCAGAGCAGCATTGTTTTGTTTTGGTATGTGTAGTTAACAGCTTTGATAGTTGGAGTATAGGTCCAGAGAGGATGTTGTGTTTCAGGAAAAACAACTGGACAAAGCTAATCTTTAATCTCCAGCCCTACTTCCTATTTTTGCAGGCTTCCTCCCCACCCTTCTGCAGCAGTTACTGTTTCTGTTGGAAAGACCTGCTTAAGCTGTTCCCTGTTCATGTGAGGCTGATCAGTGATGTGAAACACAGAAGCAGAAAATGTCAGTCAGCCAAGGAGAGAGGAGGGAGAGGACTGTCGGGATACTACAGTACTTTAGAGTTTACCCTAGATACCCACAGAGCAGAGAAACACCATTTGTACTTTGTTTGTCAAAAAGTATCAGAAATTAATGTATATTTGAAACAAATAAAACAGAATTGTGACTCTAATTTTGACATTTTGATGTTTAAATAAATAAATGCAATACAACATACGAGTCAGGACTTTGTATGATGTAGCATATATATATGTGTGTGTATATATATATATTAATAGATGTTGTATTGATACTTATAGATGATACTTAAAATTACAAATATTTTGGCTTTATTGAATAAAGGGTTATTTAGTAAAAAGTGAATGTGAAAGTCAATCATTTTGGGCTTTTTTTTATTATTAAATGTGATTTTAGAGTCTTATTTGTGATAATCTCTTTGACTTTCAGTCCTTAGAAACATTTTGTAGGAAAAAACACCTAATGTGATCATGTAATCATTCATGGTTTAAAACCATTAGATTCAAATATAAACATCTGTGTCCGAGGCAACTACTTATTAAACACACAGAAACCATGTGTTTATTTCGGAGGAGGAAGTGTAGGAAAGTCTGTGTTTACCATATGAGGGAGCAGAGGTCAGTGATGTGGCCACAGATCGATGGAGAGGCTGCTTTGAAGCTGATAATTGGCTGAAAGAAAAAAAAGCAGAGAACTTTCATGTGAAATATCACAGTTTATTAACTGTGATATTAATATTATATTATAGAAGGAAACGTTAACGATGGCATCAGAGATCAAACAAGCAGACTAATAAAGTCAGAGTCAGAGAGAGTTATGGTTCATTCTGGACTAGAGTCTCTCCTGTCAAGATTCTTTCCTGGCATTCCCAAAATGTCCAGAGAGATTGGGTAAGTGACTGACTGACAGATGACCAGTTCAGTCGTATTTTTAGTTCTTTTATCCTCACAATTTTGGAATAAAGTTTTTGGCCTGATTGGATGGTTTGGCGGGCCAGAATTGGCACACGCACTGCTAGTTGATGATTGCTGTTGTATGTAAAGAATGTACAGCATTAATGAGAACGGGATTGTTTGAAACACTTTAATCACACACTTGAATAATATTTAAACATTTGTCAATGCAAAGACGTTGAAGGTGTCAAACCCTTAATCTGATTTAACTGGTACTGCTGCACACAAGCTGCATCTATACATTTTCTTTAGGGCGGAGCCAGACATATAAAGGGGACTGATGATGTAACATCTTCCAATCCAGATGTCCAGGCTCCTCACTTAGAAGCACTGAGTGTGTTTTTATTCTACAGCTGTACAGCACATCTGTTTGCTGGTTTTCCTAAACTGGATAGAGATAATACAAATAATCACACAGCTGACACAGACGTGTTGATAACACAAAGTGACTCATGTGGCACTGGACTGGATGAATTTCGAAGCTCTCATTTCCCCCACAGCTGTGAAATTTCATTCATGATCAGAATAAAGCAGCAACTTGTTTCTGAGTTACAGTAAGCTGGATTTTTCCAAACATGTTTGCCTGTTTTCTGACTCTCACACATTTTTGTTGCTAGTTGGCCCACAGAACGATTGCCCCAGACAACATAAAACTGTGGGCAGAGAATGACAGAAGAAGAATACAGAGCAGAATATAGCTTTGTTCATTTTAGCTATGTAAGGGAGCTGTTCAAAGACACCGTTGTTTGTAAGCTGTTTAACTATGAAATAATCAATTTTGAATTAATTTTAAAGCAATATAAATAATAACCAATAATAAGATATTCTTTCAGTTGTATTTGACATAATGACAGTTGTTTATTGTTTACTATTTTATATGTGATCAGTTAATTCTGTGTGTATACTTACACAAATGCTTCATTTAGGTTTTGTTCTGCCCATTAATATTTTTTTTTGTGAAAAACAAAAACCTTTGCAATATAGACATAGATAAAGTAGTTCTTAAACAACATATGTTGGATGTTGTTATAACTGTGTCCATTTCTCGTTGATTTGCACAGATTGGAATCGTTTCTTACGTGCTCCACAGTAAGGCAACATAAGAGGAGGATTTGGCTTCTTTCCCAGCTCTGTGTTATTTAGAACAGCTAATATAAAAGCTCCTTCTTCCACTAAAGCAGAAAGGTCAAAACTCATGACATCGACTTAGCAAACCACAGTGAAAGTCCCACTGAGAATGCTTCACACACAGTGACAAATGTGGAATGCTGTCTGCTGTTTGAAGCAGCAAACACTGAACTTGAACTTGTTAAATTCCCTTTCTTTCCAGGTTCACCAGCTTCTGAAACAAAGTGCCATACTGGGAGTCACATGACCCAGTAACAGTGAACCATTACTACCTCAATCCACTCACAGTGCTGCTGGCCTAATGTAAGAGGCAATGAGCAAATTCTTCTGCTTGGTGAAGCAGTTTCTAATAAGATTAGGGAGGAGGGTGTTGTGTTCAGAGCTTTGTTGTACTGTATGAATGACCTGGGACTTTGTCATAGTCATAGCACCATCTTGTTTGTTCATTTTGACATCTAATATTTTTTTTCCTCAGTGTGGCCTTCTGTCTCATGTTTATATGGGTGTCTAATAGTTTGTCTTTTTCTCATATTTATATCATACTCTAAAAATGTTTTGCCATTTGAGAAAATTGAGTAACACCAATGAACTTCCATAAAAACGTACAATATATTAAAAATGTCAGGCATCATGTTTCACCATTCATATGTATTGAGTGCAGAAAGAGCCAACCCTATTTATGACCTTAAAATGCAGAAATAGTTTAGTCAAACTTTTGTGATGCTGTCACTGACCTGTAGTTTGCAGTTCCAGTCTTTGGAGCAGCGGCTGGACCCCGGCTTCTAGCCTCCTGCAGGCAGAGTTAGCATTAACCACAACCATCTGTATGTGAAGGCTCAGAGAAACGCTCACAACAACTCAGACAGAGTAGAGGTGCTGACCACTCCCAAAGGAGTAACAACTCCCCTGGGTCCTATCCTCCTGGAGCTACACTACATTCAGCACTCCTCCTGGTCTGTCTGAGTTATGTGTATGTGTGTGTATGTGTGTGCCTGCATGTGTGTTGTTAGTCAAATTGCAGCCTGAGAAGCTGATTTCATCACACAAGAATCAGGAACAAGCAAAAAAAAAAAAGAAAAAAAAATTATATGTTTGTGTCAGGATAACCTCTAACCAGTGGGCTAGAAATGTTTTATTTATTTTTATTAACTATTTATTTATTTTTATAACTTATTTTAAAGTTAGAGTATACAAGAGTTTCCAAATAAAAAAAAACCCATCTACGATTCAATCTTGCATAAAAAAATATGAGTACAGTTGAGTACAAGTTGTAAAGGTGTACGTAGAGTGTACGTCTGCAGGGAATGTCACCTTCTGCCTGTAGTTTCTCAGCAATTAAAACAAAAAGAAGAGATGAGTGTTGATAGGAGGGCTGAGATTAGCTCACAGCTCCTAGACACACTTTTAATGTAATTCAGGGTAAAACTGAGTCATGTAGATTTCAATCTAAGTTTTAGTTGGATGTGTACTGTCTCAACAGCCAGCTATTCAAATCTCTGGGCACCACAGTACCAACTTGGAAAGCAGAAATTGATGTGTGATTAACTGCTGACTTATCTGGTGGTTCACAGCTGGTCTCCAAATGTACATGTAATATTTGTTCTTGTGGGAAATGCTTTAATCACTTTGAGGCTAAGATGTATCAGTTAAGGTGTTTATGGTTGCAGTTGTACCACCACAGCGCTCTCAAACAGCACTCACTGCACCCCCTTTAGACATTGAGTGAAGCAACATGCTCTGTTTCCCCAACCTTAGCCCCAGACTCCTGCATACCCCAACTCTTTTAAAAGCAATGTCTGCATTTTGGTTTGGCTTGGTGTGTGAGAAACAGTATGAACACAGACAAAATAATTAAAGAGCAAGACAGGCAGGAGAATTCACAGCTGTTGTCCAGGTCACAGAAGAAGAGAAGTAACAAAGTGTGATCAAAGCTTGCAAGCAAAGAAATATCACTAACATAAAATCTTTGTTATGAGTGGGAGGACGAGGGAGTGATGGTAGGTTTTTGATAGATTTTCATTGAGGGTGGGCATGCTTCAGCTGAGAGAGTCAGAAGTGGAGGGCTCAGTACCTCACCCCGGCCTCGATGGTGCGTCTTTTCAGACAGTCTCCTCTCCAGTCCCTGGATCTCCGAGTCCAACTCTGCCTCAAATCGACTCAACTCAGAGACTAGACTGGCCTGAGTTTAAGCAGTGATGGAGCAGAGTTAAGACAGTGACACACAGTAGGGATTTTTTTTCTCAAGTTTGTGTCAGATGTTTTTTTAACAGCATAATGTTATCGAAAGAACAAGGACAGGAAGAGAACCTGTGTCAACATTACTAACCTCAACTGAGGTGGGCTTTGGTTCTTCAGGCTGTGTCTTTGGGGGAAAGTATGTCTGCAGGCAGGAATATGAAACACAGGTCACTAAATGAATGTCACGGTTTATATCTGACCATCTGCAGCTGAAAATTTCAACATCCACAGATTCACAGTTATTGTTTCCAAACTGTTACATTGTTTCAAACCCGCTCTCCTTATTGAAAGGAAGAAACTAAAAACACTCTCTTTAACATTTACACATTGGAAACGAAAAAAGGGACATTGAGGGACCCCCGAAGTTGGATATGACTGGGCTTACCTGGCTTACCAGGTAATATAACTAAGTGCATTTAGTTTATTAGTTTCTCAAAATCATATCTCAAGTACAGCAGTGTTTATTCAACTAGTCAGCCAGTGTCACTTTCACTGTCTGAGAAAAAAACACACACAAATACAAGAGTCATTTCTATAAAAGGAAAAAGAGCCACAGTTGCTGTGCTCCCTCCATACATATTTTTCATCTTGCATTCCATATGAATGTCTCTCTGACTGCCAGGACCTCTCCACTCTGTTGGACGTCTTCCTCTCTACAATCACAGACTAACATATCACTGTGGAGCCACACAGTACCTGTCTGGAGGGGGTGAGAAAGAAGACCTGGCCACTGCCGTAAAGTGGAAATTAAATAAGTCTCCATGCCGTGAGCCATTACACCCCACGAGGGTAACACCATAACACAGATCACAAGACACAATTTTGGATCCTGTGGAAACAAAGACCCATTTTCCCTGTGTATATAGACACAAGGTATAGTGTGCAGAGGATTGGATACTACACAGTTGCCAGAGACGTTACAAAAACTGTGTGGATATCTCCCTGTAACTCAACACACAGACACCTATGACAGCCTCTGAATTTATTACAGCCAGACAACAGGGGTGATTAATAACGTCTATATACTGTAGAAAGTCTCAGTAAAGTAGGACCTAAACCATTGTTTAACAATTCAAATCATAGTTGCTGGTGTAAGAGGTGGTAGAGTTGATGGTGTGTTTGTGTAGTATCTGGGATGTAGGTTTTAAAGATGTGAATGTTAGTGTTGTAAATCTGATATGGTGAAGTGTTTATGGTTCACTATGTCAATAAAATAGATGGAAAAACAAATAGACACCGGAGAATGTCACCTTAAATGACATCGCAACAATTTTGAAAGCTTTGGACACATGCTAGCTATTTGGTGGCTTTATTTAAAAATGTTAAACGTAATAACATTTAGATATCCTTGGGTTATCCTATAACATCAAGCTAACTAACAATTAGCAATTTAAAACTTGATTGCAAGTATCTTTGGCAAAGGTTTTAGTGTTCTGGCTGTTTATCAGCCTTTTTTTTTAAAAGCTAATGCTTTGCAATTTCTGCAGCATGTTTTGGAATACCTTTTTTTCTAAATGTCTCAATTGGATAGGTTTTCGGTATTTTACAATATTTGTGGCTACCTTTGAGGGAATTCTAGGCTGTCACTTACTAGCCTGAGGTTAATTTTGACTTATATTTTACTTTTTTTGATTGAGTAACCAATTAGGTACTTTTTTATTTTATTTTAGATTACCAAAAACTTTCCATTTGGAGATTTCCCAACAATGATGATCAACCCCAGTACCAAAACATTTTTGTGACAGTGTCAACATCTCCAGCCTAAGAAAATGTATACCTCTAAATTGAAACAACTGCTTCAAGCCTGTCTCTGTTATCTTTAAAAACTAAATGAATTTAAAAACAGTGAATATATGCGCTCAAAAGCTGCAAGTGCTCCAGTGAACAACCACACGCCACTGCGGTAAGAACACTTGCGTGAGAAGTAATACAAGGAGTTAAGTCTCTAATCCTCAGAGAGACTGTAACTCATCCTCAAACCTGTTCTGAGAATTCTACACATGGAAACGGTACAATTCTAAAGAAAATTATATATAAAGCTAAACAAAACACTAATACAAATTCTATCCAGGGGTGGTATCAGAGTTTTGAATCGAACAGCCTGTGATGTCGTACCTGGTTTTTGCTGCTGCTGTTGGTCTTTCCTGGTTCAAAGTCAAATATGCTCCTGGGCTGAGGCTGCTGCTGCTTTCCTGGGTCTGACAGCTTATCTACATCCTCACTCCTGAAACACGCATGAACACACACACACACACACACACACACGGGATAGGAACTAAATCATGACTCCATTGTGTGTGCCTGTAAAAACGAATCCAAACTTGTCTTCACTCCCACTCATTTCCCCTTCACTGCTCTTGGCCTGAACTTTGGTTGATGTTGATCTGCAGTCTTTTTCAGAGTAGAAATACAAACCTTAATTTATCAAATATACTTTTACCAGTTTAGGTTAAAAATTTAAATCATTGAGAAGTTTACACCTGGGTAGGTCACACACCCTCATCCTTAAGTGGCACTTTTTAATCTTCCATTTGAGAACTAAAGATGTCATCAAGGTGTTTTTTGCTGTATAAATGACCAACTGCTCACTATCTGGGATCACTGACTGAGTTTCTCTTCATGATGCACCAAATGTTTTCAGTGGAAACAGTTGTGGACGCCATTTACGAAATGTAGAAAAACTTTTTCCTAACAGGAAAAAGTTTTTTGTTGTTTTCTTATTTTCTTCTTCAACTGGTAGTACATGTACAACAAAAAGTACTACTAAACTACAGCGCTATGCAAAAAATGGCCAAGTTAAATATTTATTAAGCAAACGACACTGTTAATGAATTATGCCTTTTACTGTTGGCGAGACAGCACTATATGTCTTGGGTCCAATTTCAAAATCCAGAAACATACATAATCCAACAATAAATAACATTTTATCATGTGTATTATTTTATAATCCTATATATATTAAACCTCGTCAAAGTGGTGTTCATTTTATAAGCACTATGTTGAAACAGGTTTGTTTGCAACTTAATTAAAATATCAGAAGGTGTACAATAATAATGACTTATTGTTGAGCTGTTAAACTGCTTTTCCAGTACATGCTGGGATATGTTTAGCCACAGCGTGACCACCCTGTAGGTGTGTCTACATGTAATCAGAGTGAACTCACCAGTCAGGCAGAGCTCCGTATGGTGTCAGTCTGAACAGATTCCTGTCTGTGTCACTGTTTTCTTCTGCTGTCGGTGTATTGGCAGACTGCAGCCCTGCAGATCAATGCACACAAATGTCTAATTATAAAACATCTATTTGTATCCACAGGCAGGAGAACACTTTAGAGACGTACTTCGGCAACTTACGTTCAGTCACCCAACAATCTGAATCTTCCAGCTCGGATTCTAGTTTTTAAAAAAGGAAAAGAAAATTTTTTTACACAGGTATGTGTACCAGGGAAGTACAATTTTCAAATGGCCAGGGCTAAGTGCTCTACCAGCATTGATAATATTAAATATATATTTACTCAAAAAAAAAACTGAGCATACTTTATAAATACATATGTTGTAGGTGCTATTGCTCACTTTTGTCAGCAGAGGGCCTGATGTACAGGCAAACATTAGGCTGGAACTTGTTGGCCTAGCTAAAACCAAACAACCGATTGCACTTATTAAAATCGCACCGTAAAATGATACTCCGCTACAGCACCCTTGTGGAACATGAAGAAAATAGATTTCTTTCAAAAGCAGAAAACCGAATTTGAAAAATTTAGAACAATGATGAAAATGAAAACAAAAAAGTTTATATCTCATCTTTTAATAATTTTGATACTGTTTAATATGCGTGTAACTAAAGCTAAGTTCGCTACCGCACAGTGTGACTGCTTTGACTGCTTTGCATTTATCTGTGATCTGATGTTTTAATAAAAAAATTGTGATATGTGGACAGTAAAATATTATATATTGTAGCATCCGACCGGACGTGTAATGAATGGCGAGGCACGAACCTGCATTTATTAGTGAACGGTCAATTACAAAACTTGGTTACTGTCGGTCTTAAGCACGCTAAAACAACAGAACGCTCCCGGTCTTACACATCAGCTCAACTCCTCCTTGTTCCATTCACACTCACTCTCAGCCAGGCGCTCTCTGTCATTCATCCACACACATTCAAAGACCATGGAAAAACAGAGAACTCTACCATGAACACCACAACACTCTAACACTACTTCAGGGTCACTACACTGCCCCCCGTTACAAATACCCTCGCCCCGAGGGTCACATAAAAAGTGAGGTAAAGCCCAGGGGCTTTCTCTGTCTTCGAGGACGCCTTGGTGTGAAGAAAGGCGGCCGCGTCTGCAGACCTGTAATAACCTGCTGATGAACAGGGGGTGAGTTAAGGGATGGGGAAGAATGTGGAGAGTTTGTGTGGGAGACAGTCACTGAATCTGAGGGCGTGGCTGTCCTGTTCCTCTGGACAGGTGTTGAGTGTCCAGGACCCTAGTGAGGATGTGCAGGACCTCAGCTGCTCCAAACCTGGAAAACATGCCCTCCACCAGAGCATCTGCGACAGTCCCTGCCTCCTGGTCTGGTATGGCATCCAGCCGTTTTGTAAAATAATCCATGGCAGCTAAAACATAACGGTTGCCCCTGTCTGTGGGAGGAAACGGGCCCATTATGTCTACCACCACCCTATCCATTGGGGCCCCCACTGCCAGCTGTTGGAGCGGGGCGTGAGACTGATCCAGGGGACCTTTGTGTGCTGTGCAGAGGTCACAGCAGTGACAAAAGTCTTCGACATCTCTCCTCATCCGACCCCAGTAGAAACCCTGCTGGACACGATGGAGGGTTTTTGAGACTCCAAAGTGTCCTGGCCCAGCAGTACCATGAGAGGCTTTCAGCACTGTCTCTCTTAGTGCTCTGGGGACCACCACCTGCCACCTCTTCCCCTGTAGCTGGCTCCTTCCAGGCTCTGTGGAGCACTCCCTCCTTCACTCATAGAGCCCCAAACAACCTCGTTCCACTGTGGCTGTTGTCCTGACTCCACCACTGCAGCACGGGGTGCAGATCAGCATCCTACACCTGCTGTGCTCTCCATTCAGGTGAGTCAACCAACTGCATGGAGCCTTGTTCTTCCACACGGAGCGCTTTCTCCCAGACCTCTCTTTTTTTCCCGGTATCTGCAGCCATCGAGAGCACAGGGGCGCCGAGACATAGCGTCAGCGTTGGCATCGCGAGTTCCAGCTCTGTACTCCACTTGAAACACATACGGTGCCAGTTCCTTCAGCCAGCGTGCAATCTGCCCTTCTGGCTCTTTGAAGGACATTAACCACTGGAGGGCAGAGTGGTCAGTTCGGACAGTAAAAAGCACAGATAGTACATGAAGTGGCTAATTGCCCTCACGATAGCCATCAGTTCTCTCCGTGTCACACAGTAGTGCCGTTCAGCTTTGTTGAAAGTTTTACTGAAGTACCCCACCACTTTCTCCCCCTGCACCCCTACCTGACTCAGCACTGCCACCATCCCAACATCACTGGCATCTGTGTCCAAGACGAATGACAGGTTTGGGTCTGGAGGGGTGAGGACAGAAGACTCTGTCATAGCCTTCTTCAAAGAGCTAAAGACTTGCTCGCACTCAGGGGTCCAGGAGAAATCACTGTCTTTCTGCTGCAGGTGGAACAGGGGTGCAGAAAAGCCACGCACAAACCACCTGTAGTAAGACACCAGTCCGATGAAGCTTTTCAGCTCACGCAGGTTGGTGGGGGCTGGCCAGTCCCTCACTGTTAACACCTTCTCCTCCACTGTGCTAATGCTCCCTTCCCCAACCCTGTGCCCCAGAAACTCCAGCTCTCTTCTCATGAAGCAGCACTTGTCGGGGTGAAGATTTAGACGGGCTGCTGATACCCGCCGCAGGGCCCCTAAGGCTGCATGGAAAGAGCCCCCATGAACCAGTATGTCATCCAAGTAGACCAGACACTCCTGCTGGGCAATGTCACTCAGCACCTTTTCCATCAGCCATTCGAATGTGTCCGGGGCGTTGCACAGGCCAAAGCTAAGGACTCAAAAACTGCCACAATCCTCTGCCGGTACAGAAAGCAGTCCTTGGTCTAGCCGAGGGGCTGAGGGGCACCTGCCAATAAACCACTGTGAAGGTCTAATGAGGAAAACCAGGAAGAGCTGGTCACCAAGTCCAGAGGGACCAGCCCACCACTCCCGCAACCTCGGTGATGCCATCTGCTTCTGGGGGGAGTGGGGCCTCGCTTGTCCGTCTGTACCGCTGGGCTGTGTCCTGGGGTGAAAGAGCATGGTGGGACACAGGGGGAGGGGTCTGTATCGTCCCATCTAAACAGACCCCCTGGCATTTCCCTGGACACCAGCCTGCTTGGGGCACATCACTCTGATATGGCCGGACTGACCACACGCCCAACACACAGGAGGGCCTTAGGGGTGGCGGTTGCTGCTACGCTGCCGTTGCAGTGATGCCGCATGAATTAATTCAGTCAGTTCATCTGCCCATGCCGGTTTTGCTTGATCTTGGCCCTCCTGCACCCCAGTCTTCACCATAGGGTTGCCACTACTGTCATCGATTGTGGTCTCTCCAACAATCTCTCTCTCCAAGGCCAACTCCAGCACCTATTGTAGATTATAGGGGAGCGCTAGTTATGTCTGTATGTGCAGCTCTCTATGAGTTATAGCCCAGATGAACTGGTCTCTGGCCAGTCCATTTCGTACGTCAGGGGAAATGTGGGCATACGCTCTCTTTGCCAGGGTTTCAATGTCATTAGCCAGCACACGGAGCGCCTCTTCCTGTTTGACAGTTCTGAGCGCAGAACACCAGGCTGGTTGCATTTTCCAAACCGGCGCTGCAAAGCACCCACTAAAGCTCCATAGTTCTCTCTTTCGGCCAGGCAAAGCAGCAGCAAGCAAGTCGAAGCTTCGTCTGTAAGGCACAGGGCCAGCTGAAGTGCTTTAATGTCCTCTGACCAGCCTGCAGCCCGTGCTAAAAGTTCAAATTGGGCGTGAAAGGCCTCCCAGTCCGCTTTACCGGGGTATTTCGGCGTCTTCACTTGAACTTGGTTACAATGGGCGCCACCAACTCTGCTTACATTCAGCTCCACGGCGCATACCGTGGGCGTTCTCCCGCCAGCACGCTCCTCTGTGCTCCTTGAGCCGAGGCCAGCCTCTTTAGCCAGCTTCCTAGCCGATTCTCTTATGTGGGCAACATGCTCTGAAGCACAGTTAAACTCTGCCTCATGCCTCGACATACCGGCATAGGCATCGCCCATCGGCTCCTCTTTGATTTTCGGACGAGCTGCGGCCTTTTTTTATGTCATGCTGCGGCCTGAATTAGCCAGGTCCGGGCTAGCCGCGTTCATATGACTCGTGACTCCCGAGTCATATGAAATATTTGTTCACATTGAACTCACGAATCATTCACAAATCACAGTCTGCGAACTAATCACTCACTGAGAACAAATCACTCTCTGCGAACTAATCTGTCAATACGAACGAATTACTCTCTGCAAACAAATCTATGGCTGTGAACTAATGTTTCACTACGAACTAATCTTTCACTGTGAACTAATCTTTCACTACAAACAATTTACTCTCTGCAAACTAATCATTCTCTGTGAACTAATCTTTCGCTTGGTTTCATTTGTCACGTGACAGAGAGCTCAGGTCTTTTTTGCTCTCATTCATCTTCACATTATGGTGTGTTTTTATTTCTTAGCTTTTCGCATGGTTTTAATTACTTATGGGATTTGTGTACTTTGTAGACTTTGTCAGCGGAAGCAAACCATGTTGCCTTTAGTATTTAGTGTCGGAGAACCGCAGGCTTCTTTACAACGCCCACAATAAAGCGCCACCTGCTGTAAAACGAATGAAATGATTAGTTCTAGATTCGTTCACGACTCGTTCATTTTCCTGTTCGAGAGTCAAAGATTTGAATCAATAAATAGAGTCGGTCTTCCCATCACTAGTTCACACTCACTCCCCGCCAGGCGCTCTCTCTCATTCATCCAGACACATTCGAAGACCATGGGAAAACACAGAACTATACCATGAACACTGCAACACCACTTCACGGTCGCTACACTAGGTTATATATGTTATATATGTTAAGAAAGCGTATTGAGTTCGTTTGTTCCAAATGAGCTATGAAAATAAATGTGTAACTCTAAGCCATTTTAATCTGGTAAAAGTAACTCTCGGAGAACAAAAGGTTGGAGATCCCTATTCTAGGATGTGTTAATTTGTTTTCTAACACTGTAGACTGGAAGACCAACTCGTTTTTGAACCAGTATGATGTAATTTTCTGCAACAACTAGCCACCTAACTAGGCAAAAGGTACGCAGTCTAATTACAAAGAAGCTTGCAGTTGAAAATGTGTCCCTGCAACCACTTTGGCAACAAGGTTGTGCCATTGACCACACACACAGAAAAGGAATGTGTTTACAATACACAACAGGTAAAAGACAAAATGACAAGCAGTATTCTGAAGGAGCTGAGATCAGAAGGTGGATTAGTGTCAGACCTAATAAAACTGCATGACATTAGACTCAGGGCTTTTTCATTAAGAACTGTATTGTCAGTGTGCTAATCTGTTTTTTCTGGATCAATTCAGTTGTATTTGACAGAGACAGAGAAGGTATTTACTCTGGACTTAAATGCGTGAAAAAAAAGAGAGAAGGAGGAGGGGCATCCTTACCCTCTGGCTTCCTGTGAATCTGTCTGAACATGCTCTTGTACCAGTCTCTGGGCTTGTTCACACTCTAGTATTAAAAAGAGGGAAGGTGCAGAATGCAAAAAAAAAAAACAAAAAAACAAAAACAACGGTCAGACATGGCATTGAAAAGTGTAAAAAAAATGAAGCCGTGTTGTTTCCTCTTACAGATCTGGAGGCGATGGGCATCCCAGTTTCATCCACTGGACCAATTCCAGAGAACTTGATAAGTTTCTCTTCCCTAGTTGGAGTCCAGCTGCGCGGTAATGTGACAGAGCCATGAACACCGTTGAAGAGCCCACCTGCCGCAATAAGTGTGTTATTGTGATTATTTATAATTTTCAGGGAAACAATAAAAAAAACTCTGATATTGTCTTTGGGATGTTTAAATGGTCATAGTGATAGCTAGCTTTTAAATACCTACCACGTATCTGTGAAGGTCCATAATATGATCCGAAGCTCAAAGTTGTTCCATTTACATCTGAAACCTTTAAAAGTGACAAGTCTTACTTTTAATAAGGGTCTGTGTTAATTGGAAGGCATGTCTACAACTATGTTTCTGTGTCTGCAAATTCAAATGATGCCAGCCTTCTAAATAAAGTCACTGTGATCAGAAATACTGAGTTAGAATTTCATGATCAAAAATTATTACAATTATTTTTAAGTATGCCACTGGCTGCCTGTGATACCCTCTCCTTCCACCAAGGGGCAGACTTGTTTACTAAATTCCACACGCTCAACATCATCTTTTTGTAAACATAGTTTTAAGGTGTACAGTACCTTGGACTCTCCAGATAACAGTCTTGCTGAGCGAAACGGGCTAAGGGGAGGTGTAGGGAGTCCAGGGGAGATGACCACCTCATGGGTCATCACTGGAGAAGTTAGAATGTGCTGCCCCGACGAGACTCCAGGATCGTCCGGGAAGACAATCCTGGAGCCATTGGGTTCACCAACCACTTCCACAGTTTGCTAAACACATAGAAGATGGAAAAATATGAATGAATGTAGACAATATGTGGCCTCTGCTCCTGTCATGTCTTCCTGTTGGCCTTTTAAACACATCTGTCCACGGGAGGTCATGTGGGCTTGTTATGGCCTCAGTCCTTCTCCAGAGAATAACTGAACTCTGTGGGGGAGCGTGTGATGAAAAGAGCCCTAATTTATTTAAAGTAGGACCAGTGGGGAGCAGTGTTCCTCCCACTTCATCATCTTTCTTGCCACGACTGCAGAAAGGCCTCATTGAAGCTGCAGAGTGGGGGCACTGAAACAGGAGAGCTCCATTATGAGCCTATTAACTCCCCATTCACCAGGCCTCTGTGTTCTACAGCCAGTGGGCGGAGTCCAGTCCTGAGAGGTTGGGAAAGGGTCGCTGAAGTCAGTTCTTAAGTCCAGCGAGGGTAGAAGTGGTCTTGTTGTCTCCATAGTGACCTTTTACCCCACCATCACCGGCCCATTAAAGCCAGTCTGGCTTTTCTGTTGGAAAACTATATATTATTTCAGTAAGTTGCTGTGCTCTCTATGTAGGGGTTGCCAGGTCATGGGGGTCATGGGAAAGACCTCGAGTCACTTGCTCATCTTCAGCGTTTAACTGAGGAAATCAACTGTTGTCTGTGCCAGTGGCTGTTGTTGTGACGCTGTACTTGACTCTCATAAGCAAACTGACTAGTTGTGTCTATTTGTGAATTACTGTATTGTCCGAATAAATTCTGCACTGTGTTATATTTTTACATGCCTTTTAGTATGTTAGGTAATTGTTTAAACTTCTACACATTTGTTTTTATTGTTTTATTGATTTTATTATTTGATTGATTGTCACTGAAAGTAAATAATGAACTCTACTTGCTTAAATGCAATTTTATGCTGATGCTTCAATTCAAAGCACAAAATTCACACGCAGATTGTTATTTTTTTCTATCTGCAGCTTTGAAATAATATAATGTTTAATTAACCAAAGCCAAGTGAATCAACCTGAATAAGAAGTCAGGAACGGAAACCATATATAGACACAAACATTCTCTTCAAATCCACTATAAGAGACACCTTTACCTGAGTCTGCATGTGATCGGTTTTGGTCCTTGAGTGACAGGTTTTAGATTCTCCAGTCCAGCATCTAATGTATCTGCAAAGACATCCAGAGAAACACTTCAGTGAACAAGGATCAACATTTTCCCCTGTATCCAAAATATCAAATGCATAATAAATAACTCTTGTACAAAGAAAATGCTCATTTTAATCTGTCACATAAATGTAATGTATCTCGTGTTTTTCATTGTATTCTGTAGTAAATACTGCCAAACAAACAAACAGAAGTATTACTAGTAAAACACCACCTATTTAACCTTGTATCATTTCCCTGAGTCAAGGCCTCTCTGCTCTGAATCACACGGAGCATCCTGGTGTCAGATGTTAAAACAGTTTCATTATCTCATCTCATGAGAATTCTAGAGAAGGAAAATGTGTTTCACCCACTTTTCCCAGTTGACCATGGAAAAAACCCACCCACAACAATGAGTGTGACTCATAGGCTGAACCTGCGGGTAACTGGAGGATTGAGTTAGCCAGGGTCTGAGCTTCAAATCAATTAGGAAACAAGATTCAAGATAAAACAGTGCATTTGAAAGAAATGTCTCACAAGTAGCTTTGTGAGATCTGCAGTGTCGGTCGTTATCTTGATTAGTTTCGTCTATTCCAAATAAGAACAGACTAAATGTTAGACTTCATGTGATGACGCTGATATACTTTACTGTCTGAAGAGCATGGCACTGTATATTAGAATGGTGAAGTGAGTCAGTGTAGGTCAGTCTGAAAGTCTGGGAAATGCCCTGTACACATTCACTAATGACTTTTCCACATGGCATTTTCATAGCTCAGCAGTAGAGTCTGTAACAACCGTGATCCAGACGCAGGAAACTATACACACTCTGTCACTGTGCACAATGTTAGACGGCAGGACAAATGTCTGTGGTGCAAATGAATGTTGTTGTGTTTAGGTCCAGACCACCAGGTCACTCTGTCAGGGTCATTGTCTTTCACTAAGTGACATTACATAACCAGATCATCCAGTGAACTGGGAGATTGTGTCTACAGCAATGGCATTACTTCAGCTGACTGATTTATTAACCTGCATCACTTCAATCATCACAGTGTTTAGATTATCAGTCTTAAAGCAGGCAGTCAGGCTAGAGGCCTGTTGTGTTTGGACACAGAACTGAATCTGAGACAATATTTAAATCTAGATGTCCAGGAAAACCCACATAATTATGTTTGTATAAGTCATCATGCACTCACATCGTGTCACAAATATTTGATTAAAATTACACATTATGACAATACGTCTTCACTGATGTCGCTAACTGTATAAGAAACAACCCAACTGAACCACGTCGGGAACTTCACTTGCTAATCAAATTGTTTCTCTTCCTCTTAGATTTGACAGTTTTCTGTATTTCCTAAAACCTAGGTCAAGCAGTTGAAATATAACAAACACATGTCACTGTCACATTGCAAAATAAAAACCCATGAGACAAGTAGAACCTCTATTTAAGGACATGCTATTTTAACACCAGATGTTGGAAGTATGAAATGATAACTCATGATGACTCAGATGTCTGTGGGTCCTAGGGATTGATGTGAATGAGTGCATTTCGTTCACTCTGGATACATGTTTGGGGTGGGTTTGGACAGCAGTCAGTTTTATTTTCACAGCTTCTCTTCTCAGCACCATTGCTACATCATTCTTCATGCATCTTGTGTCCAATTTTGTTTATTTTTGGTTTATTTTTATCTTAGACATTTTTAAATAAAATCATAGTGTTATGCCACTTATAATAACACTATATTATGATAATACATAGTAATAATTGGATACATAGTTTTTCTATTCTTATTACAAATCAACATTAATGGTCTATAGTATAGTATCTACAACAAGAACACATTCAAATAAATCTGTTAAATAAATATCTGAACAGTATTCACGTCATTCCAATTAATGTTCTTTACCCTTGAAGAATAATGAAATGATGACACTATCAAAGTAACAGTGCATTTCAGTTGTATGGTAACTGTCTGTCCTCCAACTCTTAGGACTTAACACTGAATCTCAGTGACTGATGGGAGTTACGTGCTGATGAGTAAACTCTGTCTCTAACATTACACTGTCTCTGCATCTCATATCTGTGGTGAGCACAGAAAAACACAGCAGAGAGAAACTCCAGCACTGCACACATTCCCTTTTCACTCAACTCCGTCCTGCCTAATAAGGACAAATCTGTGATGATATCGAGGCTAGAAAATACTTCTCGTGAAGTCTGGCTCTCTCTGGGTTCTGTCAGTACATTCTTATGTAATTATTGAGACTCAGTAACCAATGGAAGGGTGAAGCTTTAGCCCAGAGACCAAAGGATCGGTGGTATGTGATTCCAACTGATGCCACTGCTCTGAAATATCTGCACGTTAGAGCCCAGGTATTTACAAGTGGCACCCCTGCTGGGTGAAAGGTCCATGATCACCACTGGCTGGGTGATGTGATGTGATGGAAGAACAACAGAGCCATAAAAGGCCCATGTGTCTTTGTCTCAGAAGACGGTGGCTTTGGAACTAACTTTAGACACACAGCACGTCCGATTGGGTAAAAAAACACCCTTCTTTCACATGTGAGTTCGCTGCAGGGTCAATGAGGAATCGGATATGAGAATCCTGGGAAATTAGAAAGGAAATCTCTTCCTCTGTTCCCAGGAAATGTTTCCGTTCATCTGTGAGCAGCAGATGTTAGTGTAGAATAATCATCGATGCAACAATTGATACCAGTGGGTCCACCAGGGGATGCTGAAATCAACTTAGTGAGAAAGGTGAATAAAGGGGGAAGACAAGATCTCACAGGGTAGAGGTTGTGTACAGACATTACAAATAACACAACCTTGGTAAGTGCAGTATACTACAAACAGGAAATGAAAATTACTGTGAAAAGAGTTTTAAATGTGTATGTGTTTCTTCCTCGTCTCTGTAACCTCACTCTTACTCTCACTCTGTGACCTAGTCTCTGTTATCACTCTTTTATCAGGTGTGAAAGATATTTTAATCTCAGTGGAACTGCCAAGTAAACTTCAGGTTCAAAAAAATAAATGTTATCTGTTGATGAGTCAGGTTTAGGGTTGGTGAACTTTGACCACACCCTGTGACTCACGTGAATCCCAGAGGGAGGTTTTAAAACCAAATGTTAATGTTAAAGTAGCATTATTACAAAAGTTAATAATGCCACTTATATACCGTATATATATATATACATACACACACATCTATATATGTATATATATATATATATATATATATAGATAGATAAATATCTATATATTTATATATATGTGTATATATGTATATAGTGTGTATATATATATATATGGTATCTATAAAAACATTACCACATACTGGAACTACATATGTTCTCTTTCTCTTTTTTTCTTCACAGCCTGACCTTGATGACTCTATTTTCCAGCACTTTCAAAGTTGTTTCACTTCTTCATTCTCAGGAAGCTACTGGTATAGTTTGTACAAAATCATCCCACAGCAAAGAATGCTGACCAACCAGCCTCAGGCTGACAGGAAAAACACAAACACAACTAACTACCGCTGTACAGAAGGCAGCACATACAGTACACCATACGTGTCAAACACAAGGCCGGGGGGGCAAATGCGGCCCACCAAGCCATTTTGTGTGGCCCACGGGAGCTTAAAAGGCATTTAATAAAGTCCATGCAGCAGAGTTTATCAACCTATGAAATTAAAAGTTGTTTGTTTTTTTACACAGCAATGAACAATATTTGTAGCTTGAATAAATAATAATCAATTGCAGATACATGTATTAGTCTGTTATGGAGGAGCTACATCTATACCCGACTCTATTTTGTTTGTATCAAAGTCTGAATGACTTTAATTTTAAAATATTGCCAGATTATCGTCAAATAAAGAAAGTAAATGGATATGACTGTTTTTTTCTTTGAATGAAGTAAATTAGAAAAAATTAAGCACATTTTTGCACTATGTCCCACTGCAGGCCGGTACCAAGTGACTTATGGACTGGTACTGGTCCACGAACCAGGGGTTGGGGACCCCTGATCTATACAGTGTTCCATTTAAAACCGGCCCTTCAACTGTTTTGCTGATGTGACCCCTGGTGAAAATGAGTTTGACACCCCTGCAGTATACTATACAGTACAGTATACCAGGAACTGAGCAGTTCTGCCCAATAAAGTGGCCAGTCAGCATACAGTATACTGCCTGGATATATATTCTTCTACACAGATGGTAACTGTGCAGAAGACTGTGTGGTTAATCTTGAATCAAGTGTTGTAAATAAAACTGAACCTTCAATCATTAGCATACATGTTAGCTTCTGCTTCTGTCTGAAGGGCAGTGAGACGTGATCATCAATCATTAACTCCACATAAAGTGGAAACTGCTGTGCACACTTAAAAAAAAGAGCCAAATCAGTTTACCTCAAGCAAAGTTTTTTTTTTATAACAACCTTTCTATTTGTCTAAGGCAGTCATTTATTACTTGAACAATATTGTACACCCCTGAAATAACCAGGAATCGATGTGCTGATGTGTAACAACAGGATCTAATCTTCTAACAAAGGGCTGTCACCTGGATCACCCAAGAAAACACGACAGACTCGAGGGTTAAAGTCTTACTGCCCTTTTAGCTATTTAATGTTATGACTGTTCAGGAAGTTACACAACAAGTGAAGAAATCTCTCTTTGAAAGTGGCGTAAATTCCAGTCACATTTAGTGAATAAATAAAACAGACATTTCTGTCTAAACACATTGAACGCATCCCTCTATGGGTAAGTGTGGGATGTTAAAGGTCCTATGAAGCAAACAGCACAACAACTCTGGCCTTCTGCTGTTGGTTGACAACTGAGCAGATGTGTGGACACAGCCCATAAAAGGTCCTGTGGCTGCAGGTCTATGATATGCAGTTATTTGAGGGGATACATGCACACATTTGTTGGGAGGGAAGGTATTTTACCACCTTGTATGGTGCTCCTCCACTCTGAGCAACAGCAAGAGTCGCTCTGTGTGCTTTTTGTCAATGGGGACGCACTGTGTTCCCTTGGAGGAGCTGCACGAATAAATCACAGCCTCCTTCCCTCCCAGAGGAGCCCTGCACCGAGTTGAGATTTATCAGGTTTGCTCCAAGAACTGACACACACCAGTGTAAGCCCTAATTCAAATGAGAGCAAAGATGTAAAATCTTAAGGATCAGTAGTAAGGGGAAGAGAAATCCTCCACAAATCCTCCAGCCTGTCATCTTGCATCTTCAAAGCCAAGCGCAGCTGATGAGTATGAGTGCTGGCACCAAGACCCCTTGTTGATATCGTAAAGGGAATCAGGACGGGCTGTGAAAATCTCCTTGACAGTAAGAACAGCCCCCACTGATGCCTGTTCCCAACCTGCAGGAGGGATGTCATGGTGGGAAAACTGGCCACAGTGTCTTCTTACTGCTGGGTTGTAGAAGGGGCAGCACTTGCCATGAGCAGATGATCTCCAGCAACAGAACCATGCAGGTCACATGGTTCAACTTGTTTATGGAAGTAACACAAAGGAAACCCTCCAAGACTTGAGTGACACTGCAGCACTAATCCTGCAGATCAGTGTGTTCAAACCACAGAAAGTAGTCATCATCATTCTCCAAAATGAATACTTACTCAGCTTTACAAAAAAAAAAAACAGTTGCAAAACAATATAACAACAGAGTTCCAGACATATAATGAATAAGTATATATAAATATAGGTGGAACATATATAAATACATACATACATACATACATACATACATACATACATACATACATATATATTTATACACATATATATGAATATAAAATGGTAGAAAATATTTATACATAATATTTATGTCTATGCAACTTAATGACATAAATAGAGTCAGTCTATCTTCTATGGGCACTGGCAGATATGGCAGCATCTATCACCCTATACTAATTCACAGCTACATCAGCAACATGAATACTGATACTAAGCTTACTCCACTAAGATTGGAAAATCTTTCTGACCAGTGGTAGAGAGTGATGAAGATGACGTTTCCAGAAGATAAGACTGTCCCATTTGACAATGCAGTAACATCAGACTGGCAGTAATAGGCTTACTGAAGCAGACATACAACGAGTGTCAGCAGATGTTATTTGTTTTAATTATGACTGCTACCACCAAGTAAATAACAGAAAACTTGTCTCAGCTTCTTCATGATGTAATAATTGTTCCCATTTAAACAGGCAACCATCTATGTCTTATCCAGAGTAAAAAATCTATCACATCCTTTCTTGAACGACAGAAGAAAAAAACTATTAAAAAACAACATATGCATTATCGATTGACCTTTTAACTGTGTGGTACCAGCACTGATTGAATTGTTAATTAACCAAAGTAAGAAACATTGTGATATTTCAACATTTTATTTCAAATCTGTTTATTTGCTCAAATTACAACTCTACATGTAAACAGGTTAATGTAAAACTGTCTACCAGTTCATTCCCACTCTTTCTGATTAAACTGTTAAAGTGAACTCACCTTTAACGCAGCACCTGAACGCCTCTCTGCGCCCTGCACGTAAACCCAGCTGCAGAGTGTTCCCTACNNNCTTCCTAATCACTCCAGAGACTGGCCAGGACACACAGGCTTACTCACTCTTTATCATTATCTCTCTCTCTCTCTCTCTCTCTCTATCTATCTCTCCACACCCCTCTCTCTTATCCACTCTCTCTCACTCGCTCTCTTTCTCTCTCACTCTCTCTGTCTCTCTCAACTCTTGTATTGCCTTCCCGGTTGACAGGCGTCGTCATGGCAACACTACTTCAGCCCCTGTTCTAAAGCCACCATGTTTTCGGCCGGTCAGGTCAGGGCAGGGCAGCTCCTTCACTGATGCAGCTCTATTGTTGTGATAAGGTGATATTTCACAGCGTGGGGTTAACTTAAGGGGAACGTAAACAGTTCATCACCTCCACCGCCCTGACACTGACCAACGACTCCATGGCCCCCCTCTTCACTTTATCTCTCCCTTGCCTTCCCTCTTCTTCTCTTATGTGTGTGTATGTGTGTGTGTGTGTTTGTGTGTGTGTGTGTCCAAAGGCCAGGTCTTTGCTTCACTAAAGGGCTACAGAGGAGAACAGCAGCTCTGTCTGTTCTAGTGATTCTGGATGAGTTTCAGAACCATTACTCAACACAGTGCACTGTCATTAACTGACAACACAAGCTCCACTGACATTTCCTCCCATTATCCCAGAATTCAATGTTAAAGGAAAGATTCATAAACTGAGGCTTGTTTTGTTTTTAGCAGTACATTATACAAAGTGGGAGATTGATAAGTGTGCACTGGTAAGTCAGTCAAATTCTTTGGTGCCAGAGAGTTCAACAAAAACGAAAGGGAATGACACTCATTCTTAGCTCATGCAACACATGCACTTAACACAAGCAGGACTCCAGTTCCCCTGCATTTGTTGTCAATTAGGATAAATAGCAAAACTTGAATTGACACATTCACTGCAGCAGCATGTCTGTGGATACAATGGTCCACTGTGCAGGTAAGGGACGCAGGTAAGTGCAAACAGCTTTCTCACTCACATGTACTTTGACTTCAGGCCATAAAATCCAAAGAGGACATGGAATAACATGTAATAGAAGGGTCTAGACCAGGGCTGTCAAACTCAAAAAGTCATGGGCCAAATTTAATATTTATTGCTATTTCAATCTGGATCACTTATATCTATAGACCTACTCAGAACCTTCTTGCTTTCAGGGAACGGTGCAGACCACTGCTCTACGTTGCAACAAAAACTCGAATCAAAAGACTCCTTAAATATTATTGCTTCATTTTCATAATTCCAGGCATATTTAAACAAATAACACAAAGATTAAATATAATAATGAAATAATCATCTTAAAATTAGTTTTGCAAAAAATAATTCCAATCCCAGTTTGTTAAATAAATCCAACCAGGAACTGATAAGGTGTTGATATGGTTGTCCAAATAAACGTGGGTCAGTGCAGCATCCCAGTAAGAATGGTGAAGCAGGACTGTGTGGGCCCATGGATGTTCTAGTGAAACTGAAGCTCTCAGTTTACACAAATAATTAAGTAGTCTGGCTTGGATGGGCTGGATGGATATCCCTTTACTGAGCCTGCTGTCCTCACTCTGTTGTTTTTGCCAAACTGTTAATCCAACAGCTCCAGGCCTGAGCCACACTTTAGTAAAGAGAATCTCCTTAATCTGTGCCATTACAGTGAGGTTGGATCAGCAAGGTAGGAACAGCCAATGTTTACAAATTATATGATTAAAATTTCCATCCTCTGTCCTTTCAATGCTCATTGAAGACAATAAAAACAGTACCGGAAACGAATAATTCTCTACTCTTTTCCCCAAAACATTTGATGGCTTTGATATCTCTCCTCTTCTTACCTAAAAGTCTGAAGCCTGTTTAAAGAGCCTATAGTCCCATTAAACTGTTTTTATTTTTACACTATGACATATATTTACTGTGGCATTATTTCACAATATCTATTTGTACTTGGGTAGAGTGTGATCCATTTTCACAGCAATCTGGTATTAATCATAGAACAATAAGATTGCTGTGTACAAATTCTACTCCAGCACAACCCGAAGAATCTAACAGGGTTTGAGGTCAGGAGTCTGTGGTGACCAAACAATGTGTGAAAATACTGACTCATGCCTCCTGAACCACCCTGTCACATGAAGAAATGTGTCATCTCGAAATATGGCTGTAGCTGAAGGGAGAAAAATATCTAAAACTAGTGCACATTTTCTTTATGATATCTCTCCTGTTTAATATTTCAGAAATTTGATAGCCATTCATACGTCAAAACATGTTCAAAGAAAGGAAAATTACCAGAGTAACAACAACCATTAAACGCAGTCCAATCCAATCAAACATAATGACTAAGGCTGACACTTATTGTTGTGGAAAGTGCACAGGTGGAGACACAAGGGTGTGGTTGGTTGACACCTGGAAAGATGACTGTAAACAGAGTGACTGTAACTAATCAGCTTTATACAAGGTCAAGGTCAAGGTCAGCTTTATTGTCAATACCTTCACATGTACAGAACATACAGAGGTATCGAAATTACGTTCCTCGCCTTCCCGTGCGCTGACAGACATAGACAATACTGAATGAAAAACATTAAGGTGCAATAACAATAAGGTGCATGTATAGCTTTAAGGTGCGGTATGGTCTGTAAAAATATATACATGAAGTACGTAATAAATATAGTAATATAATTAGCAGCAGATGAGGTGAGGTGGTAATAGTGCAGATTAATAGTGCAGAGTAATAGGGTAAGGTTATGCAGATAGATTGTCTTTTTAAAGGATCTGTGACACTTTCTATTTGGGGGCTGCCAAAAATACAGCACTGTACCATGTGAGACCTTCACTGTCATAAACTTTAAAATACTACAGTACTTTAAAATACTAAGATAAAACATCAAATGTTAGCAGCAAATGGTCCACACTTGTGTAATTGTGTTGTAAATATGCCCATCAGCTGTTTCCTCAACCTGATGGTACTGGTATAGACTTAAATCTTAAAGTATGTTTTCCCTTTTTATATTTTTGTTATATTTCTATATTTTTCTATCAGATTGAAAGTTGTTGTCAACACCTGAGGACATAAAGGTTCATATTTACAAACCTAAAAGATAAGTATATGGCATTTGGAATTTCATGGTTCATTTGTCACCAACCACACAAAAGAAGAGCTGTAACAAAACATGTTTCATGGAGGAATATATTCTTATATCACATTACAGCAGCTCAAACACAGCCAATCTGGATGATTGGTAACCAGCAGCCGAAGGACACTTTATCATTCTCTTAAAAAACCAATGTTAGCAGAACAAGCTTCAGCACGTTGGGTTGCTACACGCATTACAATAAAAGTAGTTTTGAAAGATTGTATAAAAACAAAAAAACGCAGTAAGCGGGTCTCTGGCCCTAGCCTCAGTACAAGTCTGGTCTTGGTCTTGATACGGTCTCGCCCTGCTTTTGGTCCAGGACTTTGTTCAAGTTTGTCCCTATCTTGTTTGTGTTTCTTTGACTCCTACACTACAGTATCATCACCAAATCTGTTCAGTTTTGCACAGCAAGTAGACAAAACATGGAGGTATGATACTGTAGCACAGTTGTGCACTAATATACTGCAGTGTTAAGACCTGGATATGTACTAGCTTGTAACTACACAGCCCATTAAAAGATTTGACAGTAAATAAACAAACCATGACATAAACCTCTTACAAAATCAATGATTACATTACTGAACGGCTGCAGCCCTGGGCCTTTTCCCAGCTCCTCTTTATTCAACGTAATGAAGATAGAGCATGTTTTCACACATCACAGGATGAAGTCATCTCTAAACAGACAGAGATAGCAGAGCACAGATAGTGTGTAGGTCGTGGATAAAACGAACGGTGCCGGACAGGACATCATGTAGTGTTGTGTTAGTCATTCGTACCACAGGCTCTGAGGTAGGACTTATGAAATGTCCCTGAGACTTAACTCAAAAAGCATCAGGGTTTATTGTAACGGTAAACAACATTCTTTGAAGCTGTGCATGTCCCAAGGTTTACCCTGTTGTTCCAATGGGATAAATATCTCACAAATCCTCAAGGGGCCTGTTGCTGCTACTGCTGCATCCTCTTGCTGTGACCCAGAGGATGCCTCTCTGTATGACTGACTTAATAGTTGCAGATATATTCACCCACTTGTGAAAATCAAAAACAGCTCTGCTCAAATTGACACTATTATCCTATTTAGAAAAAGACCCCAGTCGACCCCTGAAATCATGCTGTGCTCCATTTCCATCCGGCCGCAGATAACAGAACATTTTTGTTGCCCTCAAATCTCTGTCAGTGAGATTCATCAGACTCCTGTCCTGTCATTATGCTGTGTTGTCCTTTTTTGGTCAATCAACTTGTGGTGCTTGTATGTGCAAGACTGTGAAAACAAATTTCCTCCGGGCAGAAGACAATCAAATATATATATTGACCATAAACATCTAAAAACCACATGATATAAACAACCACATACCATAAATTTTGGTTCCGACTGTGGAGATTTATTTCTCACATGAACCAGTGTCTGTCTCCTACAATTATTCAGCTGTTGCTCAACAAATGAAACAAAACAACCAAACCAACAAGGTTTTACAGCCCAGGCCTGTTTGTCTCAGTGGTTTCCAGTGACTTGTGCCCAGCTCTGGTGTTAAATGCAATATCTGTCAATTAAAAAATAGCACTAGGCACACCAGGAGAGGCTGCCAATGAGCCCTGAAGAATTACAATATACTTCTGTGGTAGTAGCACAAACTGTGCTCCAGTCCAAGTGTGAAGTTGCAAAAGTACTTACGAGACAGCTGCAGGCTGAGCAGTAAGGTCTCCTCAGTGCAGAAGGAGAGTGAAGGAAGAAGGAGGGAAATCGCTGCTGCTCCTCTTTACTCCTCTCTCTCTCTCTTTCTGTGTCTCTTTGTCAGGACAACACAGTGTCTTTTTATCTCTGCCCGTGATTCAGTCTGAATGTTTGACTGTGTGCATGGAGCGAGCTGTGTACGTCTGTACTGTATGTGTGTATGTGTGTGAGCTCGCACTGTGAAGCTCATTATAGGAAAGGCAGCTCAGTAATAGTTTCCATCCACAGCTGGAAATAATAGCGCGTCCTATGATACGGGTTCTGTGGCACCGCCCTCTAGTGTTCGACATGTCAATTCATACATATTCAGTAATGGCACTCAAAGTCTAACTGTAAGTCTTACATATTGTGTCACATTAATACCAAGCACAAAGGTCACAATGTGATTTCTTAATGACAACACTGATCTTTAGACTCCAGATGACATAATAATTCAGTGGAACAGCAAAAGCAATAAGAGTCAAATGATTACGTGGAAGTAAAAATATGTATATATAT
>NC_024328.1:16164736-16171542 GCF_000523025.1 Cynoglossus semilaevis
TTATATATTTATATATATATATATATATATCTTATATATTTTATATTTATTATAGTATTATATGTATAAATATATTTATAAGTATATAATATACTAAGTATAAAAGATTAAATGCATTTTGAAGCAGAGGTTGAATGCAATACATATATAGGGAAGAATAAAAAAGACAAACTATGTGTTATCTATTTAACAAAGTAAAATTATTGTTACGTATGCTCCGTCTGAGCAGTTAGAATAGAGAACTGGACCCAAAAGCAAAATCACTGAGAGCAACTGTTAGGTGCACAGAGTTTATTCTGAACTATTCGGAGTTTGCAGTGAACAGTGACAAAAGATTTAACAAACAAAGAGTGTCCACGTGGCAGTGAAAAAATCCCGACAATTCCTGAGGCACCAAATTTTCACCCTCCATGGCAACGTGCTCCAAAACTCCTGGACAAACATCCACAAAACAAATATGGATTATCAATAGAGAACAATTCATGGGGAAATCAACTGAACGTGATAATTCCACCTAGGTTGTAATGGCAATGCTCTGGCGCTGGTTCCATGCTGAAGCCGTGTTTAAATATCTCTTATCGCTGATGAGTCAATCAAACAGTAGGTGTGAGACGCCCATCCAGACCGCCCATACACACACCCACATATCCAAAAGAGAATATCACCACCCTCTCCACTCTCACATGCCTCACAGTACTCCCCCCTGACCCCCAAAAGGGTGCCTCCTGGCACCTTAGGCTTGTCAGAATGAGCCCTGTAAACGTCCCTGATGAGAGTGGGATCTATAATGTTTGCCCTCAAAACCCATGATCGTTCCTCAGGTCCATAACCCTCCCAATCCACCAAAAATTGCCACCCTCTCCCCTTACGGCGTACGTCCAGCAGGCGTATTTGAAGAGAAGCTGGAAACTTCAGCTTGATCGCCAATGGACTAATGACTGTCTCCACTTCATATGGGCCAATTAATTTAAATATCCTGCTCTCAACCTGTAATTGAATCTTTCTGGTTGACAACCATACCTTTTGGCCTGGCTCATACGAAGGGGCAGGAGACCGACGCTTGTCTGCAGCTGTCTTCGTCCAGACTTGAGACCACAGGAGTACCTCCCTTGCCATTCTCCAGACTTGATGGATTAGTTGAATATTCCCCTGCACCGAGGGAACTGCTACTTCAACCTCCTGTTCAGGGAATAAAGGAGGTTGATAGACCATGGCAACCATGAATGGTGACATATGTACCTGTGGCAGAGGTAGACAGGGAATTGAGGGCATATTCCAGGGGAGGAAAGCGGTCGAAGAAGCAGGGTGACGGCTCGTTACACAACAAAGAGCAGTCCCGAGATCCTGTTTAGCCCTCTCTGCCTGTCCGTTGGATTGGGAATGATAACAAGAGGATAGTGAGGTTGAAGCCCCCAACGACTTGCAGAATGCCTTCCATACTTGTGATAAGAATTGCGGGCCTCGGTTTGACACGATGTCCTGGGGAATCCCATGGAGACGAATGAAATGTTGTACTAGAAGTTCTGCTGTATCTGTGGCAGAAGGAAACTTGGGAAGGGGAATAAAATGCACCGATTTAGAAAATCAGTCTACAATGGTTAAAATGGTGGAATTACCTAATGACATAATGGTAATCCAACGCAGTGTGCGACCAGGCATGGCTGGGACCCTTCAATGGTTGCAACAGGCCAGATGGAGACTGATGTGAAGATTTGCTTTGTGCACAGACTGTGCATGCTGTGATGAAACTCTGGACATCCCGAGACATGGCTGGCCACCAAAAACGTTGTTGAAGATGACATGATTATTTCGAAGAATGCCCCCACTGCAGAACCTGGGACCTAACCATCTCTGAAATATACAAGCGCTTGGGTGGACCGTTACCAGGATCGGGATCATCTCGAACTCTATGTTTGATATCCCAGGTTATTGTCACTAGCACACAGTTGGAAGGAAAAATGTTGAAATTCCTCTGGATTGCCGCCGCCTCCTCCCCCTTGTCGAGTCTAGAGAGTGCATCTGGCTTGGTGTTACGGGATCCAAGGCGGTAGGTGAGAGTAAATCGAAATATCTCCAAGAACAGGGCCCACCTGGCCCACCCGGGTGTTCCGCCCCTTCTAGTCAGTACCTCCACTCCTTCAACGCCAGGATGACTGCTAACAGTTCCCGGTTTCCAACATCATAGTTTGGAAGCACAGGGGTGTATTTTCTGGTCCCTCTTACCTCGTTGGGACAGCACGGCTCCCACCCCGGTGTCTGACGCATCTACCTCCACAACAAACTGGCGTGCCGGGTCTGGGTGAGCTAACACCAGAACCGATGTAAATTTTTCTTTTAGGAGCTGAAACGCTCGCTCTACCTCAGGTGACCACAGGTCAGCGACTTTCGTGGAGGTTGATCGAGTTAACGGGGTAGCAATCTGACTGTCATTTCTGATAAAGCGTCTCTAAAAGTCACCAAATCCTAAAAACCGCTGTAGCTGTTTGCGGGTCTTTGGATCCGGCCACCCAGCCACCGCCCGCACCTTGGAAGGATCCGGCTTCACATGCCCCTTCTCCACAATAAATCCTAAAAATGAAACAGAGCCAACGTGAAATTCACAGTAGATGTGCAGCACCATTCTAACGTGCTGCACACGTTCCTTCAGATTACGAGATTAAAAAATCAAAATGTCATCTAAATAGACGACCACAAAACGATTGAGCATGGCCTTGGTCAACGACGTACTTAGACGTCGTTGACCAAGGCTTGGAAAGTAGCCGGGGCATTGGCCAACCCAAACGGAATTACAACGTATTCAAAATGTCACAACGGTGTCTTAAAAGCGGTCTTCCATTCGTCTCCCTGCCAAATTCTTACAAGATGATAAGCGTTCCGCAGATCTAGTTTAGAAAAACTACCCGCCTGATGGAGCGGCTGGAACGCAGAATCAATGAGCAGTAACGGGTATTTATTTTCCACAGTGATCTCATTAAGCGTTCTAAAATCGAAAAACGTCTTGTCCCTTTTAGCAACAAAAAATAATCCAGCCCCAAGAGGTGAAGACGATGGACGAATGAGCCCCGCGGCCAACGACTCCCGAATATACTGCTCCATCGTCGCTCTCCCCCGTGCGAGACAGATTATACAATCTGCTCGACGGTAACGACGCACCAGGGAGGAGATCTATAGCACAGTCGTAAGGCCGATGCAGAGGAAGAGAGGAAGCTTTTTTCCTTAGAAAATACCTGAAAAATTCGTGGTATTGAAGAGGTACGCTGGTTAAATCGAGAGGAAGACAAATAGCTTCGGACACCTGCGCAGGAGAGAGAGCAGAGTGCAAACAGAAAGAATGGCAGTGCACTCCAACTCAGTACCACATCCGTAACCCAGTCGATATGAGGATTGTGTGTCTGGAGTGTTGATAAAATATATTCATGTGTTCATATTTTATAGAAGTATGCAACATACATAATCATGTTTTAAAAAGATCATAAGAGATGTGCTAAAACATATAATCAGCTTGAACATAAAATGCTGCTTAAAGCTAGAACTGAAAACATGCAGATGTAGAGAAGGAGCTGCGAGGTTGAGATAAAACCAAGGTTGGTTGTGAAAAGAGGAGTACTTGGTGGGGTGGGAAACAAACTTTTAGAATAAAATTTGACAATGGCTGGATTCATAGTTAGAACACAAGGCCCCAACAACAGCACCTGGGCGCGATAAGAACGGGATGAGAAACCAACGGTGTAGATGTAGTTGCCAAAAAGAATGGATATGTGTGTGTAGAACAAATGAAGTCTGTATTGCTTGATATGTACCACCCCTGGATATGTGTGTCAATAAAACGAGCCTGAGTTTGTGGAGAGTCAGCAGTCACCCCCCTGACTCTCCGCTGGACCCTCCCTGTGCACAGGCGAACTCGAGCAACGACTTTTGTCTTTTCTTTATACTTTGTGAAAGTTCTTGATCAACGAATCCGGGGTGGTAAAACCTTACCACAACAGGAGCCACGGTCTCCCCAGAACATTTGAGGTGAGGTGAGGATATAACCATGAACTGAGGTGATTCCCTGAGAGATGAAGGGTTATGGACCTGGTTCGATGTGTGAGCGTATGATATATTTGTTCATATTGAACTCACGAATCACTCACAAATCATTCACTGCGAACAAATCACTCTCTGTGAACTAATATTTCACTGTAAACTAATCTTTCACTACTAACAAATTACTCTCTGCAAAGTAGTCTATGGCTGTGAACTAATCTTTCACTACGAACTAATCTTTCGCTGTGAACGAATCATTCTCTGTGAACTAATCTTTCGCTTCATTCTCGCAGATTCGTTTCATTTGTCACGTGACAGAGAGCTCGGGTCTTTTTTGCTCTCATTCATCTTCACATTGTGGTGTGTTTTAATTTCTTAGCTTTTCACATGGTTTTAATTGCTTACTGCACTTTGTGTACTTTGTAGACTTTGTCAGCGGAAGGAAACCATTTTGCCTTCAGTATTTAGTGTCGGAGAACCGCAGCCTTCTTTACAACGCCCACAATAGGGCTAAAGCGCAACCTGCTGTACAACGAATGAAATGATTACTTCAAGATTCGTTCATTTTACTGTTCAAGTGTCAAAGAGTCGGTCTTCCCATCACTATAATACGTCCTTGATATTTTCGTTGAGACCCTGTATACAGACTCCCTGCAGCGCCAAGTTGCCCCACCCACTTTCCACAGCAAGGATCCGAAAATCCACTGAAAACTCCGCCACTGAACCGAAACCTTGAGCCTCATTCTTCCCCCTCATTTCACCCGTGAACTGAGAGTAGGAGTCACAGATGGAAGAGTCTCTCTCCCATAGTGCCATGGTCCACTTAGCGGCTCTCTCAGAGAGGAGGCTGATGGGATACGCCACTCTGGACCCCTCTGTAGGGTAGGTGTTTGGCTGCTAGTGAAAAACGAGGGAGCACTGCACCAAAAATCTGCCACATGTACCAAGATCCCCTGTGTGGCTCTGGGGAAGCGGGAGTGAATGAACCAGCACCTGGGTGCAGGGTTGGCGTTGGAGCCCCCGCTCCTTGCGCAACCGAAACTCGTAACTGGTTTAAAGAGTCAATCGTCTCCCTAATCATCGTATCGTGTCTTCCCAGGATAACCCCTTGGTGCCTGAGATATGCTCAGTGTTCGCTGGGTTCATTGTGGCCAGAGCGTTCTGTTACGTATGCTCCGTCTGAGCAGTTAGAATAAAGAACTGGAACCAAAAGCAAAATCACTGAGAGCAACAGTTAGGTGCACAGAGTTCATTCCGAACTATTCGGAGTTTGCAGTGAACAGTGACAAAGGTTTCATCAAACAAAGAGACTGTCCACGTGGCAGTGAGAAAATCCCGACAAGTCCCGAGGCGCCAAATCTTCACCCTCCGTGGCAACGTGCTCCAAAACTCCTGGACAAACATCCACAGAACGCAGAAGTTACACCGGTTATACTTGGATCTCCGATCAGCGTCAACTGGTCACCCGAGGTACTGGTGCTGCACACGCTTCGCCTCCTCTCCTCTTCCACGGTGCCAGCGAAGAACTACACTAGCTACGGTTCTGACCCGCTGCTCTCCAGATCTTCGATGGTGCCGGTGAGGATCTACAGTACGCTCACTAGCTGCGTACCTGAACCGCGACTCTTCGGCTCTCTTGCGCTGTGTCGGTGAGAAGCAAATTGCTAACTGGCTTCTTTGCGCCCAGCTTTCACGCATACGCATCAGGTCTGTTGGCCCTCCAGTAACCACGAACAAAGGTCCGTGGTTACTGGAGGGCAAGAGACGTGGTTCAAAGTTTGAAAATACAAATTTTATTCAACATTTGTTTTGTTTTTTTGTTTTTTAAGTATACTCAATAAAACGCATTCACATAAAATAAAAGGAAAACCTAATCAGGGCTGAGGCCGGAGTGGATGGGCAAGGGCTAGTGCATGATCCATCAAAATAAGGCAAAAATAACTTATATCACCAGGCACACGTGGCAAACACACCCTCAGTGAAGAAACCCACTCCCAGGGACACAGCAAGATACGACAGGAGGACACCACCACCAAGTCACCAGCACTGCCACCACTGGCCTACAGCAACTGAAGAGGAAAAAAGAATAGCACATTAGTGGGGTAGTCCCCAATAAAAGAAAAAAAATGCTTATGCATAGGACCGCGGTGTACGGCCGAACAATCGTCCTGCACAGCGTGTATCTTGGAAGTCGTGAATCCGCTGACGGCCGCAGAAGAACGTCGCAGGCAGCAACAGACACACGGCAATACAGTGAAAACAGCACAAAATAACACCAAACAAAGCAGCAGCAGCCCAATCAGGTGGTTACAACACCTAGTCAAAAGGAAAACACTATTAGCATGTGCTAGATGCATTAAGATTGATGCAGTCACATGTAACAATGTGCATACCTTCTCAGAACATACACACTCGCAACGCGGAAGATAGAATGAACTGTTAACTCTCTGTGGTTCACTGCTCCTCCACAGTTATGTTGCTGTGGACGTTTATGACGCCGCTCCTGCTCACAGCTGCTCACATGTGCCGAGGTGAGTGCCTATGAAAGCTAAGACACAAAGACAGTAAACTGAACAAAGTTGTAAATGTATGCATTGTAAAACTATTGCCAGTAAGGGCAGCAGCAACAGTTGCGGTTCAGAGGAACCAGTGGAGACAGATTTTAGGAACTGAAATTTCCTGGAAATTCAACATGTGTCAGAAAAGGTCACTCAGAGTTGGTTTTCTTGAGACATTCGTCACGTCTCAGTGCCTGGTCGGTGGTAGCAGGCGTTGCTGTG
>NC_024328.1:16174676-16184939 GCF_000523025.1 Cynoglossus semilaevis
TATATATATATATATATATATATATATATATATATATCACAGACTGGTGCACAGCTGGTTGTAGTGGAAATCATCAAGGAGTAACAAGTTGCTTGACTGGCTCATGTTCTGAGTATTTCTGTGGAGCATCAGCCTGAAATTGACACTTTTATTATGTAAGTGTAGTGGTGCTGTCAGGTTGCATTGTATCAGAGTAGAAATTACTATTTTAATAAATGTAAAAAAAATGTAACTTTGAGAAATATTTAAGACAAGAATTTGTGTTACATATATTTGTGTTATCATGTTTTTGTGGTTTCAGTAACAAGCGGGGGCAAAATGAACAATTTGTGAGTCCTCTGGTCAGCTGGGCAATCAAACAGTAAAAGGTTATTCTTGGTTTTATAAAAAAGGGTTAAGGCCATTAGCATATTAAGCATTCAACTCATGGTCTAAGATTTGCTTTTAGAGCACCACCTGTAGGGTAGCAGGGGAGGTCACATCATCAGAATTAACTCACAACAACGATAATTGCTCACTCTTTCTTTCTTTTATTCATAGCTCTATCATTTAGTTCCTTGGGTTTGTGTTTAAGAATCTGACAAAAAATATTCCATGTGTGCTGTTTCCTTTTGGACAGATTTATATGGGAAACCACAAGATTTTGAAACATCTAGTCTAAACGTGGCTGCCGATATAATCTGTAACTTCTGTAGGAAAATGGAATGTGATCAAATATTCAGTGAACCACTGCAGCAACATCACTCTGATCAGTGGGTTTGTGTACAACGCTTGAATAATGAGTGACCAATGTACGTACACACACGTGCATGCATAAAGCCACCCCACAACCACGCAAACTTTTTAACAGAAGCCTCAGTATTTCTATCTGCTGCTCCAGCAACAGGCCTTGGTGTAGGGGTCGGGGGATGTGAGTGTGGAAGGGAAGGGGGCTGCAGCAAAGTCAAACACACTAATGCTCCTGTTTCTTCCAAATGTTGTCCCTCATTTTGCAGATCAGCTGTTTTTCCTGCGTCCACAGTGAACGTGTGAGTCTCTGAGAGGTTTATCTGTCATTCTTTGCAGTGTTTCCTTTTTCTCAGACATTAGTCAGCAGACGCCTACTGGAGTCTTCCACCCCCAGAAGCTGCTCTCTCTCTATCTAAGATAAACATTTCACTAGTCTACAGTGAGATCAGACATTGAAGGTCCAATTCAACTCACTATTGTGTATGTTATCTACTTTGGTAAAATAAAGGAATAAAGGAAAATTGAAAAAAAAGTGTCAAAAATAACAGCACACATTAATAATTTCATGTTTTACAATTTGTAATGTCAATTATGCAAATTACATCCCATGCCATCTCTGTGTTGAAGTACAGTATGTGTATAGTGTACAGTACTGCCAATTCAAAACATGGACAGTGAAACAACGCCCTAAAGTGGCCAACGTTTTGGGGGGTTGTTTGTTTGGTTGGTTGGTTTTTTTGTTTTGTTTTTTGTTTGTTTGTTTTTTTGTTTTGTATGTTTTTTCAACTGGTTTTCTCATACCAATGGATGCTTTTTTAAACGTTCTATTGCTTGTCATTGTAATTACTGTATATTGAATGATCTCTATTTAACTGAATAAAAACATTAACACGTGTACTAAATATCATGGAGCATTTTGGAGCTTCCTGAAAATGTATGAGACACAACGTAATGGTTGCATTCGTTTTTAATACCAAACGGAATTTTAAGACATTAACACATAATAAAATTTCCAAAACTTAAAAAACAACAAAAACAACTCAAATAGTGCATTTGTAAGTACAGATTTGTAAGTAGATTTGTAAGTAAACGTTCTATTGCTTGTCATTGTAATTACTGTATATTGAATGATCTCTATTTAACTGAATAAAAACATTAACACGTGTACTAAATATCATGGAGCATTTTGGAGCTTCCTGAAAATGTATGAGACACAACGTAATGGTTGCATTCGTTTTTAATACCAAACGGAATTTTAAGACATTAACACATAATAAAATTTCCAAAACTTAAAAAACAACAAAAACAACTCAAATAGTGCATTTGTAAGTACAGATTTGTAAGTAGATTTGTAAGTAGACTGCAGTTGGTGCTGGTGTCAATTAACTAAGGTTACAGTATTATAAGTGAATCTTCTGCATTGTTTGCAGCGACAATTATTTTTTACCTAGGTAAACATAATTATAATATGATGAGAATATACCAAATATTAAACATACGCTTCAATTTAGCTAAAAAATAGGAACGTAATTAGGTTAAAGTAAACCACAAGGTGGTTATGGTTTGATAAATACGTACAGTTTGTAGGAATATAATTTATTCTTATTTTGTCCAACTTGGGCAGAGGAAACATGTTGCGCCACTGCACACTTATAGACGTTTTATTATTATTGTTACAACCATTCTTAATATGGAAAATTCAAGAGAATTTTCACTGTACTTTTAATCATATACGCTGCTACGGCCTATATTGGCCACAAGGGGTCAGATGTAACTTCGGAATGTGAACTTTCACGATCATCTTGTGCCTCAATCACCCATAAGATTTCTGTGAAACGTGAGACGTCAGGATCAGAACAAAACCGGTGAAGGAATAATCAGTAAACCGTGTTTATTTGTATGTTGTAGTGTTTAGCTTATCAGCTGTGATCTGACTGACGGGAAGAATTGAAATTTACAACTACGCTGCAGCTGTTTGATTGACACACAGACAATGCAAAAACAAAAAGGTGTGACGCGAAAATTTGCGTCACAAACTTCTGTCTCGCTCCTATCTGAACATCTTTTTCAGGAAAAAATATTTTAAAAATTCTGACTGACGTAAATTGAAACATCAGCAAAACTCATTTAAATATAAGTTCATAGTGTATGTACAGACATTTAAACAGTGTTGTGAGTCGTATAAAATTTGAATAATTTAAGAAAACGTAAATAATCGTAAAATAAAAAAACGTATCTTCGATTATTTTTTGAAACCTAAAGGTTCGTCTTCCACAAATCCAAAGTACAAGGAGAAACAAGTGATTTTCCCCCAGACATCCAAATCTCTATTGCAGTGTTTAAAAGCTGTGTTAGAAATTCGTCGATATTTTATTTGTTTGGTTTATAAAAGCATGCAATCATTGAGAGTGGAGTGATTTTCGGAGATGACGTGATTTCGAACGAAATAATGTAAAATAATAATAAAACAAAAACAAAAAAGATTTATAGCAACGGTCCATAACGAAATAACTTCCCTTAGTTCTCCGCAGCCTTCAGTGTCCGTTGAAGTCAGGTGATGGGGGATTTCTGAGAAGAACTGACTCAAGTTAGTAACTTTCCAATGAAGTAATGCAGTCATTTTTGGATGACATGGCCTTTTCCTGTCACATGGTTTGGAGCAGCGACCAATGAAAAGACTGAATTTGTGAGCGTACGTTACTCAATGATGGCCGCTCTGTTTATTAGAAAAATCCAGTGAGAAGTTATATATATATATTACATTTGAAACAACTCCCGATTCAATTTTCTAAAAATTATCGGGAAATTTTAAACACACCGTATTACCACAGGCACTACAGGTATCAACATTTAGCAGATAAGACGACAAAGTTTCACGTAGTGTCTACTTTTTGAATATCACACATCTGTAGATATATTTGGGTTCACTTCTTAAAAAACGTAAAGGGGCACGTTACTGCACGCGAACATGGCACCGTTTTAATTCTGTGTACATTTGGGAATTACTAAGGGAACTGACTTTGACTGACTGGTTATTCATCTTTTTAAAGAAAACTGTTTAATGCAATGACATCGGAAAACTAAACGTTTGCGAGTCCTTCAAACGACTTCATCTGCTTCATCAAACTGTGACACGTTACAAAAGCCGGTAAATTGAATGATGTTTCCTGAAATGTGATATATAGTAATAAAAGTGACTCATTCACATTTCATCCTCAGTCTCTTTCTCGTTGACGCTGAGATTCTCAAGTAGTATATTGTACTACAAATAAACGGTGAAAATGGGTCAGGATATTTACATTCATACACAGTGTGACATGTAACAGGTTTAAACTTTCAACAAAATGTGTTCGACCGTGAGTTCAGCACAAACCATTGCTGTAAAATACACACACATAATCGAGAAACTGTAATAAAACGTTATATTTGTTTTGTTCGACTGGTGTCACTGATAACTGGACAAACTGGATTTATTGCACCTCTCGTCCAAACACCCTGGTAAATTTCCCAGGTCCCGCCCTCCCCTCCTGTCAGTCAGACACTCCCCCCTACACATTCGTTAGTGTTGTAGCTTTGTTTGGTTTAACATGTGCAGCTCCTGCTATAAAGGCAGCCGACACTCACTGTCAAACACATTTGAAAGAAAAACACAGACGTGAACACATTTGCTGTCAAGACCTGGAGAAGAAAACTTTGAGTGTCTATTCATCATGGTGAAGCAGAGCAGCAGCCAAACCTCTGGTGAGATACTTTTCTTCATATGTTATTTATTATTATTATTATTATTATTATTATTATTATTATTATTATTATTATTATTATTATTATTATTATTATTATTATTATTATTATTATTATTATTATTATTATTATTATTATTATTATTATTATTATTATTATTATTATTCACAAAGCAGCTGTCAGTAAAGACTAGCATCTCCTCAACATTAATGTGTAATTGTCTCCACAGTTGCTGTAACAGAGCAGACCCACAAGTGCAGCTCGTCCTGCCTTGGACCTCTGACCTTCCACAATCGGGCTGTAGGAGACATGGTCCGTCTGAGCCAAGGCTGTCGACTGGCAGAGAGGAACGACACCACCTTTAAAAACGGCCTGGTGTTTAGCAGCCGTCCTCTGAAGGCCCAGGAGAAGGTTCGCCTGAGGGTGGAAAGAGATTCTCACAGGTGGCAGGGGACAGTGCGTCTGGGTTTCACAAATGTACCGCCCTCAGCCAGATCTCTGCCGCTCCCCTGTCTGGCCATTCCTGATCTGAGTGACAGCCCCGGGCACTGGATGGCTCCTGTGCACGAGTCCTACTGCCAACCGGGGTCAGTGCTGGAGTTCTGGGTCTCTGGCGGCGGCAGCGTTTATGTGACAAACGACCGCAGCAGACGACAGAAAAAACTACTGTCCGGTGTGGACCTGAGTAAGCCACTGTGGGCTGTGATTGACATCTATGGACAAACCTGCTCTGTTTTCCTCCTGGGTGAGTTCACTATGAACTAACTAACCTTGAAGGACTGTTGGATTTACAGCCTGTTTTCAACATTTAAATGTTAAATGTTAAATGTCTCACTCTTTTTTCTGCAGGCTCAGAGAAAAAGGCTCTGATTTCCACTTCAAGATCCTGTCCTGCTCCTGAACCTCTCACCTCATCTGACATTGACAATATCCACAGCTGGATTTCTACTGTGTCCAAACTCTGTGAAGACTCTGAGGACAGGGTCTCTGACCTAGACAGAGATGTCACAGCAGGTGAGACCCTTCAGTTTTGGACATTTCCTCCCACACAGCAGCAGGATGATGTTGTTGTGTTTGTGCTGATGTTTCCACATTAACACTTCCTCTCTTCTGATCACAGACAAATACTGCGTAGTCTGCCTGGATCATGAGGCCAGAATCACGCTGCCTTGTCACCACCGCTGTCTGTGTCGCTCCTGCACTCCAAAATACCTACAGCAGTTTGGTACCTGCCCACTGTGTCGACATGACATCAGCTACCTCAGAGACGTGTGTGTCTGAGGCAGCACCACTAGAACACCGACACCAGAACACCAACTGCTCAAACACAGACACTAAAAATCTATTCTGTTTTCTGTGTGTCCTACAGTAATAGAAAGGCAAATGCTGTGATGTCCCTTATATTTATTTGTTTGCAAAAAAATTCAAATGTAAAACAATGTACAGCTTTCACTTCATTGATAATTTAAATATATTTATGTGTTTTGTAAATAAAATGTTTGCATACATTGAAATAAATGTTTTTATACCAATTTCAATTCGTATGGCTGAACTTAATGGTGCCACAAATTCCCATTCTGTGTGCTTTCAAAACATAAAGTATACTTATATATACATATATATATATATACATATATATGTATGTATACTTTATGTAATTATAAAGTATACATTATATAATTAAATCAATATCATTTGTCCTTGAAAATTGAAGTCAGATGATTTTATTTTTTTATAAAATGAGCAACAGCAAAGTCTGACTAGAGATATTTTTCTGTCATTCAGTATGCCTTAAACAGTAGTTGGCTTTATTTATTTAATTAAAATATAATTTAATTTTAGGGAGGGTTCTTATCTAAGAAACAAGTTTAATTTATCTAGCAGGCGGACTACGGCCCAACCATGTGATTTTGTGCACCACAGCTCCATCCATTGACAATCCATGGACAACGTCTATGGCAGGCGTGGACAAACTTTTGACTCGTGGGCCACAATTGTCCTAAAATTAAACAGGGGGGCTGGGTCAGGAGCAGAGAGATGGAGTGTTCGTTTGATATAACATAAATGACATGTAAAAGTAATGAATAAACGCTAAAATACTAAAATGCTTTTAGCATTTTTTACGCAATCTATCTGGGAAATGTGGGTAGTGCAGGGCAAAAGCAAAAGTATATTGATAATATAAATACATTATATAATTTGGAAAATTTTGGCAGCCAAATAAAAAAAACTGAACGGGCCATAGTCCATTCTAGTGTTTACTGGAAGGGTATGTAGTGGTCAGAATCTGTGTGACTAATATATTCAAGTAATTCACAATTTTATATTTATTACTTTATGACATCACGATTCTTTTACACCACCTGATCTGTAAACAGGCTGTAAAAGTCACAGACGTTGTTCTAGCTGGTGAAAGTGAAACTGTCTGTTCAGTAGACATGTGAGTGTAGACATGTGAGTGTAGACAGCAGGTTCTGGCGTCAGTTACTGCACTTCAATGTGGAGAAAGACATCAAATTAAAGGGGAAAACTCAAACCAAATAAAACTACATGTATTTATATTATAAGAAATGCGATCTCCTAAATCAGGGGTCTGCAGCCATGAACACCAGGTTAATGTCCATAACATAATGTTAAACCTTGTTCTGTTTCTTTGTGTTTTTGATAATATATATAATATATATATATATATATTACAGACGAGTTTGTATAAGAATATGTAGAATATGTCTAATATATATGTCTTCCTCACTGAAAAACCGTTGTGAAATCACACCTGAACATTGAGAACTTGAGTGACAGACTGACTGTGTAAACAGTGGTGTTTCCCCATCAGGTCTAGATGTTGTTTGACTGATGTCGTCTAGTTTTTAAATCCACAGTTTTTTTTTCTTTCCCTTGTTCTTCCTCAGTAGTTTAAAGGTATCACAGAGACAAAACACTTGTTTTAATAAAAAACCCAGTGAATCAGGAAGGTGCCTAAAGTAAATCTTGATTTGTCACTTTTTTATTATGCTAAGATTCTCTTTAGGAGTGACAAGAATGGACAGGATCAGGAATGAGGTCATTAGAGGGACAACACAGACAGGAAGGTTTGGAGAAAAAGCTAGAGAAGCCAGATTGAGATGGTTTGGACATGTGCAGAGGAGGGACAGTGGATACATTGGTAGAAGAATGTTCGTCGATGGAGCTACCAGGTAGGAGACAAAGAGGAAGACCAAAGAGGAGATATATATGGATGCAGTGAGGGAGGACATGCAGATAGTTGGAGTCAGGGTAGGAGATCCAGAGAACAGGGAGAGATGGAAAACAATGATTTGCTGTGGCAACCCCTGAAAAAAAAAAAAAAAAGGGACAAAGCCGAAAGAAAAAGAAGAAGAGTCTTGATTGACTGGTGGCAGACGTAGGCAGGTATTTGAACTCTTTGTACTGAGAACTCATTATGTTTAAACAGATCAACTGCTGCAGGTCAGACCTGAGCTGGAAATAAAACACATGGAAATTGTGTGAATATGAGTCTTTGTTCTACGGACTGTTCAAACACAATACACAAACAAGGCAAAACCAAAATAACGCCACCTTATGGGAAAGGGAAGTACTGACTGCAGGAAGTGATTGACTTGGGGTGTTGAAAGGGTTGCCTTTGCACTGTGACTATGAGGTGAACATTGTTCCGTCTGATTGTATTAAAGGCTTTATAATGCAACAGAATGTTTCAGCAGAATCTGAGAAAAGTCTCTCTACAAACAGCCTCACAGGTGATCTGTACTTGTCCACTCTGTATGGATATATTTTTACTACAGACAAATAATAAATGCCCCCAAAAAATTAGTTAGTTACTTAGTTGCCAAAACTAATAAAAGTTCAATTAAAAGGCACCTCAGAAATAGGTTAACCTTAGCTTAAAAAATAGATTGGTAAATATTATCTAGAAATAAAAAAAAAAAAACATACATAAAATTCTCAGGGTTGCCCAAAAATATTTTAAAAAATAACCCCAAGGATGTGTGCTAAAATAAAAATACATATAATTTTTAAATTATAATATTTATATTTATATATAAAATAAAAATAATACTAACTACCATCCTATTTTTAATGAATTGCAACATGCTTTGACACAGATTGACACATGTGTGGTCTAAAACTCGTGGAAGTTCGTGGCTGCACTGATAATTAGTGTGGACACACCCATGTTTGTGTCTCTACTCAATCTTAGGGGCAAAAATAAACAGAATGTTTCATCACACGAAGCCATGGTTTCATCTGGTCCAGGCATGATCTCCTGTCCTTAGTAAAGTCCTGGGAACTCTTCACGTGTTGTCTGATGTTTCCTAACTGAGGGAACTGTAATCCTAGTCGGATGTTCAACAGTGATGTCATTGTTTGACACTGTTTTGTTGTGTTGCAATAAATTGCTTATGTCTAGATTTGGCACAAGGCAGGCACCTCACAAGGTTGGGGTTTGAAGGTTGAATCAAAGGGAATTTGTCAAGCTAACTTTTAGCATTTTGCCATTATCATGGCTAACGCTAAATCATGACTTATTTAAACATGTCATTCCTATAATTTTAAAATGTTTATAGGGCATTTTTATTTAGCCAATTGAGTCCTTTTCAATTACCAGAATGTATAGGTTAGCATTATCTCCTTGTGGCTTTTAGCAACTTATGTTCATATTAACAATTATCTTAACTAAACCTGCCCACCCTGTAGCTCACAGTGACGTAACTATATACTGTAATCGGACCACACTTGATTTGCTGACAACAAACACATTGAAATAAACTGTACTAAATGACAGAAGCCCAGCTGGACTAAATCTAATTTAATGGTGACATAAAATGTCCCTCATGAGTTTCAAGTGATTTTCCATGTGTTTTATTTCCTGTGACAATCCATCCCTGATGTGAGTACTTGACTACTTTTTTTTGTATTGATGATTGAACACAACAGCATACCAACAGTACAGACACTAGATACTAGCAGATCAACATCTGCTAATAAGTACCACTGGAAACAAAGTCAACATGTCAGTCAGTTACTGCCTGCTTTAAGTTGGTGTACTGGTGTCAAGGGGACAGTCAACAAAACTGAAAAATACAACACCTGGAATATTTGGGATGTTCTTCAGTGGAGGACAGTGGGTTCAAACTTCTGGCCCAGATTTAGGGAGTTCTGCAAACTCCCCAAATCTGGTCTGCAGAAGTGATTAAATTTTGCCACTGAGGTAAATTTTTAAATGTTTTTGTTTTTTAATTATTGTGATTAAGATAGATAGACAGATAAACAGACAGATAGACAGACAGATAGAGGGATGGAAGGATAGATGGATAGATAGGTTAGCTAGGGTTAGTAGTATTAGTGATTATGTCACAATGAGCCATCGACATGGCAGGAAGCAGGCAGGACCCAAATGCAGGACTGGTGCAGGTAGTTTTGGTCTTTGGACGATACTGTACCTTGGTCTAGAGAGTCCCTCTCCTAGACCAAGGCATACCAAAAGTCATAGAGTCTCCCCCAGCAGAACCAAGAACTGCTGAGGGAGTGTCAGCCTCAGAAACCGGAGCTTCCGAGGGTGCAATGTCGTCAGGCACCTCCAGAGGCGTGACGTTCTCAGGCACCTTCGGAACCACTGGAGGAGTAATTACTGCCGCCACCTCCCGAACCACCGGGGGTGTGGCCACCTTCGCCTCCGGAACGCCTGGAGGGGTGTCCGTCGTCGATGACTCCTGAACCTCTGGAGGAGTCATCGCAACTGCTGACCAACGGTCCAATTAACCAACAGTCCAA
>NC_024328.1:16185039-16192242 GCF_000523025.1 Cynoglossus semilaevis
CTTTTGATTCTGTTATGCCTTTTTCACAGCTCGCAGTTCTACATGCTCCTAGTACAGTATGAAGCAATGATAATAAATGCAATTCTTCCAACAGAGAGGTTAGTGTTTTTCTATTGCTCCTTGTTTTCAACATTTTATTTAATTCTGTACAATATATTTATTTTATGTGTACTTTGTAAGGGCTCAGGTGGGGTCCAGAATGAAAATTTATTTTGTTCTATGTAAATTCCGTCAGGTATGTTTCCATGTTGTAGACTGTTGGCTCTTCCTCTTTCTTCTGACTTTGTCGGAGAGGGGGTCGGGTGGTGTCCAGAAGGAAAATTTATTTTGTTCTATGTAAATTCCGTTAGATCAATAAAGGCGTTGGTGACAGCAGCACAACGGCTTTATTAAAACACAACGCAGAAACTATACCGGTTACATTAGAACGGTTGTAGAAAAGAAGGTTCCGGGAAAACAAACTCGAGCAGTCACAGGAGGAGTTCTTGTTTCTCGGGGGTTTTTATGTAAAGTTTATGACCTTTATTATTTCCTCCTTAATGTTCTGCACATGCACAGGAGGTCTGGCTTACATTGGACTCCGCAGTCTTAGGAGGAAATCACAATATGTGAGTCAGAGTTCATCATGCAGTGGCACATCATAAATGACATATTTCTGAAGCAGCACAAGTGCTCCAATGTTCTAATGGCTGCCCAATTGCAGTATTATTCCCTTGATTATGTTAGTGCACCACTGGTGTCCCGCCTTAGAGCTGCAGAGCTGGAGATAAGATGAGCTTCCTTATTGCCCCGTGAGTTTGGATGTACCTTCCCAAATGAGAGATGGCCAGTGAGTGGAGGCTTACACTGAGCTAGAACAACAGAGAGCACACACGAGATATGGAGTATTCTGCTAATTTCACTAATGCTGTGCACTGTACCTCTTTGCTTTTTACAAATATCAAATTTAAAAAGTACACGAGCAATCTGAATACTCTTCATTCCTCTGCTGCAGCAGCTGTAATTTTCTTTGCCTTATTATATTTCATAATGAAAAATCCACTTAGGCCGGACATACAGTGTACGATTTTAGCCCATTTTTGACCTGATTTTTGAGACGCACGACATGGTGACGCATAGCCCGATTTCACGTTTTGTTTCTTTTTCCGTACAGTGTACAAGTTGTAACGAGCGCCGATTATCTGTTCCTGAACCACCATCGGACAGTCAGAAATTTTGGTCGGTCGACAAATTCTGTAGCACAGTGAAACCAGCCACTAGGGTACACAAGCCAGTGCTACTATAGTGATACTATAGTGCCGGTCCCAAGCCCGGAAAAATGGTGAGGGTTGCATCAGGAAGGGCATCCGGTGTAAAACTTTTAGCCAAATCAAATATGCGAATCACTAAAACAATTTCCATACTGGATCGGTCGAGGCCCGGGTTAACAACGACCGCCAACAGTGCTGTTGACCTACAGGGTACAGGTAAAAATTGGACTACTGTTGGTCGAAGACAAAGAAGAAAAGGATGACGAATAATTGGGACAAAAAAAAGAGAAGTGTTGGTCTGAAGTTTAGAACTCTGAATGTAGGTACAATTACAGGGAAAAGTAGAGAACTAGATATATGATATGATGGAGAGAAGAAGAGTAGACATTTTGTGTGTGCAGGAGAACAAGTGGAAGGGCAGCAAGGCTAGAAACATTGGAGGAGGCTACAAACTATTTTATCATGGTTCGGATGGGAAGAGAAATGGAGTAGGGGTGATCCTAAAGGAAGAATATGCAAGAAATGTGGTGGAGGTGAAACGAGAGTCAGACAGGTTGATGTGTGTCTATTTACAAGGTAGAAATAGAAGGAGTGATGATTAATGTTGTTAGCGGTTATGCCCCACAGGTGGGCTGTGAGTTAGAAGAAAAGGAGATGTTCTGGAAGGAGCTGGATTGGATGATAGAGGGTATTCCCAGGGGAGAGAGAGTGGTGATTGGAGCAGACCTTAATGGTTATGTAGGGGAAGGGAACACAGGAGATGAGGAAGTGATGGGCAGGTTTGGTGTTAGGCATAGAAATTTAGAAGGACAGGCAGTGGTAGATTTTGCAAAGAGAATGGCTGTGGTAAACACCTATTTCCAAAAGACAGAGGAACACAGGGTGACATACAAGAGCGGAGGCAGGTCCACACAGATACAGTAGATTATATTCTACGTAGAAGAGGGAGATTAATGACTGTAAGGTGGTGGTAGTTGAGAGTGTAGCCAAACAACATTGCATGGTAGTGTGCAAAATGACGATGGAGGTGAAAAAAAGGAAGAGAGTGAAGACAAAGCAGAACATCAAGTGGTGAAAATTAAGGAGACAGGTAGGAAGGTGCTAGGTATGTCCTCTGGGCAGAGAAAGGAGGACAAAGAGACCTGGTGGTGGAATGATGAGGTCCAGGAGAGTGTGCAGAGAAAGAGTCTAGTGAAAAAGAGATTGGATAGTGACAGAACAGAAGAGAACAGACTGGATTACAAAGAGAGAACATGAGGAGTTGTATGAGAGTTTGGGATTGGCAAAACAGATAAATCTAGCTGGGAAGGATGTGCAGCAGGTGAGGTTGATTAAGGACAGAGGTAGAGATGTCATCACAAGTGAGGAAAGTGTGCTAGGTAAGGAAAGTGTGCTGAAAAGATGGAAGGAATACTTTGAGGAGCTGTTGAATGAGGAAAATGAAACGTAGGAATGAGGAGCCAAAACCTATTAGGAAGAAGGTAGATCAGATTAGAAAGGATTTAAATTAGAAGGAATTAAGAAATGAGTAAGAAGTAAGAAATGCCCTGAAGAGGATGAAGAGTGGAAAGTCAGTTGGTCCCAATGACATACCAGTGGAAAGATGGGGTGTTTCGGAGAAGTGGCGGTAGAGTTCCTGACTAGGTTGTTTAACAGAATTCTAGAGACAGACAAGATGCCTACTGAGTGGAGGAAAAGTGTTCTGGTGCCAATTTATAAGAAGAGTGGTGTACAGAGTTGTAACAACTACAGAAGAATAAAGTTGATGAGTCATACAATGAAGATTTGGGAAAGTGTAGTTGAAGCTAGGTTGTGGCAGGAAGTGGAGATTTGTGAACAACAGTATGGTTTCATGCCTAGGAAGAGTACCACAGATGCACTATTTGCCTTGAGGATGCTAATGAAGAAGTACAGAGAAGGTCAGAAGGAGCTACATTGTGTATTTGTAGATTTAGAAAAGGCATATGACAAAGTGCAAAGGGAGGAATTGTGGTTTTGTATGAGGAAGTCAGGAATGACAGAGAAGTATGTTAGTTTGATGAAGGACATGTATGAGAATAGTACAACAGAAAACGCTCTCATATGCCTAAAGGAAGAAGCACGATGATGTTTTTGATAGCCACCAATCATATCATGCAGCCATCATTAGAGTTTTATTGTCCCAGCTATCAGGATTTTCACTTACAATGTAGAATACAGCGCACAAATCTGAAAGATGTTTATTATCTGCAGCATCTGGGAGTTTGAGCTCCATCGTGTGGGCGCTGCTCTTGGTAAATTTCGCTTCACAACATCATCCAGTAAGTGGGTAAATTTCGTGGACTTGTAAAAATGTACTTCTTCCCTCAACTGTTTTGAAAAAAGTTCTAATTTCAGGCATACACTTTGCTGAATGCATCAGCACCAGGTTTACGTTATGTACATAGCAGTGAGTAAATATGGCCTCAGGCACCTTGTCTTTAAATTTAGCCTGCACTCCGTTAAGCTCTGATACCATCACGGCAGCCCCATCATAAGTTTGAGCCACTGCAACAAATAAGGCGTCTATAATCTCCCTTATAATACCCTTTCTGATCACATCAGCAACTGCCTCAATTAAATCATTCTGTATCCTGTTTGACAAGCCATAAAACAAAGTGGAAGATTCTAAATGTATAGCTAACCTCTCATCTTTCTCGGCAAAAGCATGTAACAGTTCCACATAGTTGCCCAGATTAGATGAGTTTACACCAGTGATGTGTCGTTCCAGTGATGTATCATTTGTTCAAAATGAACGAATCTTTCATATGACTCGTGACTCCTGAGTCATATGAAAGATTTGTGACTCCCGTCATATGAAAGATTTGTTCATATTGAACTCACAAATCACTCACAAATCACTCACTGCAAACTAATCACTCACTGCCAACAAATCACTCTCTGCTGTTCATTTAATCTTATGTTGGAAAACTGAGATGTGCAGTTAACATTTATTTTGTGGTGATTTGTGGAGCAAATAAAGACCCTAATCTTTTGATGTGAACTAATCTTTCACTATGAAAGAATCACTCTGTGAACTAATCTTTTGCTATGAACGAATCACTTCCTGTGAACTAATCTTTGGCTGTGAACTAATCTTTTGCCGTGAACTAATCTTTCGCTATGAACAAATCACTCCCTGTGAACTAATCTTTTGCTGTGAACTAATCTTTCACTATGAACGAATCTCTCTCTGTGAACTAATCTTTCACTTCGTTCTCGCAGATTTGTTTCATTTGTCACGTAACAGAGAGCTCGGGTTTCTTTTGCACTCATTCATCTTCACATTGTGGTGTGTTTTTCTTTATGTTTTCACATGGTTTACTTGCTTATGGTATTTTGTGTACTTTTTAGACTTTGTCAGTGGAAGCAAACCATCTTGCCTTCAGTATTTAGTGTCGGAGAACCGCAGCCTTCTTTACAACGCCCACAATAGGGCTAAAGCGCCTACTGCTGTAAATCAAATGAAATTATTAGTTCAAGATTTGTTCACGACTCGTTCATTTTACTGTTCGAGAATCAAAGATCCGAATCAGTAAAAAGAGTCTGTCTTCCCATCACTAGTTTGCACTCTCATCATTACCACAAAATGCCAGCTCCTGTTTGGCTGAAAACAGGTTGCATTAATAAGGATTTTTAAAATCTCTCGGCTTTCCCTCACCCTAGCATTATGGACGCTAATGTTTAGCCTCCGTTGCTCATCCAATGCCAAATTGATCCTGGATCCTTTGAATGTGTGTAGCTGATCTTTCATGTTTACTGAGGCTTCTTTGCAAATTTTTCAGGTCACAGTATCCCGAATTAGTCCCGAGGTTATCACACGATGAAAATAAAAGACAAAGAAAAGAGTAAAGGCCGTTTCTTGCAGGACAGCCGCACAGCCTGTCTTTACGTTGGTACCACTCTGTTTGAAAAGAACGACTCTTCTGTGCCGTACTTAGAAGCAAACCTTTTAGCTCTGGCGTTGGTCTTGCATCCCTAATCAACTTCTGCTTGGACTAGAAGTCCAGTTTTAAGAAATATTTCCATCTTGAAATACAGTAAGTCGGATCAGGCAGTATAAAGTTCTTCACCTACTTTCAATTGTCCATTGACGCCAGCTGCAGAGCACCTGTCAGTTCACGTACGACCCCCTTGAGGTGAGGCAGAGTACTGTTTGTGTCCCCTACTGACTTTTCTCTACACTTTATTGGCTGGAACAGAAACTGGCCCACATCATGTGACCCAGCTTGAATGGATCACGCAGTCAGAAGAGCGGCACAGCTCGTCAGTGCCTCACCTTTTTTGCTCGATTTCTGCTCTATTTGAATGTGAAACACTCGAATTCAGCAATTATTACTTAATAAAATGTCACACTGAAAATACATCTTTAACACAGATAGGCCGTAAGGTGAACCACAAAAAGTACTTTAGAAATTGAATTCCGCTCCGACATCTGCGAACTACACGATCTCAACTTCACAAAAAAGAACGAGTTACGTTGAACTTACAGCAAAAAGTTTGTCGCAAAATATCCTGCCCGTTTTTATATCAATGCATTTTATAAGAAACTAGCGTCTTCAGGGTGCAATAAGATTTTGGTGCGCGAGCGATGGCATGGTTCGACACGTGATCGTGCTAGACCAATCGAGTAGCTGATTGATGTCAACACTTCCGGCAACACGGCTGCCTCCATGGTTTTACTTAAGGTTACAGATAGAGAGGAATTCTCCCAAAAGTCTTCTAAAGTGGGCCAAATGGATTATAAACAGTGATTTATACATAGCCGCCTGCATGAAAAAGAAGAATGAGGCAAATAGACGATAAGGTGAACTTTCTCTGTTAAGTCATTTTGATCAATAAAGTATATCAAATAAAGTAATCAATGACAAGGACCATTTGTTTATTCATTCTCTAACTAAATACAACACTGATCAATGATAATAAAAAACTTTATTAAAACATATAAACATAGAGACAGAGAAGAAGAGGAGGGCGTTTGGTTAGGAGAAAAAGAGAAAAGATGAAGAATAGAAGTGTTAGTCTGAAGTTTGGAACTTTGAATGTAGGTACAATGACAGGGAAAAGTAGAGAAATAGCTGATGTGATGGAGAGAAGAAGAGTAGATATTTTGTGTGTGCAGGAGACCAGGTGGAAGGGAAGTAAGGCTAGAAACATTGGAGGAGGCTACAAACTGTTTTAGCATGGTTCAGATGGGAAGAGAAATGGAGTAGGGGTGATCCTAAAGGAAGAATATGTAAGAAATGTGGTAGAGGTGAAAAGAGAGTCAGACAGGTTGATGTGTGTGAAGGTAGAAGTAGAAGGAGAGATGATTAATGTTGTTAGTGGTTATGCCCCACAGGTGAGCTGTGAGTTGGAAGAAAAGGAGAAGTTCTGGAAGGAGCTAGATTGGATGGTAGAGAGTATCCCCAGGAGAGAGAGAGTGGTGATTGGAGCAGACCTAAATGGTCATGTAGGGGAAGGGAACAGAGGAGATGAGGAAGTGATAGGCAGGTTTGGTGTTAGGCAGAGAAACATAGAAGGACAGGCAGTGGTAGATTTTGCAAAGAGAATGGAAATGGCTGTGGTAAACACATATTTCCAAAAGAAAGAGGAACATAGGGTGACTTACAAGAGTGGAGGCAGGTCCACACAGATAGATTATATTCTATGTAGAAGATGTAATCTGAGGGAGATTAGAGACTGTAAGGTGGTGGCAGGTGAGAGTGTAGCCAAACAACATCGGATGATAGTGTGTAAAATGAAGATGGAGGTAACAAAAAGGAAGAGAGTGAAGACAGAGCAGAAGATCAAGTGGTGGAAACTAAGGAAAGAGACATGTTGTGAAGACTTCAGGAAAGAAGTAAAGGCAGTTCTGGGGCGTGTTGAGAAATTCCCAGATGACTGGGAGACTACAGCTGCAGTGATTAGGGAGACAGGTAGGAAGGTGCTAGGT
>NC_024328.1:16194136-16204415 GCF_000523025.1 Cynoglossus semilaevis
GGATGCAGTGAGGGAGGACATGCAGATAGTTGGAGTCAGAGTAGAAGATACAGAGAACAGGGAGAGATGGAAATCAATGATCTGCTGTGGCAACCCCTGAAAAAAAGGGACAAAGCCGAAAGAAAAAGAAGAGTACTGTTCAGTCAGTTGGGGTCGACTGAGGACAAATCTGCCTAATAGCTCGACGGCTGCCTCTCTAACACTGGTAGAATTGTCCATCAAATGACCATGGACACCACGCATGTCTGCCTGCAAACACAGATGAGAATTTAGGGTTTATGCAGTAAGTGTTGTCAGGAAACTTTTTCTATTAGTTAGGACTGTAAAAAATTGTGTTAGTTCATACCCTAGTTTCCTAACACACAAAGAATTTCAAATAAATATCAAATAAAGATCTGATCAAATAAAGAATCAAATATGAGATCTCAAATTTTAAAGTTTTACTTGCATTAAGGAGTGCAGGACAATGGTTACATTCAGAACTGCACTGAGGAACTCCTCAGTGCTCAAAGCTTAAATACAGTTTTTTTACACACACAAACTTCAATGGTCAGTACCTTAACCCTTTTTTGTTCTCTCACACTGATTGGTAAAGACTGCTTCAAACAAGGATTCTCCTATGTGAAAATGCTGTAGTTAATCAAGTCAGATAAGACCATGCAGTTCGGATGTTTTTCTCTCTTTGTCTTTTGTTGGTCTTCTGTCGGTCTCCTTATTTGGGCAAAGAAACCAGTTCAGACCGGTTCTGTGTCCTGTCTCTATCTCCAAGTGTAACAGTCGGTACCATTCAGTGTTGCTCACATCATCCTGTTATGTAAACAATCAGCATGCACACCTGTCTTCAACACTTTTCTTTTTAGTACAGCACAATAATAACATTCAATAACAGTATAAATTGATATGGAAACTTAACATAATTAATATATTGTAAAGATTGAATAAATGTATTTACAACATCTTAACAGGTGTGAAGGAATTTCACAACAGTACATTTAGAAAAGATGAGCACCTGCAAGTCTGTGTTTCACTGGTCTCTGGTGAGGATGGTGGAAGTATGTGCAAAAACAGAAATATTATTACCATTAATAGCTATGTAGCAGCCAATGGTGTGCGCTGCCTTCTAGTGGTTGATGGAGAATGTGAACAGAAGACTTACATTTAGAAAAAAACAAACAAAAAAACCCCATAAAACAACCCACACATTTTTCTCAACCACAACAATATAGCAATCAAATGAATTTAAAACAGAGAATTAGAGTACGAGTTAAGGATAATTTTTATTATAGATATGTTTTAAAAACAACAGCTGCAGAAATGCATTGACAATCGCTAGCGTGCCAATAAGAATGACTAAACACTTCCATTTAAACGTGTTGACAAAACCACTGCACAGATTTACAAATAATCTGTGCCAACAACAACACACTGATGTTTGTCTACATGTATAAGTCAAAAATGCCAATATTTTGTTAACAATAACCAACGGAAAATTTATGTTTTCGTTTGGAATTCTGTGGTTAATCCACCTGGAATGGTGGCAAGCCCCAAATTAGTTTGCTTCACTTGGGTGTTGACAACGTTGGTGAGATGGGCACGCATAGATCAATAGGAACGGAAATTGATGGAAAAGGGTAGTGACCTAAGTTAGACACGGGAGGAAGTTGTTGTTGTTCGCCCCTGCAGAGTGAGACGGTTGTCACTATTTTTGTTCTGAATGCTCACCGTATTGTTGTTTTGACGCTGTTCCGTGGGGAACTGCAGATGTAGTTTTGCAGAGAGAGTGTGTGTTTGTGTTTTTCCTGTATCGATAAAAAAGGAGAAATAAAAAGTTTTTGACCACGATGCGTCTAAGTTGTCCTGCATCGCACCATACAATACAAAAACACAACTCAGTCTCCGGGTGTTTGGAGGCACGACGCGATGTGCATGGATTTGGGTTATACAACCATACTGTAATAATTGTTGTTCAGCATCTTCTAATTGTGATAACAGAGTTAAACGTCATCGTTGGCTCCCACTGTGCTTCAGTTGTGTGCCATCAGGTGTGATGCGCTCTGTGGTTTGGTTTTATAAATTAGTTTAGATATCAGTAAGCACAACCAAAAGTAATACATAAGGCGCACTGGGTTATAAGGCTCACTGTCGATTTTTGAGAAAATTACAGGTTTTTAAGTGTTCCTTATTGTGCGGAAAATACGGTACTTACTGCAGTTGTGCTGCTTTCTGCTGCTGCACGGCCTGATCATAACTGTTAAGATGTTGTAAATACATTTATTCAATCTTTACAATATATTAATTATGTTAAAGTTTCCATATCAATTTATACTGTTTGTTTTTCAATGCTGTACTAAAAGGAGAAGTACTGAAGAAAGGTGTGCATGCTGATGGTTTACATAACAGGATGGTGTATGGTACTGATGGCACTGACTGTTACGCTTGGAGATAGAGACAGGTCACAGAACCGGCCTGAACCAGTTTCTCTGCCCAAATCATGAGGAAAACAGAACATCAAGAAGGAAAAGAATCCAACGTGTATTTCTTTTATCTAACCTGAGTTACTGAGCAGAATAGCTCAGCACATGTACATGTTTTCTATTGGTGGGGAAGTAGTGCTCAGTAGTGGCGCGTGAACACCACATGGCTGTAAAGGGTTAAGCTATTGACCATTGATGTGTATGTGAAAAAACTGTATTTAAGGTCTGAGCACAGAGGAGTTCCTCAGTGCAGTTCTGAATGTAACCATTGTTCTGCACTCCTTGCTGCAAGTAAAACTTTTAAAATTTGAGATCTCGTATTTAATTCTTTATTTGATCAGGTCTTTATTTGATCTTTATTTGAAATTCTTTGTGTGTTAGGAAACTGGGGTATGAACTAACAGTATTTTTTACAGTCCTATCTAACAGAAAATGTTTCCTGACAATAACCATAGGTGACCTTCTGCTTCAGTTTAAAGTTGTCTTGCACGGAAAAACCGGTGCGCACTAAACCAAAGGAGAAGAAGGAAAACTGCAAACAACAATAATGTCGAGCAACGCAACATTTTGGGAAAGTAAATATATTATTTTTTCCTCCACTACATATTCCTAGTAGTGGCGCTTTGGCCCAGAGGCAATGTCTCTGTCATTGGTGTGGAACCCCAGGGTTCACCTCCTGGGCAAGTTCAAATCCCGGTTAGGGCGGTTGGTACCTTCCAGTGGACTCACCACCCGCAGGAAGGTTTAGGGCGGTTGGTACGGTGCAGTGTGATCTGGGTGGCGACTGCTGCCCCTGCGACCCGGTAACGGATAAGCGGATGAAAATGGATGGATGGATGGATGGATGGATGGACATATTCCTAGTCATTACCCTAAAGGTTGAATGTCAAACTCCTTCATCCATTAGCACTTTAGACCAGTGAAACATAGAACTATTCCAAAGAAAGGCCTTAAACTATATATCACAACTTTAAAGCCACAACTTTATAACTATATTATTGTATTTTTTCCTTTTGCCCTTATGTTTTTTTTTGTTATATTCTTTTTAACCTGGCATTGTGCTGACTTCAAGCAGATCAAAAATCACACATATGTACCTGTATCTCAGCCTTATGTTAAACCACGCTGCCAGCTCCAAATTGTTTGATCGTCAAATCATGACCACAGGAATTTTCTGCACTGACTGGTATCAGCTTCATGTGTGCCAGCTTGTGGTACTCTGCCACCTTAAAGTCCGCCTGCAGGGGAATGGTGGAACAGAAGAAAGAAGTAAAATAACAGACTTTTTATTGTTTCACCTGAATTCCAAGGCAAATTAAAAGCTGTAAGAAAAAGAAAGGAATAACACAGCTAAGTAGGAGTACAACATCAGGCTACACCAGTCATTCTCTACCACTGGGCTGTGCCATGACAGATCACCAGGTGTACCATGAAAAAATGATCTAATTGTTATTTAGTTGGTGTTAATTTATCTGATCTGTTTGTACCCTATTTAATTACCAATGTCATTTGACGACAGTGATATTTAAATAATTTTATATACATATATATAAGTGACATGCGGTGAGGTTCATAGCTGGTGAGGCACTGACTTATCTGGAATCAGATTTACAATTGTAAGAACTGAAAAGAGCATCTTATTTCACTATTCATCCAGTGGCATGCAACTGGTAATGCTTCATATCCCATTCCTCTTTCAATGACACTTACACCAACACAAACATACAGTAACATGTTCCATTCCATAGTCTTAAAAAGAACGTTTCTTTTATAAAAATCAATCAATTAATTCAATCAATTTGTATTTATAAAGTGTGTTTCACGAACAAAGCAAACTCAATTTGCTTTACAGTGGTTTAAACAGTATATTTAAAAAAGTAAACCCCACTGCCCTTATCGACCCTCACATCAGCTGAGGAACAACTCCCAAGAAAAACCCTTAATAAGATTTTTTTAAAAAAAGGAAGAAACCTCAGGGTGAGAGACAGAGGAGGGGATCCTCACCCAGAACGGGTAGGTGGGCAGTAGCAAAAACAATCTACAAATATTATTTACAGTTCCAGTTTTCAGTTACAGACAGTCAGCAGGTGGAGACAGGAGTATGGAGGGGTCCTGGATCCAGTACAGCATATATGGGGTTTAGGAAAGTTAACAAATAGAAACAAAAAATATAACATATGTAGGGTTATGGCTGGGAATAGGGAGCTTAATCAAATCTAGTTGTAAAAAGAAAGGTTTTTAACCTGTTTTTAAACATGGTCACTGGGTGTTGCCAGTTTTATGGTGTTGTGCAGGTTGTTCCAGAGGTGCAGGGCATAGATGCAGAATGCTTCCTCCCCTTGCCTAGTGTTACAGCAAGAAATGGATAAGCACACTTCTTGTGTCTAAGCAATTCATATTTACTGTAAAAAATTTAAAGTATAGAGATGAGTGCAGCACAAATTTAATGTTTACTTTCAGTAAGAATTTCGATTATTTTTCAAACTAAATTCTAGTGCTTTAATCAAAGGTTGTCCATCAAAATGATAAGAAAAAAAAAATTTTAGGCCAAAAATGTTGTTATCAAATACTTGATTTTTTTCTACTTACTTCCATCTTATTTTTAAAAAACAAAAACTTAAAACTATTTTTAGTTTTACCCTTACTTATAGATGAAGTCCATGCACTGATCCTTCTCCCCGAAAAGCTCTATGACTTGGTTGTAAAAGCCTTCCTTATTTTCTTTTGATTTTAAGAGTTTCTCCGTCTCAATGGAGATTATGGCCAAAGCAAAAAAAGATGTCCTTGATCAGTTCTGTTCCTACTGTATGTTTTCAGTCTTTTTAATGCAGAAAATGACCTCTCCACTGATGCTGTTGTAGCTGATTGAGTTAGAGCGAGCTGGAGTAACTTTGTCGCTTCTGGAACAGTCTGGATTAGATCCTTCTTGGCCAAAAAGCTGTCCAGGTGATTGGCATACATTCCTGAATGCTTGCGAGCTGTACAGTCCAACAAGATCCGCCTTTAGCCTTACAAAGTCAAAGAATCTTGCATACTTTGACAGGCTCTGCAGATTGGTGTCATCAAAATGCTGTGACATTTCATGAAACTTGTCGACCAAGCCAAGGAAATCTAGCTCAACAAAGTCGTTAAACCGAGTTTTTATTTGAACACTGACATTATCCAGGGTGTTATAATACAGGCTTTTCTTCTCATCTCTGACTAACTGTTTGCTGCCACTATCCGTCAAGCCAAGCAGAGTACATTTCTGCTCATACTTCTCATAGAAAATGTCAAACTCCTCTCTCATGCGTTCAATAACTGAAACTGTCACAGATCCGTGCACAGCAATAGCCGATGTCCGTTGTTTTGCAGTACTTTAAAAAGGGCATCTGTTTCCATGAAAACACTCTCTATGCCATAAGGAAGAAGCACGTTGATGTTTTTGACAGCCACCGATCATATCCTGCAGCCATCATTAGAGTTTCATTGTCCAGGCTATCGAGATTTTCACTTATAATGCGGAATACAGCGCACAAATCTGAAAGATACATGCTTATAATCTGCAGCATCCGGGAGTTTGAGCTCCATCGTGTGGGCGCGGCTCTTGGTAAATGTCGCTTCATAACATCATCCAGTAAGTGGGTACCTTTCGTGGACTTTCTGACAAATGTACTTCTTCCCTCAACTGTTTTGAAAAAAGTTCTAATTTCAGGCATACACTTTGCTGAATGCATCAGCACCAGGTTTAGTTTATGTGCGTAGCAGTGAGTAAATATGGCCTCGGGCACCTTCTCTTTAATTTTAGCCTGCACTCCGTTAAGCTCTGATGCCATCACGGCAGCCCCAACATAAGTTTGAGCCACTAACTTTTCAACACAGTTGCATTTTTCCAACACACCCAAGACATAAGCGGCTCTGGCGGGGGCTCGTTTATCGTCGCTTACGTCATCGAAGCCCAAAAATGCCTCCTTCACTTTACATGCATCACCTTTTAAAGCCACATAGCGCAAAATGACAGAAATCTGGGCTTTGTTTGTGACATCAGTAGTCTCATCTACTTCTACTGCAACAAATAAGGCATCATTAATCTCCTTTTTAACATCCTTTCTGATCACATCAGCAACTGCCTCAATTAAATCATTCTGTATCCTGTTTGACAAGCCAGAAAACACAGTGGAAGTTTCTAAATGTTTAGCTAATCTCTCATCTTTCTCGGCAAAAGCATGCAACAGTTCCACATAGTTGCCCCGATTAGATGAGTTTGCACTGTCATCGTTACCACGAAATGCTAGCTCCTGTTTGGCTAGGAAACAGCTTGCATTAATAAGGTCTTTTAAAATCTCTCGGTTTTCCCTCCCCTTAGCATTATGGACGCTAATGTTTAGCCTTCGTTGCTCATCCAACGCCAAATCGGTCCTGGAAAGTTTTTAAAGAAATCTGACTTTGAATGTGCATAGCTGATCTTTCATGTTTGCTGAGGCTTCTTTGCAAATTTTTAAGGTCACAGTACCCCGAATTAGTCCAGACATTTTCTATTTTTTTACATTGTATTTTTATTACATTTTATTTTTTTACATTGCAGACATTTTTATCACACGATAAAAATAAAACACAAGGAAAGCAATAAAGGCGGTTTCTTGCAGGACAGCCACACAGCCAGTCTTTACGTTGGTACCACTCCGTTTGAAAAGAACGACTCTTCTGTCCCGTACTTTGAAGCAAACCTTTTAGCTCCAGCGTTGGTCTTCGATCACTAATCATTTTCTGTTTGGACTGGAAGTCCAGTTTTAAGAAATGTGTCCATCTTGAAATACAATCCATAGTGAGTCAGATCAGGCAGAATATAAAAATCGCTGTTCTTCACCTACTCGCTCTGGTTTTGTGCCGACTTTCAATTGTCCGTTGACGCCAGCTGCAGAGCACCTCTCAGTTCACGTACAACCCCTTGAGGTGAGGCAGAGTACTGTTTGCCTCCCCTGCTGACTTTTCTCTACACTTTATTGGCTGGAACAGAAACGGGCCCGTGTCATGTGACCCAGTTTGATTGGATTGCGCAGTCAGAAGAGAGGCACAGCTCGTCGGTACCTCACCCAGGATTTCAATGCGAAACACATCACTGGATATATATATACACACACACACACACACACACATATATATATATATATTGGATATAGGGAAACAGAAATCAACAAACAGGTTTGGAAAGAGAAACATTCTCTTACATTCTTTTCAAAAGGAGTCCAAATCACTTTAAAAAAATGTACACAGCATCTAGTCTTAATGTTATGGTTTTCTTATCTTTGTTGTCGGGATAGTTACTAAAACAAACGTACACTATTGTAATATATACTAAACATAATTAGGTATACATATATACAATTTTACCTCAGGGACTTGAGCAAAGCTGGGACTTCCTACTCAACTTTTGAGCTGGGCATTTTCAAAGGCTGGGTCTAGCAGATGGTAGATGAATTAAAATATCTTCACAAACTTTTCAAAGGGGGGTTGTTTACTGTCAACAATAACCAAACTACTTGCATCCGGGAGGAGGGGGGGGCAGGGGGGTTATCACAAGGGAATTGGACGGAGCTATAAAGTCCAGTCAACCACAGGTAGTCATGTCGATCAAAAGGAATGGATGGCTTCGGGGTTCCCTGTGAGAAGGTAGATTGGGAGATCTCCCATTGTTCCCAGGAAGTAGAGGTGTTTTTAGAAAGTTAGTGTGAAGAGAATTTGGGGAAATTCTCTTTGAATGTGTGGGGCTATGTGACTGTGTGTGCTCGGGAAAGCCTTTTGGTGTCTTAGCAGCTTCCTGCTGCAGACCCAACCAAATGTGAAGACCACTGAAATGTAACAAGTGTTAAATCTGAATTTGACCCATACCGCTCCATATTTTGTCCATAGGAAGCCCAAAATGATAAAGTAATGATAAAATAAAAGAATGCTACAAATACAAATTGAAAAGTCGCCCAAATACAAAATGCTGATCGATAGTGACGTCACAAAGCACGACTAGCCATGTAGTCCAAAAATCCCCAATAAGGTTACAAAAACTACAGATACACATATAAAAATTAATCGCTAAACCCTCGCAAAACAAGGGAGCACAGATATCCCAGTGCTGATTACCTGAGAAGAACGAACTGCATTTGTTTTCAGCATACATACGACAGGTGAGCCTGCCTTAATATACACTGCCTGGCCAAAAAAAAGTCGCCACCGGGACTTAATTAGGCAAATAGGTATGTGCCTTCTATTGGATAATTACGGCATGGGCCATTATCTTTCAGCTCACAAGTTATTTAACCGCAACTGGTGCAATGAGTTGCTTCTCAATTCTTAAACAACCATGTTGAAAGACACATCCCGTGGTCGTGGAAAAGACGTTAGTCTGTTTGAGAAGGGTCAAATCATTGGCATGCATCAGGCAGAGAAAACATCTAAGGAGATTGCAGAAACTACTACAATTAGGTTAAGAACTGTCCAATGCATTACTAAAAACTGGAAGGATAGTGGGGACTGATCGTCTTCGAGGAAGAAATGTGGCCGGAAAAAATAATAATATTTAGGGGAATAATCGTGATCGGCGATTCATCAATGGAGTTTTTCTTCCCTGGTGGCAAGGGCATATTCCAAGATGACAATGCCAGGATTCATCTGGCTCAAATTGTGAAGAGAGTGGTTCAGGGAGCATGAGACATAATTTTCACAAATGGATTGGCCACCACAGAGTCCAGACCTTAACCCCATTGAGAACCTTTAGGATATGCTGGAGAAAGCTTTGCGTAACGGTCAGACTCTAGCATCATCGATGCAAGATCTCGGTGAAAAATTAATGCAACACTGGATGGAAATAAAGCTTGTGACATTGCAGAAGCTTATCGAAACAATGCCACGGCAAATGTGTGCCGTAATCAAAGCAAAAGACGGTCCAACGTAATATTAGAGTGTGTGACCTTTCTTTTTGGTGGCGACTTTTTTTGGCTAGGCAGTGTAATACGTACTGTATACGGAAAAAATACAGTATACCTAGTAGGTTGGTAAGCAAGTAGCAGCTGCCTGCAATATTTAATGAATATTGGAAAATTGGTTATACACAATTAAGTATTGACCTTATGTTTCTTGTATTATGATTTGAACTAGATTTGCATATGTGGAACATTCTACAATACTGCTTATAAACGTCTAGTTCAATGCATCAGGTTTATGTTCCCTTGTAGAATATAATCCAATCTGATCTAGATGGCTGTTATGAAACACAAATTATTCTGTAATTAATTCCAAAGCAGAAATGAATTGGAAGGGCTAGCTGAAAGAACAATACTCATTTTTAGGAAAATAACCAAAACAATAGGCTCCTAAAACACACACTTCATTTTTATTTTAGGCATAAACGGAGACAAAGTTTTTAGTTTAAGGAAATCATGTTTTGTAGTAGAGCTCCACTGATATACTGTTGTTGTCCATGCTACCCATTAATCACAAAAATGAATGCAATATATTTTTATATAAAAGTTTTGAAAAAGTTTTGATTTGCAGCGTATGTTTTAGAAAAGCTATGACATGCATGTCTCAAAGAATAAAACACCACCCGCAGGAGAGGAAGCAAGGCAACGTCTTCTGTTTTAAAGGCACATAGATATTATACCTCTCCTTGAATCGCAACCTTAACGTGGTGGAGGGGTTTGAGTATCCGAATGAACCTAGGAGCTATGTTGTCGGGGGCTTAACGCCCCTGGTAGGGTCTCCCAAGGCAAACAGGTCCTAGGCGACGGATCAGACAAATAGCGGTTCAACCCCCCCTTTGTGATGAAGAAAAA
>NC_024328.1:16207319-16213105 GCF_000523025.1 Cynoglossus semilaevis
TTTACATCGCATGCCCCCCGGACGCCTCCCTCGGGAGGTGCTCGGGTGCCGTCCCTCTGGGAAGAGACCTAGGGGAAGACCTAGGACACGCTGGAGCGACTACGTCGCTCGGCTGGCCTGGGAATGCCTTGGGGTCCCCCCAGAAGAGCTAGAGGAAGTTTCGAGGGAGAGGGAAGTCTGGGTGTCCCTGCTCAGACTGTTGCCCCCGCGACCCGGCCCCGGATAAGCGGTTGAAGATGGATGGATGGATGGATAGATATTATAGGGAAATACTCCAATGTCCTCTGTGAGTATTTTACAAGGCATTAGATACCAAGCAATAACATACACTTATGTGTCAAATTCAGCTGATATATTTAAATCATATCATAACTCTGACTTTTCATCATTATAGTAAAGTTGATACAAAAGGTATCAACCATCAATCACAATTATATGTATTTATTTTTTAAATCCCTCCTATGTTCTTGCAAATAAAGAGATTAGATTAACACTTTGAGAAGACCAGTGACAAAGAGAAGTAGAAAATTTATTGCAGTATTTGTTCCACCGGAAGGGTATGAATCCCCTTTCCTCTTATTACGAAGGTGACCTAATACAACTAAATCTACTTTTACAAAATGTAGATCCTGCAAAAGGCCACATATACTGCATGCGTAGTTCGAAATAGAATAAATTATATTCAAAGGACTATGCCGTTTTATAGCATAGACAAATAAAGGTGAACAAAATAAAAATTCTTGGTTTTCTTTTCTTTTTTTTAATCATATCATTTCAAATATATGAAAGCTTAAAAGAAAAACCACCAGGATGCTAGTAGAATATTAAACTCCAAAAACACAAACACTAATAAGAACATCAAAAAGAGACATTTCCAACTTCACTTAAGATCTTTTTTGTCTTGAGAGATTTAAACATTTTAGTTTTTTGTTGTGTTAAACTATTATACAGTGGGAGTAGAAATGAGCAACTAGAATCTGCTGCACAACAGCGAGGGGGGCTCCCACAACAATGTTGACAAAACATTTCTCTCCAGGTCTCTTTTCTGATAGCCTTTTATGGGATAATTAGGGTGAATTATTCCTTTAATACCTCCTGGATTCTATCCTCTGAACTTATACACAAACAAAACATGAGCAGTCCCTCTAATATATAATAATAGCTAGCCCCTCCTTCTCCCGCTGCATACAGTGAGCGTAAAGTCTGTACTATTTTGTTGCTCAGTTTGTGGTTACTGGTCAAGGCAATCTTCTTGTAAATGATGTCCGACTCCTTAATAGTGTCCACCCAAGGCACCAATTTGCGGCCATCGCATTTCTTGGCTTCTGCCCATGGTCCTGAGTAGGAGCCAGCCATCCAGTGGATGCTATAACCATTGGGAGTCTTGTTGAATTATTTGTGACCGGTCCATTTATTTAGGGCAACAAAGAGCAATTACGTCCATGCAGTCCACTGTTTCGCTTATACGGCCGGGATTGGAGGAGTCGCCAGCTCACCTTGACTTTCGAGAGGACTGCAGAGGAAAGGAATGACATTTTTAGTTATTGGCATATTTCATTTTTTATAAACAGACAGTGAAAGATGATATTGCACCCCTAGAGTTCTATCATTTCCATCGCTGTCATCATCGTCCTTCTCTGGTCCTGCTTGATTGCGAGGACTGCGACCTGACATGGGGCTGAATCCTCCCAGTGGGGCATTTATGGCTTTGTTTCTTATGGTTGGGCTGGCGGACGCTTCGCCTTCCTCGTCCTCCTCGTCTGGGTCAAGATGTTCCATAACCTTAACTTAAACTACAAAAGCAATGGAGGCATATTTTAGCCAAAATGTACACTTAATAGTAATTGGGTGTCATTGTGTAAGGAATTGTAAAGAAATAAGAGAAGGGAAGACCTTATTGAGAAGAATGTCACATACTGGATTTAAAAAAAAGGAATTGTTGTTATTTGTGTTGTTGTATAAACCCCAGGAATTATTTTTTAAGTCTGTTCAATCACACATCTGTATCTATCACTTTATAATGCTATGAGAAAAAAAATCAATTAATTCTTTCCTTGGGTAAATGTGTTATTGCTGTTAACATAAAAGAGAATAAGACTTGTGTACCCAGCAAGGCAATAAAACATTTAAAACCATTCAACCTATTTAACCACTTCTTGATATCCTGTGTCAATGTGGCGTTGCTCATGTTGTTGCAGATGAAGTCGATGGTTTGTCTTGGGTGGAAGAGAACGTTGCTTTTTCTGTTCACTGCTTTATCGTACACTTTGGCTGACTCTGTTGGCGAGTACCTCTGAATTTTACAGATATTTCAGTTAGTGTGGACATTTCTATAATATGGATTGGATTGTAAAGCGATATTTTTATAGACTCTTACCTGTCTGAGAATCCATACTGGTTTTTGAGGTGCTGCTTCAGCACCAGCAACAACAGAATGCCCTGCACAGCATTAGCAAAGTCCAAGAGACCTGTAGGATTTTCTGGTAGGAGCCTCATCACTTTTTCCGCATCATCAACATTCAGATCATCCAGATGGAAAAATCCTCCTATGGCCCCTTCCCCGCTGTATGGTATCATCCATTAATGGTGACCGACCTTTTGAATCACACCAAGAACATTTCTCTTCCTTATCCCCTTAGCCAACTGCTTTTTCTTAAGACATTTACAGATTGATTATAATTGTGCTCAATTATCTGACTCCAGTACATATGATCTGCTGATTAATTAATAGTGATAATTATCTTTAGGGATATATATGTTAATAAGAACAAAGAAAACAGAACAAAACAAATATGACATGTAACATAAACAATATAACAAAACCTTTTGATGACATTTAAAATGATATAGTGTGATGATATGGTAAAACTTTTTGATAACTTCAAAATGATCGTCTGACCTTAAACACATCCACTTTGATTATTTTCACTTAACACATGGCCTTCAGTAATAACATCCACATCATCGCTTCAACTTAACCCATTCAATCAACTTCAATCCACTTCCATAAACTTTCAATAACTCTAACCCATTCAACACTGAAATATCACATTTTCATGAATACAGAATATAACAAATGATTACAGTGTAATAATATTACAAAACAATGTAAGAAGACTGTTATAAGGCATTGTTAATGCATGTATATAATGAATGTAATGAAAGTGTGAAGGAATATGAACATTGTGGAACCATGTGGAAAATTTGATGTATATGAGTGTATTGGCATTGTCCATCAACAGTTCTTGAAATCATCAACTTTGTCCATTTTCCATCCATTCGTGCCATATTTCAGTGTGAAAAAAACAAAAACAGGTTCTCCTTGTATAATCCAAATTGACTCGAGAGTCAACTTGTGTTCATCTTCAACTGGTCCAGAATGCGGCAGCACGCATACTGACCGGAACTAGAAGACGAGAACATATAACCCCTGTCTTGGCTTCAATACACTGGCTCCCAGTAAAAAGTAGAATAGACTTTAAAATACTTTTAATCACATACAAGGCCCTAAATAATCAAGCCCCATTATACATTTGTGATTTAATTACCCCATACAAACCAAATAGATCACTGCGCTCCCAAAATTCGAATCTATTGGTCATCCCTAAAATAAATAAAAATAGAACGGGTGGTAGAACTTTTAGTTACCAGGCTCCTCTCCTGTGGAACCAGCTCCCACTCTCAGTAAGAGAGTCAGATTCTGTCTCGTCCTTTAAAGTGAGACTCAAAACCCATTTGTATAGTATAGCCTATAGCCTAAATTAGATTAAACATGCCCCGACTAGAACAGTCTAAAAAGATGCTGCTAGAGGCCTAGACTGCTGGGGGGCATTGCATTTCATTTCATTTCACTTCATCTTGCACTTATAATGAGGACACAGACTCTACGGTCTTACTTTATTCTTCTGTCCTGTCCTATATTCATACCGACCACCATGTATACACTTAGGAAACTGGTCCCACTCTTTTACAGTTCTGCTGCCACCGGTGAACAGGAGGAGCACAGGACTACTGCCACTACCACTACTGCAGCTTTTTTTTCTTCATTGGTTTTTATGTATTTGTACAATGTATGTTCTGATAACATCTATTGCACGTCTGTCCGTCCAGGGAGTGGATCCGTCACCTGTGGTTCTCCCTAAGGTTTCTACCTTTCTCTTTTCTCCCTGTTGAAAGGGTTTCTCTTTCGGTAGTTTTTCCTTACCCTGGCTGACGGTCTAAGGACAGAGGATGTTACCAACCCTGTGAAGCCCCATGTGACAAACTGTATTTTGTAAATGTGGGCTATATAAATAAAATTTGATTGAATTTGATTGATCTTGCCATCATCCTTACTACTTCCAGGAAAGAAAACTAAAGGTTAAAACACTTAGTATTGAAACTCCAGCTGAGTCATTTGTAGTTTTGCATCATCCACTGCCCGCTGATACCTCGTTCCTTTGATCCATTTTCTCATGATAGGTATGATCCAGCAATGTAGGGAGCCAACAACAGTTAATACTATGAATAAAATCATGACAGCCTTGATAACTAACGCTCCCCATTCTCCGACTATTGCTTCTAGTCCTTGCCACACACATGCATCTCTGCCAGCATTTTCTGTCATTTCAGCCTGTAATTTCTTCATTTTTTTCAAAGCAATAGAGAAAGTTCCATTTGGGGCAGTGTGTTCTGGAATGTATGTACAACATTCTTCTCCAAACATGTGACATATCCCTCCTGATACAGCCATCATCCAATCTAATGCTTTCCTATTTTGAATCGTCATTTTTATATTGGCGTGCAATTCTGCACCATATATTTCAAATCCCTCTATTGAGTAATTAAGCAGTCTTTGTTGATTATAGTATATATAATTTATCCACTCTACCTTTTTATTAATCGTGATAATTGGTATGATGGACTCTATACCGACTACTACTTCATCTCTGGCTTTAAACTCGAATGGAATTCCTCATGGCTGCCCTATAACATCCAAATATATTTTCTTATCATCTACAAACTAGTGATGGGATGACCGACTCTTTTTATTGATTCGAACCTTTGACTCTCGAACAGTAAAATGAACGAGTCGTGAACAAATCTTGAACTAATTATTTCATTCGTTTTACACCAGGTAGCGCTATAGCCCTATTGTGGGTGTTGTAAAGAAGGCTGCGGTTCTACGACACTAAATACTGAAGGCAACGTGGTTTGCTTCCGCTGACAATATCTACAAAGTACACAAAATGCCATAAGCAATTAAAACCATGCGAAAAGCTAAGAAATAAAAACACACCACAATGTGAAGATGAGTTAGAGCAAAAGAGACCCGAGTAGTGATGCGTCGTTCGCGAGTGATTCGTTCAAAATGAACGAATCTTTCATATGAGTCGTGACTCCCGAGTCATATGAAAGATTCGTGACTCGTGACTACCAAGTCATGTTAAATATTTATTCATATTGAACTCACGAATCACTCACAAATCACTCACTGTGAACTAATCACACTCTGCGAACTAATCACTCACTGCGAACAAATCACTCTCTGCGAACTAATCTTTCACTGTGAACTAATCTTTCACTACGATCTAATTACTCTGCAAACTAATCTTTCACTGTGAATTAATCTATCATTGCAAACGAATCACTCTATATGAACTAATCTTTCACTGTGAACTAATATATCGCCGTGAACTAATCTTTTGCTGTGAACTAATCTTTCGCTGTGAACTAATCATTCATTGCAAACGAATCATTCATTGCAAACGAATCACTCTCTGTGAACTAATCTTTCATTGCAAACG
>NC_024328.1:16213273-16214208 GCF_000523025.1 Cynoglossus semilaevis
TTGATCAACTTCGACACTATCAAGAAGAACTTTCACAAAGTATAAAGAAAAGACAAAAGTCGTTGCTCGAGTTCACCTGTGCACAGGGAGGATCCAGCGGCGAGTCAGAGGATCGACTGCTGAATTCTGAATTCTCCTCAACACATCACTACTACAAACCTTTTCTCGCTTCGATCACTGTGCTCAATTATTTTTTCCATGCCTGTATATATTACCGTTATGGGTCTTTTTAACCTTACCAACGTACACAACCCACCTAAATGGTAATGTATTCATTAATTTATCTCCCCCACACATTCAATAACTATCTGCAATAGAAAATGTCTGGTCTACAAAGAAAAATAATGTGGGTATTGTGGATGAAATGTATTCATATGTTCGTAGTTTATAGAAGTATGCAACATATATAATCATGTTTTATAATAGAATAAATAATCATAAGAGATGTGCTAAAACATATAACCAGTTTGAACATAAAATGCTGCTTAAAGCTAAAACTGAAAATATGCAGCTGTAAGAAAAGGAGCTGCAAGGTTGAGGGGCACCAAGGTTTGTTGTTACAAGAGGAGTACTTGGTGAGATAGGGATCAGAAACTAGTAGATCACAATTTGACAACGGCTAGGTTGAAGGTTAGAGCATAAGGTCACAACAACAGCACTTAGGTGCGATAAGAACAGGATGAGAAACCAAGGGAGTAGATGTTGTTGTCAAAATGTATGTGTGTGCGTAGAACAAACGAAGTTTGTACCACTTGACATGTACCCCCTGGATGTTGGAGAGAATAAAAGAGCCTGAGTTTGGGGAGAGAGCAGGATTCAGCAGTCAACCCCCTGACTCTCCGCTGGACTCTCCCTGTGCACAGGTGAACTCGAGCAACGACTTTTGTCTTTTCTTTATACTTTGTGAAAGTTCTTCTTGATAGTGTCGAAGTTGA
>NC_024328.1:16224292-16238192 GCF_000523025.1 Cynoglossus semilaevis
TTCGTGCTTTACTCACCAGATTAATTAATACAGCCCTAGCCCCAAACTCTGAAGATGTACCACACATGTATCCATTGTTAGCCACGGAACCCGAGGAGTGCGAAGATTATCAGCTAGAAAATCGAGAAGCATACTTCTATGGTAATGTTGAACTCTGAAAAGAGTTCAAAAGGGGGAATTGTGGATGAAATGTATTCATATGTTCGTAGTTTATAGAAGTATGCAACATATATAATCATGTTTTATAATAGAATAAATAATCATAAGAGATGTGCTAAAACATATAACCAGTTTGAACATAAAATGCTGCTTAAAGCTAAAACTGAAAATATGCAGCTGTAAGAAAAGGAGCTGCAAGGTTGAGGGGCACCAAGGTTTGTTGTTACAAGAGGAGTACTTGGTGAGATAGGGATCAGAAACTAGTAGATCACAATTTGACAACGGCTAGGTTGAAGGTTAGAGCATAAGGTCACAACAACAGCACTTAGGTGCGATAAGAACAGGATGAGAAACCAAGGGAGTAGATGTTGTTGTCAAAATGTATGTGTGTGCGTAGAACAAACGAAGTTTGTACCACTTGACATGTACCCCCTGGATGTTGGAGAGAATAAAAGAGCCTGAGTTTGGGGAGAGAGCAGGATTCAGCAGTCAACCCCCTGACTCTCCGCTGGACTCTCCCTGTGCACAGGTGAACTCGAGCAACGATCTTTGTCTTTTCTTTGTACTTTGTGAAAGTTCTAGATCAACGAACCTGGGGTGGTAAAACCTTACCACGACAGTATAGTTATATTTATGTTTGTACAGTCTTGATCTAAATCCTCTGAGGGGTTTTCAAACCAAATTGGCTCTGTATTTGATGGTCTGTTAACATGTGGAAACCAAGATAATACCCAGGTAATTTTACATTTAACAGTTGTGTTTCTTCCTTCAACTCCATCTAGACATCTAAATACTCCACTTGCATAACATCCATATTCTGCCTCCCGGTCTATTTTGTAGTTTGTTGGGGCTTCCTCACTCATCACATTAATTTTGAAATTGGTACACTTTTCATCATACTTATAACCTCCAAATGTCAGATAAGTATGTGATTTTTGGGAACCATAAAATAATCTGCATCCCAGTCCGCACACCGGCTGACAAAAAAACCTTGGGGCATCATCATTGCTGGTAAATTTTCCCGTGTTACATACTTGGTTTTGGTATTTTGCACATTCCTCAGAATTATACTTCTCTGGGATCACTATAGGTCTTGTTCTAGGTGCTTTTGAGCACACTAAACAATCGTCTTTAGTCATGTCTTTTACCCTAGCACACATACTCTGCCCACAGTCCTCTGACCATATCCTCTTTGGGGTTTTTGGCCAGGTTCTTGGACTGGTTTTGTGGCCATCTTCATTACATCTCATAAGTACCAGTACTTCTAATTCACCCTGAGGATCATTACATTTTGCATAGGAATTTTTATTTTTGTCATTAATTAGATTTTCTTGCATATTTATTTCACCATTGGCTGCAACCGTACTAATGGTTTCAACCTCTCTTTTTGCTGTTGTTTTCAACAATTTGGTTGTTGTTGCCAACTTGGATGAATCGGTAGTAGTAAAAGTGGTGTTGTGATGGTGATGACTGGAGTTGTAGGGCTTATAGTCGTAGCTAAAGTTGTAGATGTTGTGGCCATGACTGGAGTTGTAGGGCTTATGGTAGTGGTAATAGCTGCAGTTTTTGTGGTGAGGGCTGTTGGGTGTGCTTGTGTTTTTACCATATCACCTAGGGCCTGGTTTAATTACTCTGTGGGATTTTATTGTGGTTACAATGTATTTGCGGTGGTACTCACGGGTGTAACCATGTCCCCTAACGGCATACTACATAGTTTGTCCAGTGTTGGTGTAGCATACTTCACATCCCACCGTACTGTTACTTCATCTTTGACATCTTCCGATGGTGTACTAATGGTTTTAAATTCATATGTTTTATTGTAATTTAATGCTGCATAGTCTACTTACATGATCCATCCACATGGTGCTTTCAGTATCTCTGGCATGCATTTATCTACTTCTTTGTCCCACACAGAGGTCCCTGTTTTGTTTGATATCCAACCACAAAGAGCTTCTCTGCTATCATCTTCGAGAATTTCTAAAATCATCACCTCTTGGCTTATTGTGCCTTGAGGCCGTTCTTGTTCAGGAATATGTAATTTAAATCTCCCCCCTGTTACTACTTCTGTCCTGAGCAGTTTATTTCCATGTAATACTTCTGGTATGTCTGCGCTAGTTCTTCTTTTTCTTTTGGCTCCCTTTTTCAGGGGTTGCCACAGCGAATCATTGATTTCCATGTTCTTTGTATCTTCTACTCTGACTCCAACTATCTGTATGTCCTCCCTCACTGCATCCATATATCTCCTCTTTGGCCTTCCTCACTTTCTCCTACCTGGTAGCTCCATCTCTAACATTCTTCTACCAATGTATCCACTCTCCCTCCTCTGCACATGTCCAAACCATCTCAATCTGGCTTCTCTAGCTTTTTGTCCAAGCCTTCCTGTCTGTGTTGTCCCTCTAATTACCTCATTCCTGATCCTGTCCAGTGTCTTGTCACTGCTAAAGAGAATCTTAGCATCTTCAACTCTGCCACCTCTAGCTCCGCCTCCTATCTTCTGCCTATTGCTACCGTCTCTAAACCATATATCATGGCTGGTCTCACCACCGTCCTGTAAACCTTTCCCTTCACCTTAGCTGACACTCTTCTGTCACAGATCACTCCTGACACTTTTCTCCAGCTGTTCCATCCCGCCTGCACTCTATTCTTCACCTCTCTTCCACAGTCTCCTGCACACACAAAATGTCTACTCTTTTTCTCTCCATCACATCAGCCAGTTCTCTACTTTTCCTTGTCATTGTACCTACATTCAGAGTTCCAAACTTCAGACCAACACTTCTATTTTTCCTCTTTTCTCTTTTTCTCCTAACCAAACACCCTCCTCTTCTTCTCTGTCTTTGACTAACAGTAGCCCAATTTCCATCAGTGCTTCATTGTTAACCCGGGCCTCGACCGATCCGGTATGGAAATCATTTTAGTGGTTTGCATATTTGATTTGGCTAAAAGTTTTACGCCAAATCTGACGCAAGTCTGACGCAGCCCTTATTTATCCGGGCTTGGGACCGGCACTATAAAACACTGATTTGTGTACCCTAGTAGCTGGTTTCGTACCCTAGTGGCTGGTTTTGCTAGTTACCCTCTCTAATTCTAATTCTTCCCATACTGAACCGTCGTTGTCCGGGTCCACTACCCTAACTAGTGCTCTATATTCGTAATTGGGGTCCCACTGCGTTGCCAATTTAACTAGTATTACTATCACTCTCCCTTTTATCAATGTAATTTGACACTGATCTACACCCCATCTGACACCATCTTTTCCCCTGTTCATACTACCTAAGACTGTTTTCTGAATTACCACTTGAATGTTGTTCCTTGTATGGCTTTGTAAATTCCACTGGAAATTCTACGTCACCCTTCCAAATCCATGCTGTGTATTTGCCTTTTCCTACGTATCTTTACACTGTTTTGCGTGTGACACACAAATTGGTTTGTACATTTGTTTTTTTATGACAATGCTGGCAGAGTGTCTGGTGTGGATGTTTTTGCATCATACTCATCTGCTTTAAACCACTGGACCTTTGTCCGGGGCTGGATCACTCTTTCCTCTCTCACTTCTGACGTCGCTTTTGCTTTCTGCAATCATCCAGACTTGGGTGCACAAAAACGTTAGTGTTATTATTTTCAGTTTTGACACTTCTTTCATCTTTCTCCTTTTCTGCTGTATTTTCTTCATCCTTTATTTGACTCTTTGTACAATGGTTCAGATGATACCACGTTGTGCGTTCCCAGCGTGGTTGGTGCCACTTCCTTAGAAACACCTTAATGTATAACACGTCTCCTGGTTTCACTGGCTGTTCCACCTTCTGCTCCAGGTTCTCCTCTCTGGCTTTTTCCTGCACATAGATAGCTCTGTGGATCATAGTTCGATACTTCATATATGCTTTTAACTCATTTGTTCAAGCAGAGGTCCTTTAAAGGGACCTCGTAGTTGTGGTGCTGGCATGGGTCGACCCGTTAGCATTTCATGCGGTGTTAGATGCGTGATTCTATGCGTTTGCATTCGGTAGCTCATAAGTGCTAGTGGCAAAGCTTCCACCCAGTTCAGTTTAGTAGCAGCACAGATTTTGTTTAGCTTAGCCTTTAGGGTTCCATTTATTCTCTCAACCATTCCTAGGCTTTGTGAGTGATATACTGGTCCCAACCGTTGTTTGACTCTTAGCTGTTGTAGAATAACTTTTGCTACTTTCTGCACAAATGCTGACCCATTGTCAGAACTAATTTCAGATGGAATACCAAATTATGCTATTACCTCTCTTATCAGTAATTTAACAATAGTTTCAGCACTTAAATCTTTTGATGGTGTAGCTTCAACCCATCTATTAAATCTGTTAATTATTACGAGCATGTATCTTTTTCCTTAAACTGATTTTATCATATCGACATAATCCATAACCAGATGTTTAAATGGACCTTCTGGCACTGAAATATATCCCACAGATGTTTTTACACTTTTCTTCACATTATTTTGAGCACATATTTCACATTGGCGCAACACTTCATTGCTTGCATGTAGGGCGACCAGTACCCCTGCTGTCTAATCTTCTTCATCACCTCCCTCCTGGCACAGTGATCTACATTGTGTATTTCAGAAATCAGAATTGACAGCAGCGTCACTGAAGCCACTAACAGACCGTCTTGTGACCTCCATAACCCTTATTAACTCATTGTTGAACCCCTCCTTTTCCAGATATCCTGTTCACTTTTAGTTGCTTCTTTTGTATCAAAACGATATCTTCTGGGGTAGCCACAGGCTCCAACGTCACTATTGTTGCCAAAATGGCCACCTGACATACAGCTGCTGATTTGGCTGCTTCGTCGGCAGCGTTGTTTCCACGAATCACAGCATAATTTCCTTTGCTGCAATTACAGTAGTTCTTTAATTTGGTTGTAGTGTTGAGTTGGCGTTCCGTCAGTTCTCTGGAACCCTCTTTGTTTCCACACAGACGCAAACAAATAACATACTCCGTGAGCATATGCTGAGTCAGTATATATGTTTGCTGTCTTTCCTCTGGCTAGTTTACATGCTTCAGTTAGTGCTTTTAATTCTGCCAATTGTGCTGAGCATGGCTGCTCACACCTTTCTGCCTTTTCTGTTTTAAACTCATTACATTCCTGTCTAGCTACAGCAAAGCCTGCATGTGTTCCTGTGTGGTCTCTATGAACAACATCAACAGAATATGTCACCTCGGCCCCCAACAATGGTGTTGACTCCATGTACGGCCTTAGTCTAGTGTACTTCATGGTCTCAGCTTCACACTCATGGGGTTCTCCTTCTTCCTCTGAGGGCACAAAGTTAGCTGAATTTGTTGTATTACATCTGTGTATTGTCACATCTGGATATGTTAGCAATGCCATGTACTGCAAACACCTAGCTTGAGTTATCACAAATTTACCTTGGTTCACCAATTCACCAATTTTGTGATGTGTCAGAATGGTAACTGGATACCCCATAGCCACTGTTGCACTCATATGCGTAATGTACTGCAAAGTCGAGCAGAGCTGAGAACACAAACAAGAGTTGAGCACAGCAACAGACCTGCTCAGGAACAAACTAGGAACAGCTACAACGAAAAACTTGACACAACACTGGCACGAAGGATACAGCACTCACAAAGACAGCGCTCACAAAGACAGTCACTAACCTACACACTGATCCAACTACAATCACAATGATCCAATTACAATGATCCAACTAGGGCAGAGTGAGGGAGAGAGGTATATATACACAGGGAGCACCAGGTGACACAAGTGAAGCTAATTACAGACAGGTGAGTGTGATCACAAAGATTACCCCACACAGCATGAAAAGGAAACAGACAGACATGACAGTAATCCTAATGGACGTCCTCTGGACGTCCAAAAGCCTACCACCAACCCTCTGGGTTGGGTGGGTGGGATACCGAAACAGAACTGAAAACAAGGGCTATTCAAAAAAACTAAAAAAACTAGGCCCAAAGGGAAAAAACGGAAGAAGAAAAAAAAATTCCAGGCCCAAGTACCCTAATACTTGGCCTGGCCCTTTTTGTACATTGGTCTAGGGAACTTGTGTCTTTGGTAAGGAGTCCTTCTCCTAGACCAAGGCATGCCAACAGTCATAGGGTCTCCCCCAGCCGAACCAAGAACCACTGAGGGAGCGTCAGTCACAGAAACAGAAACCTCCGAGGGTGCAACGTCCCCAGGCACCTCCAGAGGCGTGACATCCTCAGTCACCCTCGGAACCACTGAAGGAGCAACAACTGTCACCGCCTCCCGGACCACTGGAGGCACAACTGCTGCCGCCTCCTGAACTACTGGAGGTGTGACCACTGTCGTCTCCCGACCCACAGGGGGTGTGGTCACCTTCGGAACCACTGCAGGTGTGATCACGTCATCTCCCGAACCACCGGGGGTGTGGCCACCGTCACCTCCGGAACCACCAGGGATGTCCGTCGTTGACGACTCCCAAACCTGTGGAGGAGTCATCGCTGCTGCTGCCACCTCCCGAACCAATGGAGGCGTAACCGCTGCCACCTCACGAGCCACCGGAGGTATGACCTCCGGCACCACCGGAGGTGTGGCCACTTTCACCCCCGGCACCACCGGAGGGGGGGACCGTCTCCTCCTGCACCACTGGGTAGGTGAGAGCTTCAGGAACCTCTGGGGAAGTGAGCGCCGCCACCTCTGGAATTGCTGGAGATCCCCAAATTACCCGAGGTTTGGGTGCCGCTGGCACTCGGCCCACCCGAGGCACAGACCAAGCAGGAGCCATCAGATGAGTGTCCGCAGCAACCCTGGGAACCAACAGAAGGGGGTCTGCTACGGACCCAGGAAGCACTGACCCTAACACCCCCCTTTAAGGGACGGCTCCTGACGTCCCAAAATAGGGGCTGGGAGGGTGGGAAAAACAGGTCCCACAGATGAAGAGGCTGCTGGAGCCGCAGAGATGGAGGTAGAGGCATCCACGGGCATGAAGCAGGAAGGGACAAAGAAGAAGGCTTTCGTCGACCCACTACAGGTCGCAGAGACAGCCGCAGCAGGCATTCTTCCAGGAACCAATGACCCTGGCCCTATTTTAAGGGACGGCTCCTGATGTCCCACAATAAGGGCAGGGATGGTGGGAAAAACTGGCAATACATTTGATGACAGGCCTACCACTTGTTCCAGTCTACTCTGGACTGGGTCTGGCGTTGCTTCCACAATGGCATTTCTGAACAGTGTCATCATTCATCTGCCTACCTCTTATTTTATCATGATAGTTATCTATGTCTTCTTCTATTTCTTGTATGTGAGATCGACTTAGTTCTCTGTGTAGGTCAATGCCGGTCAGATCTAAGTTCAACCATGTTAGATTTCAGTGGTTTTCACATTTGGTTGTGTCTGCAGCAGGTAGTTGCTAGGACACCAAACGGCTTTCCCGAGCACACACTGTCACATAGCCCCACACATTCGAAGGGAATTTCCCCAAATTCTCTTCACACCAACTTTATAAAACACCTCTACTCCCTGGGAACAATGGGAGATCTCCCAATCTATCTTCTCACGGGGCCATCCTTTCCTTTTGATCTACATAACCACCTGTGGTTGACTGGACTTTAGGGCTCCGTCCACTTCCCTTGTGATAAACCCCCACTCAGCAACAAAAGGTTCTTCCAACACTGCTGAATCGTGGAACAGCAGTGCCACATAGTGGCGACTGCAGGCATCACATGATACAAGAACAATAATATGATTGGCCACAAGAGGCCTAGGCTCTCTCTTCCATTGGCCTACAAGATTTAAACACACACGCGGGAAGAAGAAAACCACTCCCCCCCACACAAGTATATAAGCGTAAACAACTAATGATACTTTAGAAGTTATTCTTGAGAAGTTAGAAGTTATTCTTGAGAGGATTTGCGTATTAACAACCATTGTATGAGATTTCCTTGAATACTTCCCCAGTCGTTTATTTTGCTTTATTGTTGGACCTGTTTTGTTTGACGTTTTGCTATTAAAACGAATCGACCATCTACAGCATATGTGTCAAACTCAAGGCCCGGGGGCCAAATGCGGCCCGCCAGGCTGTTTTGTGTGGCCCACGGGAGCTTAAAAAGCATTCACTAAACTCTATATATGCTATACATGATCGATTCAATCTTCCATTTACAACTGGCCCTTTAAGGGGAATTGTATTGCTGATGTGGCCCCCTGGTGGAAATGAGTTTGACACCCCTGATCTACAGGCTGTTTCCATTCCTTGCCTGAAGACACCTCGCACAGCAAGAACCTTTCAGCTATCTAAGATTGTCCTGCTTTGCTCCTGTTTAAATCTTTGTAGCAGCCTAGTATGGATGGTTTCCTCCTGGTGCTGCAGTATTTTGGAAGCATACCTGGTTCATCATTGGTGTTTGTCGGTGTTCTGTCTTTATTTTCATTATAATAAATACTAGTTTCACCTAATCCGCGTGATATTGTACTGTTGGTTGATCTAGTGTGTGAATTTTGGTGTGTGATTGTTTCATTCACCTTGTCCATATCAGTATTCTCATAAGGTGGCAGAATCTGTGCAGCATTTTCTGTTTCATCTTTAAGTATATCAAAATCTCCTGTTAATTTAACTGAGCCAGCTAAGCTGGGAGAAATCCCTGCAGTTAGCAGTTAGCTGACCATCATTGTTTCTCATTTGGCTGTTTATTATACTTTCTCTAAGTTTGTTCCGGTATTTTTGGCCTTCGTTTCTGAACAAATTTAGAATTTTCAACTCAAGCTCTCTTTTACTTTGTCTTTTCTTACTTTTATCTTTTGGCTTGTACTTTGATCCTTTTTCCATAATCTCACACATCTCCACATCAAATGTGCCATCCGTAGGCCAGGGCGTGGGCGTGCTTGCTGTACATTTTGCCCATTTTTAAGACAATTTTGTGATCTCTGATATATTCTGGGAATTTAGCACCCATTATCTCAGTGGGTCGTCCAGCCATTGTTATGTTACTGTGTTGTGTTTGAATACTGATGTTATACTGTTTTCTGTTTATTACATAGCAGCCTTTTTGAAATCTGTGTTGGATTTAGCACTAACTGAGCAGAATTAGTTTTTGTTTTGCTATGCTATTTATATATTTAAACCAATTATGCTATGCTGATGCTAGTTAATACATCGGTTTTAATTGCCGCTATGCTATTTAGGCTTGCAGATAAATGCTAGTTGCTAGGCTACCTCGGCTAATTGCTAATGTCTAGTTGCTAGGCGACTTCAACTAATGTTTACCCCCCTGGTGTTTTCTCGAATTTTTAACTGCTGAAAGATTCTTGCTGTGTGAGGTGTCTTCAGGCAAGGAGTGGAAGCAGCCGGTAGAAGGTCGATTTGTTTTATTGACAAACGTCAAGCAAAACAGGTCCAATAACAAAGCGAAATAACAACCAGGGAAATATTCAACGAACATACAACAAAGTTATTTAGTACTTTAAAATATTTCTCTCTCTGTCATCAGTGGTTTACGCTTTTTATACGTATTTTTGGGGAGTGGTTTCGGCGTCCCGGGCGTGTGTTTAAATCTTGTAGGCCAATGGAAGAGAGAGACTAGGCCTCTTGTGGCCAATCATATTATTGTTCTTGTTATCATGTGATGCCTGCAGTCGCCACTATGTGGCACTCTTGTTCCATGATTCAGCAGTGTTGGAAGAACCTTTTGTTGCTCAGTGGGGGGTTATCACAAGGGAGGTAGACGGAGCCATAAAGTCCAGTCAACCACAGGTGGTCATGTAAATCAAAAGGAATGGATGGCTTCGGGGTTCCCTGTGAGAAGGTAGATTGGGAGATCTCCCATTGTTGTGTGAAGATCTCCCATTGTTTCCAGGGAGCAGAGGTGTTCTTAGGGGGTTGGTGTGAACAGAATCTGGGGAAATTCTCTTAGAATGTGTGTGGCTATGTGACTGTGTGTGCTCAGGAAAGCCTTTTGGTGTCTTGGTGCAGACCCAACCAAATGTGAAAAAACCACTGGAAACCATTGAAATCTAACACTGCGCAATGTTTATTTCAAAATGGTGTTCGTTTCAAAATGGAGATTATGCACTAGGCCCAATTTCAAAATGGTGATTCCTTCAATATTTAGTGCACAGCACCAGTATCTCTTGCTGAGCACCCCAAAAACTTTTCTTACTGCGACACAAATTCAACAACATCAAACCCAGATTTAAAGGCACAATGAAATTAATGCACTAACATGAACATCTTCTTACACCGAACCCTGTAAGCTTACTAACACACAAAAAACAATTCTTCACTTTTAAAACTTCAGCTTGTTAAAACAGCTATCCGAATCAAATATCAGCCACAAAAATCGGCCACAAATATAAGAAACAAAAAACAAATTATTAGAACTTCAGCATTGTTGAAACAAGTATGTCACACTTGCACACGAACATTTAGGCATTCATCCAAACATACAGCTCATTCAGTTCGATCCAGAGAGAGGGAAAAAAAGAAAAAAAGGGGGGTGGGGGGTAAGACCAGTCACATAGACTCCTTTTGAACTTCACACCGCAGATTTTCACACTTCTGATATATTCTTTTCCAAACCCAATTACAAATCTTTTTTCACAAAGTTGCCAAATATGAATTGTTTTATCTTCAGCTACTTTAATCACATTCTGGGTTGTCCCAGAGCTACAAGCAATTTTTGTCACCAATGTTGCTTTACATGTAGCACATATATACAGTGATTATATGAGTTTATATGTATTTATACAAATGCACATAAGCTATATGACCCCTGTACTTATCCTTTGCCGACTGGAATAACCTTTATGTGAGCCTTACTTAGACCTCTGAGTTGCCAGCGCTGCGTTTTTTGTTTTACTCGTATGTGTGTGTTTTCGCTCACTTTTTCCTTGGCTTCTCCAGAATGTCTTGCTTAATTTCTAGTGAATTGCCTTTTCACGTATTATCATAAAATCCGGGGTTGACCCTGTAGTCCCAAAGGTGATCAGCCTAAACTTGTACTGTCAACATGTACACGTGTCCTACATAGCTTTTACACTAAAGCGCGCTTCGCTCCATACGTCAATTCCAACCGGGTTGGAAGACCCAATTCCAGTCCAGCTTCTAATTCACCACACGTCTCTTTCTTATTTTTACTTCTTTTATCTCTTTTACACTGCCGGGGATTTCTGCGAGACATCAGTGTCTGACTGGACATCACTCTGTCCAGTCAGACACTACTGCAATATACAGTATACTACTGCAATCTACAGTCAGAGCCTACTGAGAGTTTACACTTTACTCTGTCCAGTCAGACACCGCTGCAACATACAGTATCCAGTTACGAGTCTACTGAGAGTTTCCCATTCTTGCCAGTCTCACAGCTGCTTCCTAATCCATTGTTTCCAACTCTATAAAAGTACACAGCGCAGTGTTTATATTCATTTAGCTGCTGCTTCTGCATGCAGAGTCTAACGAGCATTGTGTCTGACCATGTGTGGTCAGACACAATGTGTCAATGTGGAAATTGAGTGTATATGACTACAATGGCAGTCTATACGACTACAATGGCATTGTCCATCAGCAATTCTTGAAATCATCAACTCTTCCATTGTCCATTTTCCTTCCATTCGTGCCATATTTCAGTGTGAAAAAAACAAAAACAGGTTCTCTTTGTATAATCCAAATTGACTCAAGAGTCAACTTGTGTTAATTTTGCCATCGTCCTTACTACTTCCAGGAAAGAAAAGTCAAAGTTAAAACACTTAATTATAAAACTCTGAACTGTCGATAGGTTTCTTGGAATTTTTTGGTCTTCGTACCACATTTTCATCATCATTTTCTCCATCTTCCCTTCTGTTGCGGTGTTCTTCATCACTGCTTCTGGGGGAGTCACAGTTCAACTTCTCCTCCTCGTCCTCCCCGTCTGATGTGCTCTTCCACTCCCTCTTTACCTTCTTCTCCTTTTTCCTCGGCTCTTTTAACAAAAGCTGTACAGACACAAAAACATGTATTGAAAGCTGCTTAAGAGCAGACAACAAGATGTACAAGCAAATGTTTTATCTGAAATGAAAACCAACCTCTCTAAAGGTTTGCAACAGGTTGCTACCAGAAACTGACAGGCTGATGTCAATGTGGTGCATGATGAAGAGAGGCTCCTCCTGGCTCTGGTACGGGAAACAAGCCAAATTGTCTGCTATAAACAGCAGCATATTCACCTCCGTTTTCTGGAAAAAGGGAAGGGTTGTGTTATAATTACATTTTTTAATAGTTAAAAAGGTAAAATGATTACTAGCAATTTTGTTCAGTATGTTGAATTGAGCACTTCTGTCTGGTAAACACAGAACTCCAGCAGAAAAATGTTTATCATATGCATAAAAGATCATAAGTGTCATCTAGGTGAACAGGAGATTTACACTGGACATTAAGCTCTTCAAACATGAGTCACAAGATATTTTACACTCACAGCACTGTCATCAAAGAGGTGCAGTGAAATGAGAAAAGCCCTGCAATGCTGCAGGTTCCCTGGATCATAGTGAAGAGGTCTTGTCTGAAACCTCTGATGATGGTCTTGCGAAACAAGTCGATGGCGAAGACACACCCTGGGGCATGATCAACCCCAGCGGGGCCTTCCTAGGGGGAGAGTGTCTAGTGATAATGGCCGAAACACTCGATGACCCCAAGGTCCACTACTGAAAATGTGTCTTACAGTAAGATAGCCAATTTATAAAAACAACCAACTAGGAAATGCCATAGTCCAGTAAGCCACTCTATTCCACCCCATCCCTTACCTCAGCCCCTTCCCTTACACTGAAGGTAAGTATAAGGATGACCCCCAATAATTCCCCTGCCACAGCCCTAATCCCCACCCTGTGATCATACCAAGGAAATCACCCTTGAGGTAAGTTGGCACCGCTAGTGACACTCAGGCACTAGTGGGGCCCAGGGAGGTGTTCAGATGAGCATGCCAGCACAAAGGCACTGGTGGAGGTGCGTCAGGCAGCAATGCCCAGCAGGCAGACCACCATCCTGTATTTTCATATAGGTACCTCTAATGTGTTGAATATAATTGTCTTTGTAAACAGGAGCGACAGGCAGAGCTACACATACATTCTCTGTCCGCTTCCTGCATCCGTGTGTCTTCCTCTTGAAGGTACGTCTGGAGGTTTTTGAGGATTTGGATTTTGAGGTTGATTGATGAGGAGCTGTCAACCAGAATACCACTGTACAAAGTCTTCACTTCAGGCATAAACATCTGGCTAGGATGCATGATCACAAGGAAACCTAAGGCAAGAGGAAACAAACACCAGAGCTGTAAGAACCAGTACCACATTCTTCAGCACATCAACAGTTCCACTTCTGCTTCACTTTTATTGCATGTAGATATTTTGCATAAGGAAGTGTACAGGGAGTGCAGAATTATTAGGCAAATGAGTATTTTGACCACATCATCCTCTTTATGCACGTTGTCTTACTCCAAGCTGTATAGGCTCGAAAGCCCACTACCAATTAAGCATATCAGGTGATGTGCATCTCTGTAATGAGAAGGGGTGTGGTCTAATGACATCAACACCCTATATCAGGTGTGCATAATTATTAGGCAACTTCCTTTCCTTTGGCAAAATGGGTCAGAAGAGGGACTTGACAGGCTCAGAAAAGTCAAAAATAGTGAGATATCTTGCAGAGGGATGCAGCACTCTTAAAATTGCCAAGCTTCTGAAACGTGACCATCGAACAATCAAGCGTTTCATTCAAAATAGTCAACATGGTCACAAGAAGCGTGTGGAAAAACCAAGGCACAAAATA
>NC_024328.1:16238628-16243150 GCF_000523025.1 Cynoglossus semilaevis
GTGGCTGGCAAGAAAGGGCCTAAAAGAAGAAAAACTAATGACATGGCCTCCTTGTTCACCTGATCTGAACCCCATAGAGAACCTGTGGTCCCTCATCAAATGTGAGATTTACAAGGAGGGAAAACAGTACACCTCTCTGAACAGTGTCTGGGAGGCTGTGGTTGCTGCTGCACGCAATGTTGATCGTGAACAGATCAAAACACTGACAGAATCCATGGATGGCAGGCTTTTGAGTGTCCTTGCAAAGAAAGGTAGCTATATTGGTCACTGATTTGTTTTTGAATGTCAGAAATGTATATTTGTGAATGTTGAGCTGTTATATTGTTTTCCCTGGTGAAAATAAATAATTTAAATGGGTATATATTTGTTTTTTGTTAAGTTGCCTAATAATTATGCACGGTAATAGTCACCTGCACACACAGATATCCTCCTAAAATAGCTAAAACTAAAAAAGCCCCACTCCAACTCCCAAAAATATTCAGCTTTGAGTCTTTTGGGTTCATTAAGAACATAGTTGTTGTTCAATAATAAAATTAATCCTCAAAAATACAACTTGCCTAATAATTCTGCACTCCCTGTATATTTGTATAAACGGTAGATGTTTGATGATTGGTTAATTTCATTCACCACCATTTATTTTTTGTTACCTTGTTTGAGCCTTTGAATTCTTTCAGATCGAAATCAAAGTATCGTGCCAGAGCACCCACTGTGAAGAGGGACCACAGCAGGAAAGGCTTGTTTGCTACTAAGGTTGGACTACTGGGATCCTCCTGATGCTGAATCTTAAGTTTGTTAAGTGCACCTAGAAAATAATGAAATACCAATGTTTATAAATGTATCATTTGACCATTTCTAGATTGATTGGCACTTCATCAAGCTAAAAGCTAACTAACCATAGAATCTGTTAATGTAGTCACTTTGTTGACAACGGCTCCAAGGCAGCTCACACAGTGCTGCACCACCTACACAACAAGCAAAAACAACTGTCTAATCGATTAATTGTAACGCACACACACACACAAAAAATTCTACAGCTTCACTGGTGATCAGCTTCATTAGATCTCCGTCAGTGGTGGCAAGGGAAGTTTCACTGGGGTGCTCCAGAAAAAGTCATCACAGAAAAAAGAATGAAGCTAGTGTGTTTGCTAAGGCAATTCAACTTCAGTTGAATTTTCTATAAAAACTAAAATAGTACAATATCTAGTAAAGGCAACTTACATTACACTTTGTGGTCAGGAAGGGTTGCATGGTCATGGCATGTCTGACCATCAGCTGGGTCATGATTTTGCTGAACAAGTATAAGGTGGTGATCCACGCTACTAGGCGTGTTGAGCTCACAACTTTGTTCTCTGCAAGTAAAAATGAAACAATAAATAACAAATTACAAAATGGGACGTTTCTGACATTTACAGGAGTTCTCAGATTCACATTTAGGTACTTTACCTAACTTTTAACATTTTGTTTGAGTCAAGACTGATAAACTCAACCAAAAGTACTTGGCTACGGTTTCATGTAACAACTGAAGTTAATGTCAGCAGAGTTGCTTACCAGCAAGTGACTCCTCATATTTTAGGATATGTTCTACCAGATTGTCAACTAGTTGAACACAGGCCTTCTTGGTTGGTTTATATGATGCATCCTCTTGAGAAGCTACAGTGACAAACATTTTGATATTGTGAACACTGAGGTATTTCGACAAACTAAAACCCATATCTGTAGTCAAACTCTTACATTCTGGAAAAGTTGCTCAAACCAGTCGTAGCCAGTGTCTCGACACGCTGCCAACTGTCCACAGATTTAAACAATATTTGAACCCTGGTTAATGGCTGATGAGTGATTTCACTTGCCTATTTGTCGTCATGGGCTGGAGTTGGAGTGAACCACAACGTCTGGAATGTCTCATTCACCAGTTTCTATCAATATCATTTTTTTGGGTAGTTTTTATTATTATTATTATTATTATTATTTTAGTTTGTTTTTTGAGGGGGGCACAAAGTGCTCTTAGTTCTTACCTTGATACCATCTTCGTCATTGGCGCTGCGGATCATCCTCACACACATCTCGGTGATCTTACTGAATGTGGGTTGCTCCACACAGATGTCTTGATATTGTCTTGATCACTCATTTCCGTACACTGATACCGGTGTCCTGTAAAGACCAAGTAATAGAGCTCATATATACAGCAGTGATTACACTCATTAATTAATAAGAGTTTTAAAGATAGTTGAATATAAAAAAGATTGTAAACGTATTACAAACTAATTATTTTATTTTATTAGAGCGACACACTTACAAGATGTTCGCCATATCAAGCATCCTTTCTATATTTGGTTTTCTACTAGTACTGCAATAGCATTTTCTATTATATTATAATATAAACCCTGCAACGGCAAGTTACACTACAAAGACACAAACCACAATAGTGTTTAAGCAACGAAGCATCATACCACTCTTAGACAAGACAAAGAGGTACCTAACCTTAATTATAAGGAGAGTGTTTCCAGTTCTAATAGTTCATTGTTCTTGCTGCATTAGAGTGAAAACGATTATGCTTGTGCTAAACAGTTGTTACAGAAGCATATGTAGATTTTGCAAAGAGAATGGAAATGGCTGTGGTTAACACCTATTTCCAAAACAAAGAGGAACACAGGGTGACTTAAAAGAATGGAGGCAGGTCCTCACAGATAGATTATATTCTATGTAGAAGAGGTAATCTGAGGGAGATTAGAGACTGTAAGATGGTGGCAGGCGAGAGTAGCTCGCCAGACAACATTGGATGGTAATGTGCAAAATGACGATGGAGGTGAAAAAAAAAACTATTATCAGAAATATTATTTCATACCAAGTTCATACATAGTTTAAGATAGAGTGTATGCATATATCATAAGAGAAGTAAAATACTTGGTGGAAATAATAATTCAATATGTGAAAACAACCTACACACATGGCTGGGGTGTCAAAAGAAGATGGTTTAGTAGGTATTCTTTACTGATAATCATTCGTTTAATTAAACCTTCCGAGTCACCATATATGGACCTATTGAGTTATAGCAGAGCAGTAATATTTCTACAATTCCCCCCTTTGATCTTTGCTAAAAGATCACTTCATCTCCAAGACAGTCACCCCCTTATAGTTCGGAGTCACCACAGTAGCTGAAAGACCAAGTTTCCAACTGGCACAGAAATCACGTATACCCGGGGCCATGGTGACATAATTACCACAGATATGTTGTGTTGGGCTGACTGCTCGAAAGATGGTTTTCTCACATAATGACCTGGCTCAGGTGATACAACAACAACCACACATAGTAACAACAGCTAACACAACCATGTTATAGCTGACATAACAACATTTTTCCATTCCATTTTGTAAAAAAGTCTTCCAAATCATTCTGTATACAGGAATGTTCATGCATTTGTGCAGACAACATAAGTAACCCTTCAAGTGGCCGCCTCACTGAACCGTCGGCGGCTGTGTTATTGGGAATGGCGCAGACTTCTCAGCAAATATTCTGTCTATCAGGTTCTTATTCTGAAATGATATCATAAAGTTAACTTGCAGCTCATCAGTCAATTTTTTATCAGCATCTTGAGTCATATCAGCCAGGTGCAGGACACTGTAATGTATATAATTGATTCGATCATCATTTTTATTCCCCATCACTGTTACAATCACACAGGCTATTACCACTGTAGGTGCAATGGGTCGAGTGCTGCTTAGGAGCACTCGGTGTTATCAACCAGTCTCAAATTAATAACACAACCAGTCTCATTAAAGTTATCTTTAATTATTATTTTAACCTACTAATATAGCAATAATGTATTACTTGAAGTATTACAAATATACTAAAATCAATAGTATCCAATAACAATTAAATATCTGAAGGATTTTGAGAGTTCTTGGCAAATTGGGTGGCTTCAATGAATAAAGTAACAACACAGACAAACACAGTTTACAAAAATAATCAAATTTATTTATACAACACTGTCAAGTTAATGACGGTGATTGAACTCATAAACAATGATCATTATAACAAAACAAGGCGTGTGTAGGTGTGTGTGTGTGTGTGTGTACTTATGTGCGTGTGTACACGAGTGGTCGTGTACGAGAGAGAGATGTTGCCTCTTAGCCACCAAGCAAGCGACTGAGCCCTTGAGGCGTGTTCACATACGCGACTGCGCAGTGGAAGAAGAACTGCGAGGTAGAAGGAACGGCAACAGGAAACACGTGAGGCGTGTATGCGCTCACGGAGGTGTGAATGGGTGTTGTGTACGCGCACCAAGATGCGCTCAGGTACAATGAAACAGTGCTTGTGATGTTATCAAAGTATAGGGGGGAAGGGAGGCGTACCGCGTGGTCTACTCCAGACAAAGGACTTTGCCGGAGTTTTCCTGATCTGTCCCTAAGTTTAAATAGCACTTAACAATACTACAGATTAACTAACGTGCCCAAATGCCAGCCTTACTGTAGTGAACGTCTGCTCGTATTTAGAGGGTAGTGGAAAGTCCGTGCTTCTTGGGTC
>NC_024328.1:16246781-16269179 GCF_000523025.1 Cynoglossus semilaevis
ACGAGAGAGAAAGATGTTGCTACCAAGCATGCGACTGAGCCCTTGAGGCGTGTTCACATACGCGACTGCGCAGTGGAAGAAGAACTGCGAGGTAGAAGGAACGGCAACAGGAAACACGTGAGGCGTGTATGCGCTCACGGAGGTGTGAATGGGTGTTGTGTACGCGCTCCAAGATGCGCTCAGGTACAATGAAACAGTGCTTGTGATGTTATCAAAGTATATGGGGGAAGGGAGGCGTACCGCGTGGTCTACTCCAGACAAAGGACTTTGTCGGAGTTTTCCTGATCCCAATACTGATAACGTTACAAGTTAACACTGAAATGCTGACGGTGTACAAGAGTATAACACCGAGTCAGGAGGTTAGAAAAGAAGTGCATGCAACAGCCTAGCTATAAAAGCAGCACAGATTTCAGACAACAAAATTCAATATGCATACTTAAACTGTCCCTAAGTTTAAATAGCACTTAACAATACTACAGATTAACTAACGTGCCCAAATGCCAGCCTTACTGTAGTGAACGTCTGCTCGTATTTAGAGGGTAGTGGAAAGTCCGTGCTTCTTGGGTCTTTGCCAGAGCTGGGGACGTCCGTCTGGTTCCACTGTGTGCAGAGAGTCCTCTTGGTTCCGAAAGTCCGTTTCAGGAGGAAAAGTCTCTGACTGTCGATGTGCCGGTTCACACGAATACCGTTAGAAGGAATCCTGTCGCTTCTAACTTTTCAATAACTGCTTTGGTCGCAGCGCTACGTTACTTGTGTAACTTAATTACCGGTTAACTCAGTTAAGAAAAAGACGCTACTATTGCATTTATCACCGTGGGCAATGGTGTCTACAAAAGCGCGTTGGTTCTTAGTCTTCTGAGACGAGCAGGTTTTCTCTTTTCATCGAGGTCCTACGGAGCGAAAGTCCTGAACAGAGAGAACGATATTGGGCTGACCCCCCAATTTAAAGGTTGCGGAGGTTACTGATCGTGACGTATGTGGATTTACCGGAAGCAGTGGAATTATGGGAGTTTGAGTCCTTGAAAGGACTGTTGTAGTACCTACACCACTGTAAGTATTGCTATCCCTCTGATTCTTTTATCTTCAGGACACCCCAGCATGTTGCTTTGTTAAACATCAAACAAAATGTTTATGTAATGTTAAATTAAATTAACACACAAACAAGCGATTATACTATGATTATAATGAATAAGCAAGTTAAATGCAATATTTTCCAAGCAAAGGTTCTTGTTTTAAACTTCTTCTTGGGTCTCGCTCTTCGGGTGAGTCATCCGCTTGAGTAGTTTGGGTCATGTGGTACCACTTTCCTGGTCGTTCTTTCAGCTGCACAGCGTGTTGGGTCTTGGCCGATACCTCGTATGGATCGTCCCACCTGGGCTGGTTCCACCCCCTTTTGAGGACTTTCAGGCACACTCTGGCTGGAGGGAGACTCGCTGGTTTATATGGATCTTACTCTGTCTTTTTCCTGGGAGGTGTAGCTAAACACAAGAGACGTTAGAAGTTCCCAATATGGCTTGTACGCCATTTTGGGAAGGGTAGGGGTAAGGTGAACTGTGAGAGAGGATATGGGTCTAGGCAATAACTCAAATGGTGTGAATTATGTTTTCCTGTTTACAGATTGTTTACATGCCAGTAATGCCAATGGAAGAACTCTAACCCAATTCATGCCAGCCTGTCTCATAATTTAATGTCTCATAAGAGTTTTTTTTTTTTTATCGTTCTGCTTACTCTTTCTACTTTCCCCTGAGACTGAAATGTTAATTGGGTACTTAACAAAGTTAGGAAAAAATTGAAAAAGGTTATGGATGATATGGATAAGGTACAGTAAGTAATGGCCCTACAAGATTTACAAACTCCACCTGCACCCAGATTGATCTAGCTTTTACTAATAGGTCAGGAAGGCTCTTGAAATCATACAATTTGCTTACAGGAATGTCTGATCACAATTTTATAATGGTTACAAGAAAATTAAATAAAAAGCACTTCAAACCCTTGGCCGCCACTGAGTTCTATAGAATACCAAAACAGGAACAACAAAACTTCCAAGATTCTATCAAAGAACTAAACTGGGATGAATTGGTCTGTGGCAAAAATCAAGATGATGATTGTTCTAATATGGCCAACAAAATACAACAAATTATTACATAATTTACACGGCCAATTAAACTAAAAGCTAGAAAAATGGCCTTCCCTGGTTAAATAAATTTATTCTGAAACTCATGAAAGAACGAGATCACTCTTTGAAGCTGTCAATCAAACAGACACCAACTTATTTCATTGAGAAATAGGGTAGTGAAAGAAATAAGAAAATCTACCTCGAGTGATGGCTTATGCTTTTAGCAACTACTTAATTGAGTCTGTGTCCAGAACTTCTGATACATTTATTGTAAAACAAAGGAGGGAGTACCCTGTATTATCCGCAACACAGTCATTTACTATCACAAATATTACTAAAGTTATCAATTTAATTAAATCACTCAAACCATCTAAAGCAAAGGATGTTTTTGGAATGGACACGAACATCCTCAAAGACCTAGGTTCAGCTCTCACCACTTCTATTGCCTCAATCATTAATCTTTCAATTTCATCGGATCACTTTTCAAAGGCCTGGAAATTGGCTATTGTTACCCCTGTCTTTAAATCTGGTGACTCAACTTCTCTGCATAACTACCGCCCAATAAGCATTCTTCCGGCCATTTCCAAAATCGCAGAAAAATGGCACAGCAGATGTTAGGTTAACCTCCAGAGTCCCTCAGGGGTCAATATTAGGCCACCTTTTATTTAGTCTTTATAGTAATGATTTGCCCACTGTTTGTTCTGAAGCTGAATGCTTAATATATGCAGACAACACGGATTTCTTTGTTCATGGTCGTACCAAAGAAACTGTTGCTGCTAAACTCATTAAAACAATGTCCTGTCACATCTTGGTTACATGAGTACTGTCTACAGCTAAATGTTTCTAAAACTGTAGGCATGTATTTCACTAAAATAAATAGAATATCACCTGACCCCGATATACATGTTAATGGAGAAAAAATACAAATTGTCAGCCAATATAAATATCTTGGGCTAATAATAGATTCACAGCTCTCTTTTAAAGACCATATTGATAAACTGTATAAAAAAATCAAGTTAAATCTCGTACATTTTCGTGCAATTCGAAATGAAATGTCAACTGAAGCTGCAAAATTGTACTTCGATGATTTTCAGTCACTTCAACTATTGCCTAACCAGTTGATCCCAGACTGGTCAAAGTGCTAAAAAACTGTTGGAAGTCTTGTACAAACAAGCAATTAAAGTTATGGATAAAAAAATCTAGCTACTATCATCACTGTGCAATTTAAAAAATAAAGCATTTTAAACTGGGACATTTGCAGACTTAAAATTGAATTATAAAGTACTGCATAATTTGGCTCCAGATCCTCTAGCAGAGCTCATCAGCCAAAGAAAAAGCTCTGAGCGTGTCACACAAGGCTCTGTCAGAGGTGACTGTTACATTCCTCTGCGCAGGAACTTTTAGTCTGTCGGCCTGGTCAGTAAAGAGCATGAGTGCATGGAACTCTGTACCTGAGGAGGTTAAAATGAAAAAAAATTGAAAATGTGGCTTATCAACACCCACAGCTGCCAACACTAAAAGTTAGGCCTGTTGTGATGTTTTAATGTTATGATCAAATGTTATGTTGTGATATGTTGTATTTTTTCTTAATTGTATAGTAAGTGTTTTGTATTATATTGTATGTATTGTGTGCTTTCTGCCTTCTTACATCATGGCCAGGGGAATGCAGATGAAAACTAGCCTTCTGGCTAACTCTGGCTTTTTTAACCACGTGTAATCATGTGTTTTATGAAATTGCAACTGTCCCTTAATAAATAAACTAAACTAATCTGGGCCCTGCCATATTTTCTGCAAGTCCCTTACATCTCCCCATGTTTCCCAGAGCTCTGTGGTCTTACTCTTTGCTCATTACTTTCCTGACAACAGTGCTTTTCTCCATCCTCCATCAGGTCAGACATGTTAATGCCTTCTGACCTGTATTGTATGTGTGGTTTATCCAGTGTGCGCAGAATGCGTGTTTGTCTTATGTTGGAGTCAATGTGAATGTGTTCCGTTTTCTTCATGATGTTAGCCAGTCCAGCTGCAAATCTAGTGCAATGCTGGCTGTTTAGTTTCCATAGGATCAGGTGGTACACTGGCATAATGAAATATTGTCCTATCCCCCTTTTGTTTCTGGAACAAAACACAATGCACAGCAGTTTCTGAGACAGAAACATCCAAATGAAAATCTTCTGTGTAATCTGGAGTGGCTAATGTAGCTGCTGAAGCTAAAGCTATTTTTAAGTCAGTATTTGCCTGATCAGTCTCTGTCATCCAGTCAAGAGGTGCTTTTAGGTTTCACATACAGATGAAGTAGTACATCCTTAGTGGCCTGCAAGCAGCTTTGTGGTTCTGTGGCAGCTATGAAAATATCATCTACATATTGCACCATCAAACAGTCCTGTGGTAGCACAAGGTCACACAGTTTATTTTTCAATACTCGGTTAAAATACCTTGAGATAACTTGAATCCCAGTGGCTTAGTATTGTACGTGTATTGCTGACCTTTATAGGTAAATGCAAAAATTGGTTTCACTTCTGCTGCCAGAGGGAGAAAAAAGCATTAGCCAGATCAATAGTAGTGAACCACTGATGTGTCGGTGCTAATTGTGAGAGAGCTCTGCATGAGGGTTGGGTACAGGTAGACAAGGAGTAATCACAATGTTGTTTATCAATCTGAGGTTATGTGCCATTCTATATTTGTCCATACCAGGTTTAGGTAGAGGTAAAACAGGATTGTTACATGGGGACTGTGTGGGGGGTAGCACCCCTGCTTCCAAAAGACTCTGAATTGCGTCAGGTAACCCTGCCTTAGCTTGTGGTTTGTGTTTGTATTGATACTGATAGATGGTAGAGGTGGGCTTTACATCAAATGAAATAGGTGCAGCTAATGCACACCGCCCTACATCCGCAGGACTGGTGGCCCATATATCAGTAGGAATGGAGACAAGCATCCTGTCACTATCAGGATGATTGGTTTGTTCTCGGCCATGATGCCCAGTTATTATGTCATGCGTGGTCTTATGCCGTCATTAGGTTTTATACAAGTCCTTACTGGCAGAAAAATGTAGGTTAGGAATCTGAGTTGGTGCTCAATCAGTACTGAGGACCTCTTTTCTAACCATCATCCCTAATTCTTTGGCCCTGTGCCACTGCTAAGGAAACCACTGCTGTTGTTCTGGTGCAGATTCTACAGCGGCAGCCACTCCTTCTTTTCCCACATAAATGTCTTTAGTAATGATGGACCAATTTAGCCCATCCATTTTGGAAAATTGTTGGTAAATGTCATCACCTTCTTTATAATAAAATAGAGTGCACTGTGGTGGGTCACCACACCTGTTTTCTTTGGATCTTTCGGGTGCAGTAGAGCCCAATAAATGTCCATCATAGGTATGACTGGCCACCTTTCATCACACAGTAGCCATTGAGTCCCTGATGTTGTGGATGTACATAAACAGTTCACCCTATGTCCATCTGGAAACACCACTTCCACTTCATCAGGTCAACTTCGGGTCCAGTAAACTCACTTTCAATTTACACAACATGTCCCTGCCAAACAAATGTACAGGTGAGTCAGGGGCATAAATGAAAAAATGGGCCAACATCTGTCCTCGGACCTCAGTTCAAAGGCTTTGTGAATTGCAGGTGTTGTGAAATCCCAGAGAATGGAATATAAGGACAAGTGTTGACGTAGCGGCCCCATGTGTGTAGAGTGAGTTGCCCCAGTGTCCACCAGCATCAGTTGTTTCACCCCTTATTAGAATGTGGGGCCATGTTGGGATTGGGTGCCTGGTGTGTGGCACTCCCTCGCCCCATGGTGGCTGGCAGGTGCTGGTTAAACTGAGTGGGACATCCTCTCGTCCAGTGTCCCAGTTGTCCACACAGAAAGCATGCTCCCTGCATTCCTCCCTTGTTTCCATCCCTTCTAGTCCCCCTGCCTCCCATGTTATCACGTCCCCTTCTGTACATTCCTCCCCCTGTTTGTAATCACAGAGGAGGAAGAGGGTAGGGTCCCAACAGTGTCTGATACATGAGAGCTGGCTGATAACAACCCATAGGAACTCCCCCAGGTGGGCCTTGCTGTTGGGGCTGCCCATGAGGTGGAGTCTGCTGCAGGTCTGAAGGAGGGGCTGTCCCTGCTTGTTGCTGAACCATTTGTTTTTGAGTTTTGTTCTTCTTTTTGTCTGTGCTCGGCCCTGCACAATCTTTTGCCAATTGTAATTTCAACAGCTGGTTCTCCAGTTTGCTACCTGTCTTGGGCATCTAAGTACTGCTGGAGGTAATATATAAAATGTCTACGTCATGTGGTGTTAATCACATGTGGTAAATCAGAGTTACTTTCCATTTTTTCTTTTACTATTGAGGGTAACCCAGCTATAACAGCTGCTTGATACATTCTGCCAGACAATAGGTCATTTGGGGGGGATGTTCCTACTGGATTTAGCCATATCTCTATTGATCTATCTAGCTACTGAGCAGTACTTTCCCCAGGTTTTGGAATTATCATCTTAGGAGCAACCTGTTGTTCCTCCTTCCACTTAATTTGTATGTTCTGGGCCAATATATCATGTGTTCCATTAGAGGCTCTCTGTTTGGACTACTATACATCCCTGACTGCCGCTCCATGTCTCTCACCTCACACTCTGCTGCATACAAGTTAAAGGTAGCACGGGAGTCACCCAGAGTTAAGGTGCAGCCTGCAGTATTTTTTCTAAGAGTTCTGAGCCAACGTCCTCCCCCATCTGAGAGTGGAGGGAGCATGTCGGTAATAACTTGTCTATCAGTCCTAGACCACAATTTATAATGATATATTCGGCCTCCTGGACCCACTCGCAATGAATACATACAGTATTTAGCCCCGCTATGAGTTTTAGAGTTATCTAAAGCCTTCTCGTACTTTTGCTCATCTGTTTTCGTGATATCATTGTCTGACTAGTCCTCTGCATCGTGGTCATATATTATGTCATTAGTCTCGTCTGGGTCAGACTTACACCATTCTATGTTCCCAAATCACTCAAAGTAATTGTTGTTGTGTGTTTTGGAGAAGACTAGGGGGGTCAGCAGCTCATCCCCTGTTTTTTCTTCTTCTCTACTCCCCTTTCTCTTATCAGTCCTGTTTTCTGGTGCTTTGTCTGTATCTTTTGTCATAATTTACTGTCAAAGTAAATTTACTGTCAAATTGGAAAATGCCAATGTGGGACGAATGCCAGATGTTTTTAATTTCTTTGTTTTGCTCTGTTTTTTAGTATATGAAGGTGGACCCACACTTGGTGTTACAGATACCTGTATTTTTTTGTCACTCTACTCTCCCTGTCTCACTTCCTCTCTTTTCTTTCACAGACAACTGCATCTCCTGTACCTGCTCTTTCCATATGTCACTTGCCCTAACCAAAGCTAGAGAAGTTATTGCAGCTTTATGAATTAACTGTCTGTGACTCTTCTTTTCCTTAAGTATTGCCTTTAACTTCTTTCTGGCTTTTCTAGATGTCTCCAAATATTTTTTAACCTCTAAGAGTTTTATACTGTCCACCACACCCAACTCATACGCATAGGTTAGCTCGTCAAATCCGATTCTTTCTGTCCCTGACAGTTTCTGTTCCTCCTTCATCTTAACATAGTGCCTCGTCCCGTCCTTCAAAGCCTGTTTACACTTGCAATTACAATAACACCCGATTAAATTCTCTCTCTATCTGTAGTTTCTTCACAACAATTATTTCTCATCATTTATCTGTTAAATTCTCTTTCCATTTTTGCGTCTTTTTGGGGAATCCAATATTCCTCAAGGTTTAGACCTCTGTCCAACAAACCTGACTAATCCTTACTGGGTCCAGCTCGGCCTCGTCACGGGGAGTCAATTATCACCCGTGGAGAATTAACTTCTAACGCAGAGAATTCTAAAAAAACTTATGACACTTCACTGCCTTCACCAGAAGGGGTCTGTTTGCCAGCCACTGACTTCTTCAATTGAGGAACCTTCTACAGAGTTTTTCAACTCCGTGCCTCAACTCCTGGAGTTTATACCTCAAAAAGTCAGCGGCCTCAACAAAACAGTGACAGTACTATACCTCCCAGACTCCCCACAGAAGCCTGTTCAGCAGAAACACATGAGCTTCCTTTAATTTGCTGTAACACACAAAGCCTCCCACACAATTCCCAAACTTTCACACAAAACAGAGCCAATGTAACCCACAATTGCCCAGACAGGGATTGCCCAGGGATTTTTAAACCCGCCATACACAATTTTTACTCTTAACTCTCTCACGTTCACACTCAATCTGCAATCAGTCAGTCTTATCTACTTGGTGAAAGTTTTTTTAGAATGTTCAATCTGCAGTATTCTCTGCATCAGAAAAAGTTACTGCTTACCTTTTCCACAGTCTCCAGGCAGTCAAAACCTCCTTCACAGCCAAATCTGGCTCACCGCCAAGTTGAACCTGTCTGGCCTTGAATCACGTCGGGGTCACCAAGTTGTAGTGGATGTTCTTTTGATCCCAGGTCAAAGACAGGAAGGAAAGAGATCAAGAACAAGCAAGAGAGTATACAGAGTACATTAAAACAAAACAATTATGCATAAAACCGAACTTACAGAGACTTTTCTCTGGAGTCAGTGCTGATCTAGTAACCTGCCGATTACCCAGGACCTATGCCAGGAGCGTTACTGACCAACTGCTATACAGACATACAAACAAGTTTGATGTGGGAGTGGTTTTTCTTTCAATGACCTTCCTCTGCAGGTATGTTACCATGGCAACCATAGAATGTCTCCCTCTTCTGCTGCACTCGTTACAGGGGTTACATACCATTTCAGACAGGCACTAGTTGTTTATTATCTAAACAGTATTTCATACTGAGTTCCAATTTAGTTTGAGACAAGCACTAGGCACCTATTATCAGAAACACTACTTCATACCAAGTTCATACATAGTTTAAGGCAGATAATATCCATCTATCATAAGAAAAGTAAAAACATTTCACGGAAATAATCAATATGTGAAAACAACGTACACACGTCTAGGGTGTCAAAAGCAGGTGGTTTACTATTCTTTACTGATAAGCATTTGTTTAATTAAAGCTTCAGAGTCACCATACTGTATATGCACCTGTTGAGTTATAGCAGAGCAGTAATATTCCTACAAGGTGAAAAAAAGGAAAAGAGTGAAGACAGAACAAAAGATCAAGTGGTAGAAACTAAGGAAAGAGACATGTTGTGAAGACTTCAGCAAGGAAGGAAGGGCAGTTCTGGACCGTGTTGAGGAATTCCCAGATGATTGGGAGACTACAGCTACGTGATTAGAGAGACAGGTGATTAGAGAGACAGGTAGGAAGGTGCTAGGTATGTCCTCTGGGCAGAGAAAAGAAGACAAAGAAACCTGGTGGTGGAATGATGGGGTCCAGGAGAATATGCAGAGAAAGAGATTAGCAAAGAAGAGATGGGGCAGTGAGAGAACAGAAGAGAACAGACTGGAGTACAAAGAGAGGACAAGGGAGGTGAAGAAGTGGCCAAGGCCAAACAAAGGGCATATGAGGAGTTGTATGAGAGTTTGGAAACAAAGGAAGGAGAAAATAAGTTGTATAGGTTGGCAAGACAGCGAAATCAGGCTGGGAAGGATGTGCAGCAGGTGAGGTTGATTAAGGACAGAGAGGGGAATGTAATCACAAGTGAGGAAAGTGTGCTGAGAAGATGTAAGGAAAACTTTGAGGAGTTGTTGAATGAGGAAATAGAAAGGGAAAGTAGGAATGAGGAACCAGAGATTAGGAAGAAGGCAGATCAGATTAGAAAAGATGAAGTTAGAAAAGCCCTGAAGAGGATGAAGAGTGGAAAGTCAGTTGGTCCCAATGACATACCAGTTGAAGTATGGAAGTGCTTAGGAGAAGTGGCGGATGATTTCCTGACTAGGTTGTTCAACAGAATTTTAGAGACGGATACGATGCCTGATTAGTGGAGGAAAAGTGTTCTGGTGCCAATTTATAAGAAGGGTGATGTGCCGAGTTGTAACAACTACAGAGGGATGAAGTTGATGAGCCATACGATGAAGATTTAGGAAAGAGTAGTTGAAGCCAGGTTGAAGCAGGAAGTGGAGATTTGTGAACAACAGTATGGTTTCATGCCTAGAAAGAATACCTCAGATGCAATATTTGCCTTGAGGATGCTGATGGAGAAGTACAGAGAAGGTCAGAAGGAGCTGCATTGTGTATTTATAGATTTAAAAAAGGGAAGACAGACTGCTGTAGGTACTATCACAGCACTTTTAAGGACTCTAACTCCCATAGTTCCACTGCTTGCTTGTAAATCCACATACGTCACAATCAGTGACCATCATTGGGGTCAGCCCCAATTTCAGTCTCTCTGTTCAGGACTTTCTCTCCATGGAAACCCTGGTGAAAAGAGAAACCTGCTCATCTCAGAAGAATAAGAACCAATACGCTTTTGTAGACACCATTGCCAATAGCAATAAATGCACTCGTAGCGTTTTTTTCTTAACTGAGTTAACTGGTAATTAAGTTACACAAGTAAAGTAGCGCTGCGACCAAAGCAGCTATTTAAACGTTTAGAAGTGACAGGATTCCTTCTAACAGTAATCGTGTGAACCGGCACATCGACAATCAGAGACTTTTCCTCCTGAAGCAGACTTTCGAAACCAAGAGGACTCTCTGGACACAGTGGAACCAGACGGACGTCCCGAATCTGGCAAGGACCCAAGAAGTGTGCAATTTCCACTACCCTCTAAATACGAGCAGATGTTCACTACAATAAGGCTGGCATTTGTTATTTTTATCTCTAGTAGTGATGTGTCGTTCGCGAGTGATTTGTTCAATATGAACGAATCTTCATATTGAACTCACGAATCACTCATAAATCACTCTCTGCGAACTAATATTTCACTGCGAACTAATCACTCACTGTGAACTAATCACTCTCTGCGAACAAATCACTAGCTGCAAACTAATCACTCACTGCGAACAAATCACTCTCTGCGAACTAATCTTTCACTGTGAACGATTCACTCGCTGTGAACTAATGTTTAGCTCTGAACTAATCTTTCATTGCAAACGAATCACTCTCTGTGAACTAATCTTTCATTGCAAACGAATCACTCTCTGTGAACTAATCTTTTGCTGTGAACTAATCTTTCACTGCAAACTAATCTCTCATTGCAAACGAATCACTCTCTGTGAACTAATCTTTCACTGTGAACGATTCACTCGCTGTGAACTAATGTTTAGCTCTGAACTAATCTTTCATTGCAAACGAATCACTCACTGCTAGCACTGCTAGTGATAGCAAGACCGACTCTCGCAGATTCGTTTCATTTGTACATCTTCACATTGTGGTGTGTTTTTTTTTTTTTCTTAGCTTTTCACATGGTTTTAATTACTTATGGGATTTTGTGTACTTTGTAGACTTTGTCAGCGGAAGCAAAGAATGTTGCCTTATTTAGTGTCGGATAACAGCAGCCTTCTTTACAACGCCCACAATAGGGCTAAAGCGCCACCTGCTGTGAAACGAATTAAATGATTAGTTCAAGATTCGTTCACGACTCGTTCATTTTACTGTTCGAGAGTCAAAGATTCGAATCAATAAAAAGAATCGGTCTTCCCATCACTACAGTGAAAGATTAGTTTGCAGAGTAATTCGTTTGCAATGATAGATTAGTTCACAGCGAAAGATTCGTTTGCAGATTAATTAGATCGTAGTGAAAGATTAGTTCACAGTGAAAGATTAGTTAGCAGTGAGTGATTTGTGAGTGATTCGTGAGTTCAATATGAATATGACTCGATAGTCACGAGTCACGAATCTTTCATATGACTCGGGAGTCGCGAGGGATTCGTTCCAAATGAACGAATCACTCGCGAATGACACATCACTACTCACTGCAAACAAATCACTTGCAAAGAGTCTGTCTTTCCATCACTAGACTGAGCACTTGAGGCGTGTTCACATACGCGACTGCGCAGTGGAAGAACTGCGAGGTTGAAGGGATGGCAACAGGAATCACCTGAGGCGTGTATGCGCTCACGGAGGTGTGAAAGGGCGTTGTGTACGCGCACCAAGATACACGCTTGTATGTCGCTTCTAAACTTTTGAATAGCTGCTTTGGTCGCAGCGCTACGTTACTTGTGTAACTTACTTACCGGTTAACTCAGTTAAGGAAAATACGCTACTAGTGCATTTATCACCGTGGACAATGGTGTCTACAAAAGCACGTTGGTTCTTATTCTTCTGAGACAGTTTCTCTTTTCAACAGGGGTCCCACGGAAAGTCCTGAACAGAGAGACTGAAATTTGGGCTGACCCCCCGATTTAAAGGTATGTGGAATTACCGGAAGCAGTGAAATTATGGGAGTTTGAGTCCTTAAAAGGACTGTAGTAGGATAACATAATAATTAAAGATAACTTTAATGAGACTGATTTGTGTTGTTGATTTGTGACTTGTTAATAACACTGAGTGCTCCTAAGCAGCACCCATTGCATCTACAGTGCCAAGGGAGGACTTGTGCTTTTGTATGAGTAAGTCAGCAGTGGCAGAGAAGTATGTTAGTTTGGTGCAGGACATGTATGCGAATAGTACAACAGTAGTGAGGTGTGCTGTTGGAAGGACAGAAGACTTCATGGTGGAGGTGGGACTACATCAAGGATCGACCCTGAGCCCCTTCTTGGTTGCTTTGGTGATGGACAGATTGACAGATGAGGTCAGACAGGAATCCCCATGGACTATGATGTTTGCAGATGACATTGTGATCTGTAGTGAGAGTAGGTAGCAGCTAGGAGAGAGCCTAGGGAGGTAAAGGTTTGCACTAGAAAGGAGAGGATTGAAGGTCAGCCGCAGCAAGACAGTACATGCGTGTAAAGGAAAGGGAGTGAAACAGTGAAATAGTGAGGTGAGGTGCAGGAGTTTAGGTACTTAGGATCAACTGTTCAGAGCAGAGGAGACTGTGGAAGAGAGGTGAAGAATGGAGTACAGACAGGATGGAACAGCTGGAGAAAAGCATTAATAAAGTCCATGCAGCAGAGTTTCTTAATCTAAGAAATTAAGTTTTTATAATCAATCAAAAAAAAAATCAATTGATTAATATTGCCCTAATTTGCTCTAAAATAGCTAAGTAGCTATGTCACGTTGTATGTGTTAAATTCAGAAAGGTATACGTTTATACTATTATTAAAACTATTATATATTTTTTGACATGTCCAGATATGTTGAATAAGTCTTCTTAAACAAAATGCACTAATTTTCTTTTAAGTACGTAGCTATGTCCCTTTTTGTGTAATTGTTGGGAATGCACAGGGAAGATAACATTTAAAAAAAAAGAAAGAAGACAATTTGCCATAAAATTTCATTATAACTGTTGAACGTTTAACCAAAAATGACTAGGATTTTTTTGCTGATTTTTCTAATATCTCAAAATGTTTTAATTTGATGAAAAATCTGCAGATAATTTAAAAAAAAATCAAAATACTTCATTATAATTTTTTAACATTTGACCAAAAATGAAATGCTAAACTATGATTTTGCCAAAGAATTCCAAAATTATTTTTTCCAAAAAACATTTGAATTTTGAAAAGCAAATATTTTAAACTAATTAATAAAACCATTTAAAAGAATGTTGCCAAGGAATTTTATCAAAATTATTTAACATCTGACCAATATTTTTTCCAAAAAATGTCTTTTTTGACTTTTTAAAATGCTTTAATTTATTTGAAACAAGATAAAACTTCTTAAAAATCTTATCGTGATCAAATGTTGACATACCAAAAAAGTATGAATTCTGAATTTTAAATTTTAAAAAGGATATTGTTACATATTCTTAGGAAAATTAGTACATTTTCGTTCATTTTTAAGAACCTTTTATTTTTTAAGACTTTTCAGAAAGCCATTAGTATACTTTGTCACTTTTAATAAAATATAACGCTGTGCCTACATGATGATGCCAGGTACCTGATTGGCATTTGTTGAAGATCTGCTCCTCACTTTGACAAGATAATTAGGGTCAACTCTCCTCCTCTCCATTAATACAATTATATCTTTTCCTACTATGAATGAAATGCTTTTTGAAGCTACTGGGTTCTTTAAGCCGAAAGACCTTGTTATTTCCATGTACTCATGTTTTTTATTTGTTACATCCAACGCACCCCTGCACCTTCTTCCCTTGACTTCCCGGCAGTTCTTGTTTTGGCATAACTTTAGGAATGTTAACGACCTCAGAAGATGACTAAACTAGAGGCTGAGGGTATTTCCACAGTTTTGCTCCTTAAGTTTCCCTGCAGTTTGTTCTTACTGCTTGATTCGATGTGAGTTCTTCAGGGGTTTGTGCTAACTCTCTCAAACTGAAGTTCCTACAAAAAGAAGTAAGAAACTGATTTGCATTTACAGTATTTTAGCCTTATTCTCAGTAACATTACCATCCTTAGTAGTCCTTTATAACCTTTGATATTTAAAAAGCCATTAAAAAATAAATGACCATATTCAAGGTACATTTTGACAATTGATCTGTGATCACAAACATTGCTGACATCACTTTTTTAGATATCTTTAGTTTTACCACCAAGTTCTGTATTTTGTTACAAAAAAAAACGACAGATTGAAAAAAAGAACAAAAAATACTTTACCCACTGTTACCTTAACAATGTTCGTCTTCTCTTTATTTCAGCAATATTTTGAAATAGGTTCAAACAAAATTCTTTCTGTAACTAGCTCTGGCCTCTTCATAATTGTAGACCTAAAACTGAATAGTGTCTCAAGAATCTTTTTTTGCTTATACAAATATCACCATAGAGACAGGGTGACTCCACATGCAGTAATTCTTCCAGGCCAAAAGGGGGAAACATTTTACCTATAAAAAGGCTTAAGAAACTACCTTTGTAACATATTCAGTTCATTCTTTCAACCATTACATTGAAATAGAGGATTTGTTTTCTTAATAAAGCAATACACTTTACAAACATGTCCTTTTTTATATTTACATTTTTATCATTTATATACGTATATATGTATGTATAACACAGTGTCTCTAGTTACATGAAGAAGGCAATACTATCACTACAGGCAGTAGCTTTAAATATGTTTATGTTTATTAGGGAGCGCTATTGTGGCAGTATTAACATATAAAACAATCCTTTTTTTTAAATAACATACAAACATTCAAAATATTCACTTCACAAAATTCATGAGGCTTGCTTTCCCAAAGGGACAGGGTCAAGACATTGTTGTTTGTTTGTTTGGTTTTTTTGACCAACTTTTCCTAATTGTTTCTTTCAATTAAATATCCCAGAGTTTGTTCTTTTTAAAAGGCTGGTTGACCAAAGACAAAACAAAACAAAGGAAAAAAAAACAACTTTGGAGACTAAAACAACAACAACAAAACAAACAATCAGTCTGACAAATGATCAAAAAGAGGAAAGTGACCATGCAAGAGAATCTGCTACTGTACATGCCAACACAACAACAAAATATAGCTTTTTAATAAACAAAAGCTACAACAACTTATTTTTCTTGAATATTACAAGTTACCTCCAACAGATTTGCATATAGTTGACCTGAGTTCAAATATTTCAAATCTTTAAACAATTTGATTGATTACCGGTAATTAAAGTTGTGTAATTTAATTTAAGGTTTGTAAATACTTATCTCAGGAACCTGTGTATAAACTCAGATATGACATGTGATATGTGGTGATTCATGGTTTTATCACAATAAAAGATGAACATTAGTCCATTTTTACTACACTTGTAAAACACAGGAGCCGTCACAGTAGCTCAAAACAAGAGCTAAATCGTAAACTCAGAATGCTGCGTGGGTAACAATGAGCTACAAATGAAACGCTACAGTCTCAATAAAGCCAAGATAGTTTTTAGTTAAAAAAGTGTGGTGGTGTTACGTTTTAAGAGCGTTAATGTGACATTTAATTCTCCATTCTCACTATTGGTGCTTTTAAAAACTTGTTCCAAACAAAATATTGATTATTTCCACAAAGAGCATGCTCCACTAGCAATGAGGTTAGGATGTTAGCATTAGTGTTAACATTGGCAATGATTTACATACAGTATATTTACAAAGCAACAGCAAAACCTACTGGTTGGTGCCATTTAATAATTCCATGATATGATTTTTTTTTTGCACTAACTTTTCTTCACAAGCAGAAGTTAAAGATAACATAACCAGTGTTGGATATACAGTATGTCTTTCTTCCCTCGTTTCCATCAGATTCACTACCATGCCCGAAAGGAAAGCCGTTTTTGCACCAATTGCAGAATGCTGGTTCAAAATCTCCACTCACCGTTTGTTTTTTTTTTCCGCACACTGCACATGGGCGGCTTCACAGTATCAATACAACTGCACACTCCACGATTTCAGATGCTAAACTTTGTGCGATTGCTGCGAGTCAGCAGTTTGTTTGACAGCCTGTCAGCTACCGCCTATCATTGCTATGGACTGCACTGATTGGCGTGGCCATTGACAGTCAGACACATAAAATAGTTTATTATTTTTATTCCACAATGGCCGAAGGAGGGCAAAACGTGGATTTGGTTGCAGATATACTTGCAAGGCCATTATCAAGATGGACCTTTCAAGAGAAGTTAGATCTCGTGAGACAAAGTCGGCTTGACCCCTGAGCTACCTAACATGTCCCAGCTGGGGAAAGGGTTTGTCCGCCATTTCAGACATACCAGAGAAAGTTCCCGCAAACAGCCATTTCTAGCTTAACACAAAGTCACGGCGCACTGTTCGACCTGCCCCAACTAAAAACGGAACTGCCTGTAATGTATGTCATGGCTGATTTTGAAGGAAAAAGTCCAGCGGATCTCCTTGATTTTCTTAGGAACAAAGAACTGAGTGAGAGTATGGAACAGCTTTATGCACTGGCTTGTTTGGCCGTGACAATCCCTGTGTCCACTGCTTCTGTTGTCATTCTCGGCCTTAAAACGAATTAAAACATATGCAAGAAACATGACTGGACAGACGCGGCTTTCAACATTGGCCTCCATGTCGAGAGAAGGGGGTTTATTGTTGGAACTGAAGTGCACAGATAAACTGTACATCTGAGTCATCAAGGTCTTCTTGAGGAAAGAAATAAGAATGGATTTTGTGTTGAAATAAGTGTTTTGGAGGATAGCTGTTTTGTTGAGTACAAACATTTTATTTATTTTATTTTATTTACTTACTTGATTTATTGATTTTTAAATGCGTCAGAAATTAGCCCATATACAATTTCTCCAGCCGTGGTCGTGTGGTGTCCTAAATTATGTTATTATGAGAGGTATTTATTGCTGTCGGACTAAGTAGGACATCACTGAAGGCCTAAGTGTGAAATGCACGACCAGCAACAGCAATTGAGTAATGTCGAATTAAAAAAGTGGAACAAAATGTTCAATCTGCGTGACGTGGGACAAAGGCTGAAATTGCTGTGCAATACATTGTAAAGCGGGACAGGTGGTCACGCTACTTGGAAAGCAACTACTGCAATAGGAGAGGGATCATTGTATACATATCTGGTGGGTAATTGAAAATGAATGAAGGGATTAGTCTTTGTGTTTGTTTTTAATCCGGCATACACCTTTAATTTTTTATATTATAAAATGTATAAAAAAATTATATTTTATTTTTCATTTAATATGAGAACTTTCTTTTGATTTAAAGAAATATTTAAGTTTATATTTAATATTTACATTTTGGGGCTTTCTTCTGTTCTCTATACACTGAGCACACATGCAGTCACCTAAAAAGATTCTGATACCTAAGCCTTTTCTACACTGTATTTCATAGACATGACACAAAACCCATCTGCCCCACCCCAGACAATTAACATGATATTTACAAATGACAGCATGCATTTTGGGCAGATAAATAGGTCATTGGAAAGAGGATGAGGTACAGAAATAAGAATGCAAATTCTGAAGTTGTTACATAATTCATCAAAGTACACTAGTTTAAACAATTGTTGAATAATGGAGAATCAGTCATTACAGACAGTGATTGTGATACTGCTACCTACCTACGACTCTGCTACCCATCCAGCATATCACGTGGGCCAAACTCAGCCCAACATTTTAGCCAGATTTTGCAAATAAGCTAATATTGAAACAATTCACAAACTTACATAGCTTTCTTTAGTTAGTTTGTTACCATTGCAACCACATGGAGCTAAATGTATATAAGATGGACAGGTAGTTGTCATGGGATGAAGTTAATGTTTTACTAGTGCACACAGATTTCATCTGAGACTGTTTTAAAGTCCATGACATCAACACTCATGCGTCGTGAGTGGTTTGTTCCTTTGTTAAGTTTCAGCTATAAAACTGGGTGCATATACTTTTGTAAAAAAATTAAGGTTTTGTTCCAAATATATGAGTTTCTTTCATTGGTGCATATTCTCCATATGCATAAAGTTTTTTTAATGCATAAAGTCTACAGAGGTCCAGAACAACAGCTGATCATATGGAAAAGCCACATTGTATGGAGCTCAATGTAAGGGCTGAGTTATAAATGAATCACAGCATCTGTAGCAATCTGTAGCAACAAACCAACCAACAAACATGGATTGACTTCAACAAAGTGTGGTTATTCATAAAGAGCCACAGAGTGAACCACCGACTGTAAATGGTAACATGACTATATCAGTCAGTGTGGTGCTTCAGCTACAATGGCCCAACAGCAGCTTAGTAGAGCAGAGACTATATTTATCAGAATGACATACAATGGGTGGCGCTTTGGCCAAGAGGCAATGTCTCTGTCATTGGTGTGGAACCCCAGGGTTCACTTCCTGGGCAAGATTGAATCCCAGTTAGGGTGGTTGGTACCTTCCAGTGGACTCACCCCCCGTAGGAAGGTTCAGGGGGGTTTGTACGGTGCAGTGTTATTTGGGTGGCGGTCATGGAGACTGCTGCCCCCGCGACCCGGTCACGGATAAGTGGATGAAAATGGATGGATGGATAGATGGACATACAGTGGATGCATATGTACAACAGCAGACAGTCTGAAGCCATGTTTACATCTGACATAAATACACTCTTTGGATATTTATACTCACATGAATTATATGAGTCATGTTGTGCTCAGATTGACACACTTCTCTTTTGATAAAAAAAAACTAAAACATAAGTGGTTAATGACCTTACCTGAGAGTTTGATCTCAACCAATCTTTTCCACAATGTTATATCTGTCCTTTGAACTGCACTCCAAGCTCCAAAATAGACAGGCTCCAAGTCTGATTAATAATTTACACTTCAACCTAATAAAGTTCCACTAATTAGCTCTAGTAATCACATTGTGTTAATGTTTAACAACTTGACTGACTGAATTTCTTACAACCAAAAGAATCCTGTTAGGTCAAAGGTTAAAGCTCAAATCGGAGCAATTCCGACATGAGTTGTTTTAGGTCAACGAGTACAGTCAGTAGAAAAAACAAACATCAGGTTGAATGTACAATGGACAAAGTTGTCTGACTGTCCTTGTCAATTTGAAATGCAGCCCAGCTGGTAAAAGGAAAAACAAATTGTCCATTCAGCATGCTCAAAACATTATCACTAATATCTTGTAACATTAATTGTGTGATTTTGATGACCAGAATAAACTGGTCATCAAATTAGACATGACATGTGTATACCTGCATGTTTTTTATTTGTATATTTTATTATCTTTTTTAAAGTATAGTAGGTAAATCCAAAATCGTGTTGTCCTCTGTTTGGCCCAACTGTGTCCAATACGACTAACTGGAAATGAGCAAACCACTATGCATTGCAAAAGTTGCATTAAACCTGCTATATTACTTTGAGCTTTGAGAGATAAAGGTAAGATCCACCTGTCTCCCCCAGCCAGGCTGCATTCACAAAAAAAACAAACAAACAAAAAAAAAAACATGTTGCTGTTTAAATTTATTAAAAAACAAAAACTGTTTGGTTAGGACAGGACATTAAGTTTTTTCCCCTACACTGTACTGAACTTTGTCTTATCATCTGCTTACTTTAAAACGAAACTGCCTTGGTTTACTAATGTTATGAAAATACCTGCAGTAATGTGAGTATCAACAGTGAAGGACCAATGAATACCATACCATAGACTAACATAATGTAGTGACTAGAAGGATGTAGATTAGCTTTTATGAATTCAACACCAGAACAGCCAGAAATGTACAGTTTACACCTGTTCTGCTACTCGTTCATTGAACCACCTGTACTATTCAAACATAAACACAGCCTCCATTTAAATATTACCCCGTTGACTTTTAACAAATTAATAACCCAGACCTCAACACTATGATATTAAGCAACAAACAGTGACTCCATCATACCTCTATAACAAACCTGTTTCTCTCTTTATATTTCTCTACGCATTTCTAAACATATTTCTGACACAGGATGATGAAAGTAATTTTTTTTTAAATCTAAAGACATTAAGGAGATAAACAAATGTATCATCATCACAAAACGATAAAAGTTCTCTCAAGCCTCCCTTTTATTTCTGATTTGACATCACTTTAATCTGAAACAGTTAGAGTCTGTGGTCTGTGTAAAAGCTTTGTGCTATACAGTAGCCTCTGTTGGGAAACAAAAACCCCAGGCCACCCCAATGTCAACAAAGGCTGACTTTAGTTTGAAAAACAATTTTAATTATTCAACCTTAATATACTTCAATAAACAATCATTTTTTTTATCTTTTGTAAACTCTTAATTTCAAAATAAGCTTCAAAGTAGATCTTCTGACTGAAAAATTCCTGAAAGATCTGATCACATAAAAATGTACAAAACCTCTAAAAACAAGAAATCTAAGTTTGTTTGTTTTTTTAGTAATCAATAGTCTGTTTTGTCTTTTTTTCAAATATATATTTGTACATAATGAACTTCAAACTGTAGGTATTGTTGTGTTCAGCGACAAATCAGTTTTCCTCCTTAATTTCTTTTTTTCACAAACTCCGTCATAACTGACAGGCTCTGGAGCCAATCAGAAGTCTTATCAGAAGGATCTGCGATATTTGTCGCGAGGTGCCTGTGTCACCTCGTCAGCATCAGGAGTAAACAAATGGATTCAACTTTAACTAATACAGAACCAACCTAGTTTTCTTCTCTTATCCATCTATTATCACAACTTTGCTCAATCTTTTTATCATGGCCTTTTTTGTCTTAGTCCCAAAAAACAGTCTCATCCCACAGTTTTTGTTCACTCAGCTATCATCTGTGTCCATCTTAATATTTAATTGGATCCTCTGATATTATATTACTTTGTCCTTATCTCTCTTCTCACTGTTACTGATTCAACAGAGGTGAAAATAATTCTTGTCTCATTATAATTCTATGAGAACTAACTTGACAGCATTTCCATTTCAGGCCTCTGTTTCCATTACAAACATTTTATGTTAAATCTGTGGAGCCCTTCAAATTAGAAATAATCCTTTACCGCTGCTGGACTTGTATTTCTTTTTAAGACTGAATGATGGATTTAATTATATGTTAACACAGACACTGACTTCTTACCCTGGCTTTTCAACACCGTCCAGTCAATTTCTCGTTAGTCAGACCAAAAGTTATCCATGGCCATACTGACCTTGCAAAGGACCCAGCGCCGGAATGGACAGTAGTACTCGTAATGAAACTGCTCAAACTCTGGTGTCTGACGGATCTCGTGTAGGAATGACACGTCAATGTCAGACTCCAGCAGCAGCAGCAGCATGGGCACAGTGACAATCAGGATCCCCGAGACCACAGCAATGAAACGGGCCATGCTCAAAAGACACGCATTGACCCTGTCATTTGATGACAGCAGGTGCAGGCTAAGCACTCTGCCCACTGGACTTCTGGCAGCCAACCTGGTTGGTTCATAGATTTGATCTCGCTCCCTCTCGGCCTCCAGCTGCGCCTGGATGTCCGGGTCAGCGTGAAGCTCCCTTAGCAGCCGGGCAGGGCTCTGGACGTGAGAGGAGAAAATGGAATCCACTCCTCCCTGACTGTCATCCACTGGTGTGGGCAGCATGCTGGCACAGGGGCTGGAGGAAGGTGTATACTGTTAGTACATATGAAAAATATCTGAAATCTGCATTTCTTTACACTTTTCACTTCTTTTACTCACACTATTATTTGTTTTTTGTATTCAGTCCTTCAATGTCTACACATTTCTTAGACCTTTTATGTGGTTTATTATTTTGAATAAAAAATTATAAATAATTATTTAATTAATAAAATTTGAAATTAAAAATAATAATTGTGGCGCTTTGGCCCAGAGTCAATGTTTCTGTCATTGGTGTGGGCAAGATCGAATCCCAGTTGGGGCGGTTGGTACCTTCCAGTGGACTCACCACCCACAGGAAGGTTCCGGG
>NC_024328.1:16269236-16273946 GCF_000523025.1 Cynoglossus semilaevis
CCCGCCGCAGGGGGGGGGGGGGGGGGGGGGGGGGTTTGTACGGTGCAGTGTGATTTGGGTGGTGGTTGTAAAGACTGCTGCTCCCGCGACCCGGTAACGGATAAGCGGATGAAAATGGATGGATGGATGGATGGATGGATGGAAAAAATAATAATTGTAAAAGTTTATAATATGTATGCTTGTGAAAACACAGATTAATGCATATTAACTTTTAATAGTTACCACTTCTGGAAGTTAGTTATAACTTTTTTTAAAAATCACACTTAAACCTTTGTGTAATTTTAGACTGCTAAAAACATACATTTTTTCCAGGCTAGTAAAAATATTTGAACCTGTACTGAATTATTGTCAAATAATTTTTATTGCACTATTTTGTTGCACCTACCTAAAAATGAGCCATTGCTAACTGTATTTTGTTTATCCTGTTTTTCCATGAGTGAGTCAAAGAACCACATATTGCTGTGATATTAACCTGGAACTGTATATGGAATAAACACAACTAATGTAGCTGTTTTACTTTAGGTTCTAACATTAACCAGACTGAAAACAACACAAGAACAAATCTGTAAAACTTTGCTATAGCAATAAGTTGTGGTCACCTGTAGGTCATCTCAGAAATAGTAACTTCACTACTGGTCTGCTTTTCTTCCTTTATTTCTTCTTCAGTTTTTGGTGACTGAGATCGAATATTTGTTGTTTCCATGAAAACATGGGGAGGCTGGAGGTTGTTGCTTAAAGATGGGTTTTCTCCTTCCATGCTCTGTAGCTCACATTCTGTGGGTGTGGCTGGAGGTTTGAGAGGAGACAGGGGAAGAGGTTCCTTCACAACAATGACACCTGGTGAAGAAATGACAGATGGAGACACTTAAATTGAAGTCTAGATTTATAAAGTCTAATTTGTAGACAGTGAAACGTAATCCTTTATTTTGCCTCGAAACTGATGTGAGTAAATAAATAAAAAGGTATTTCTGGGTAAGCAATGACTGGACATTTTAGAGCCTTTTTTTGGAAGTCTCTACCGTTTATTTCCAGCAGTTTTGTTGTCAATCAATGTATTTTCTGAAAACACTTTTTTTTTGCATCAGTTCAATAAGCTGTTCACATGATGGCGCTTTTATCCTGTTGTGTTTTATAGTATGTCATATAAAACTGTGGCGCATTGGAACAAAAGCCCTCAGTGACCTATTAAAACTGACCTATATTAAAACTGTGAATCTGTGGTGCTGACATGAGGGACCATCTCTAAACATCTACACAACGTTAACATAACGCAAATATATGCACTTATGCATGGTCATGGTCATGTCTTGTGTGTGTGTGTGTGTGTGTGTATGTGACTGATAAAAATAACAGAAGCTGTCTTCCTGCTGTAGTATAAGCTGGAGCTGGGACTAAATGTCTAGAAAGGGACGTATGACTGAGCTTGTCCACACTTCTTCTATCTAGTGATCAGAGACAAGTTCACACACTGAAACTTACACACACTCTTGGATTTGTCTGCACAAACACAAGTACAGTTACTAATGTAAATAATATAATATAATATATATATTGTATATATATATGTATATACTCCCACTGATTAACAAGCTTCTTGCAAAAACAAAAAACTCAACATGGATTTCTTCTTGTGATGCAAGTGTTGACAAACCTGTTCATTATCTTCACCTGGTACTACGTCACTGACACTATAACACCTGCAATGTAGGTGGCACCTGTTTTGATGCTATCTCATATTCAGGTTTCAAAGTCAATGGAAAAATCCTTGTATTATCAGCCTCTAAGAAAGAACATGATCATCTTCAAAGCAACTCTGTCTGAACGTGTGGCAGTTATTAAATCAAATTCTTGCGATGACTAGGTGTTCAGTTACAATCCTGCTGCAAACAAAGTTATGAATGATATTAAATCTAAACTAAAATATGATCAATTGTTGTACTGCTAAATAATTAATGTTTAAAGAAAAACCTCTCTCTCTCTCTCACACACACACACACACACACACTCACACACTGGCCTCTTGAGACGCAGGAAGTCTGGCCAACGACACTCAGCTTGCATCAGTCAATTGCCATAACAAACCAAGCATCACATTTCACATATTTGAACATTCTGGTTAAAATTGCAGGTTCATACCCTCACAGGTCCCTAAAATGTCAATTCTAATGACGCAAATTATAAATAAACCTGATAGCTAATCCTGAAAACCAAAGAAGAAGAAGAACCAGTTTTCGGAGAGGTGATATTTATCCTAAAAATATATGTAAAATGCAATAATAATATACATTAGGAGCTATGCAGATGCTCAGAACTTGATGATAAATAAGTGCAGAAGAAGATGATTTGAGGGAATAAATTTACATTACAATTTAACGAGGGGTTCAAATTACTTACATTCAAAATCAAAGAAAGCAAAACAATCATTTAAAAAGACTGCACTTAAGACATGGAAATTTCAATCTGCATGTAAAGAGAGAGAGCTACATGCTTTGTGTTTACAAACACTAACACAAAATACCAGCCTATTATACTACCAAGGGTTAAATCTTTCACCTTACTTTTTTCCAGTTCATTTTGTTGCGTTCCAGTACAGATTCCAGCAATACGGCCCTCGCGCCCAACCAGTTGTACATAAACATCCCGCGCTGTGTGATTGGCGATGCGTAGATGCAGGCTGCGTTGCGTTGTAATCTTCACCTGGCACCTTAAGGCCTCTGACATCACTACTGAAGATTCTTCTGCCTCTGCCGCCTGCCCTGGGTGAAAAACCTCAAGACTGCTGGAGTTTCCATTCTCCATCTTTTCACCCTTCCTGTGTCCATCCAGTCCATTATTATCTGTACTCTCTTGACTCCCACAGCTAAGAGTATGCACTACACCAGGTCGATCCCTACCTCCTAGCTCTGCGCTGCTTTTTATGAAGCCTCCACCAGCATCTCTGCTCTGACTAAAAAGCTCCATCTCCCAAATCTGATTGCAACCAACTGTCTCCTGCAGGACCTCCACACCCTTACTGACCAGGCTGCCAGCTGAGACCTGAGGCATGAACACACAAAGACAAATCCTCACATGCCTATGCATGTGCATACACATACACACACACACGCACACACACACACACACACACACACACACACAAGAAGATGATGAGGGATGTGGACCAGACCTACTCTCCACCACTGATGATGAACGGGCAGGGACAGCCTGGCCAAGAATGTCAGCAATTTAACAAAGAGTCAAGGGGCATTAGTGAAGGATCAGGTCCAAAGCTGTAGTTTCTATATTTAACGTGGTGGTCCTGGCTCCAGAGGGGCAGCTAATCTAACTCTGATTACACAGAGACATACATGCCAGGCCAAGGATGGAGCAGGGATCGCTTTCTTTTTCCTCCCTGCAACTCTGACTTTTATCTCTGACTGTCTCATCAAAAACATTCTATTAGCAAAGACCAGGTCCCATGTGCTGTATTAACCGATGTATGTAGTGAAGACAAAGCCACAAATGCAAGGCATGAATATTAAGTCATGTCTCTCTATGTGTGTGTGTATTTGTGCAGTACAAGGTGAAAAAGGTCAGAACAGACCCATGGTCAGTTTCCTGTAGCCTCTCCTATGGCAGAGATTAGAATATAGACAGTGATTCTAGAACATCTTGAGAACACTATCCAAACGTCCTTGTAGCCTTCTTGTCATACATGTCAGCATTGGACTGTTTGCCTTCATTTTGTCATCCAACCATTTTTGGTAAGCGGTATGTTACAAAAGGACACGCTATATGGTAATATATTTTCACAGTTCAAAAGTCATTCAGGATTAGATTAAATGTTGACTGTAAATCTGGTCTGGTGAACTGTCCAGAGTGGACACTGTCTTTACATGTTGACTGCTGGGATTGGCTCCAGCTAACACACTACTTTAAAAAGGTTGCAGCCGCAGAAGATGAATGAGTCCGACAAGATTGAGGAAGTCTGGGGAATCTTACAAAGGCGACAGGAAGGAACTGCTGCTGAATGTGCATGAACTACAACACTTTAAGAAGCACTGCATAGGAAACAGGCTCTATGACAGTTAATGGGAACATTTTGTTTGATCAGTAGTGTTTAATCATAAGTTTGGATCTTAGATCTTTTCTCTTGTTGAAATAAAGAGCAAAAATATTTTTTTTCATAATAAGACATAATTTTTTATATAACATTTTAATGTACATTAATTTAATTGGGGATGCACAACACAATATCGGTGCTTTGTGTACTTAATTAAACGGCTCACATTTTTACTAAATAACAAATACCATAACATATATTGCAGGGTATTTTTCAATTAAATCCTGTGTTTCTACTTAGTCAGTGTTACAGATGGCCCTTTCCCAAACTGAGACAGCTGATATGTTTGGAAATATTGTAGAAGTTCTTTGAACATGACAGAAGACAAAATTAAGTTTTTATTCAATTCATCTTGTCCAGTGAGGGATACACACAGGGACGAGAGAAGAAGAATGGGAAATGTGAGGGGGTTGGAGGAAGTGGCAGATGTAGCATACTACCATTAACATTTTAAAGAGAGTAATGAGGCAACAGTTGGCTGTGGTGCATGTGTGAAGGGCTAACCAGCAACAACGGGGTAAGTGTAGTGTGAGGAAAGGGATATATATATATAAATATATATACAGTATATATGTATACTATATACATATATATATATATATATATAT
>NC_024328.1:16274961-16276367 GCF_000523025.1 Cynoglossus semilaevis
TCTTTGTCCTCCTTTCTCTGCCCAGAGGACATACCTAGCACTTTCCTACCTGTCTCCCTAATCACTGCAGCTGTAGTCTCCCAATCATCTGGGAATCAACACAGCCCAGAACTGCCCTTACTTCCTTCCTGAAGTCTTCACAACATGTCTCTTTCCTTAGTTTCCACCACTTGATCTTCTGCTCTTTTCACTCTTTTCCTTTTGTCACCTTCATGCACACTACCATCTGATGTTGTTTGGCTACACTCTCACCTGCCCTGCCTTACAGTCATTAATCTCCCTCAGATTACCTCTTCTACATAGAATATAATCTATCTGTGTGGACCTGCCTCCACTCTTGTACGTCACCCTGTGTTCCTCTTTCTTTTGGAAATAGGTGTTTACCACAGCCATTTCCATTCTCTTCGCGAAATCTACCACTGCCTGTTCTTCCAAGTTTCTCTCCCTAACACCAAACCTACCTATCACTTCCTCATCTCCTCTGTTTCCTTCCCCTACATGACCATTTAGGTCTGCTCCAATCACCACTATCTCTCCCCTGGGGATACTCTCTACCATCCAATCTAGCTCCTTCCAGAACTTCTCCTTTTCTTCCAATTCACAGCCCACCTATGGGGCATAACCGGTAACAACATTTATCATCACTCCTTCTATTTTTAACTTCACACACATCAACCTGTCTGACTCTCGTTTCACCTCTACCACATTTCTTACATATTCTTCCTTTAGGATCACCCCTACTCCATTTCTCTTCCCATCTGAACCATGATAAAACAGCTTGTAGCCTCCTCCAATGTTTCTAGCCTTGCTGCTCTGCCACCTGGTCTCCTGCACACACAAAATGTCTACTCATCTTCTCTCTATCATATCAGCCAGGTCTGTACTTTTCCCTGTAATTGTACCTACATTCAGAGTTCCAAACTTCAGACCAACACTTCTATTCTTCATCTTTTCTCTTTTTCTCCTAACCAAACACCCTCCTCTTCTTCTCTGTCTTTGCCCAACAGTAGCCCAATTTCCATCAGTGCCCTGTAGGTCAACGGCACTGTTGGTGGTCATTGTTAACCCGGGCCTCAACCGATCCCGTATGGAAATCGTTGAAGTGATTCGCATATTTGATTTGGCTAAAAGTTTTACGCCGGATGCCCTTCCTGACGCAACCCTCGCAATTTATCCGGGCATCGGACCGGCACTATAAAACACTGATTCATGTACCCTATTGGCTGGTTTACAGAAATCCTGAATATACAGTATAAAGAAAAATATGAAGCGTATTGGACCACACTGTCTGTACCGGTGCGCAGCTACGCCTGCTACCACCGACCAGGCGGCACAGGAGATCCCCATAAAACAGCCCCTGCATATGTCATGATTATATTTGTAACCCAAGTATTACAAAAGAAAAC
>NC_024328.1:16276585-16279953 GCF_000523025.1 Cynoglossus semilaevis
TCCCACCTATCTCTGGTCAAAAACAAGATTTATGCTTTAATTAAATTATAGGTCACAGAAGAGAATCAGGAATAAAAGGGAGAAAATGCAATATAATAATTATTTTAAAAATAAATGTCAGAAGAAAGAAAGAAATCCGAGGAGTGTGGATTCTTCATGGTCACTGTGGAGTCCTTCAAATGCTACAAAATACCATTGTATTCTGCTGCTCTGTTGGGATTTTTTTTTTTTTTTTTTTTTTTTTGGGGCTGCAATGTCATGTTAGAACAAGTAAAAAAGGAGTGAAATCCACACGTTATGTCACCACAGTGCTGGTGGTGATTCTGCAGATTTAAAAAATAAATAAAAATGAAACACACTTTAACCAGCAAACAGTTTTGAAGCTAAAACTTCAAAAACATTGCAGCAGTTGGTCATTGTTGTTTAGTTTGTTTTTTTGAGTAAAGATGGTTTGGTTTAGTTTGACAGCAACAAGACTTAGTATTAAGTTAACATTACCTAATGAGCAAAGTGGTTTGATGGTCTGATGTTTTTTGGCTTAATATTAATTGTTTTGGTTGGTTTGTGTCACCATTGTTTCTATCTAATAATTTCATTAAAGCTGCACAATTATCTTAAATGCTAGTAACATTTAAATACATTTTTACATTTACACAAAGTATTGTAAAACTAAAGTTCTTTGCAGAAATTTAAATTGTGGCCTTGATTCACAGCCCTATTTTATCTTTATTAAAACTGGTTCCTGTGGAAAAAAGGAGAAGACCGCCTTGTAATTTGATCAAAAATCTAATTAATTGGGTTAATTATAGTTTGACAAGAAAAGGAAAGACTGAAAATATATATATAATAATAATATATAATAATATATATTCTATCTTGCACACACATGCACACTAGGTTGACTGTTAGTATGATACAGCAACAGTTAGGGTTGTTTCAATCCATGTAAAGTCACCATCACACATACTAAGGAACGAAGATAATCCAGGCTGCAGCGGCGAGCTGTTGGAGCCCGACTTTTTCCTGTGGATATGTTTTCATTAAACAATGTACACTCTCTTAACACACAATGTCAGAGACATGGACACACACAGGCATTGTCCCATCCTTGCAGAGGATCATGGGAAGGGTATTTTTAGCCTGTTGTGATTGGTGTCTCCAGGGAGACAAGACTGATGGAGAGAAGGAAGCATCAGCTGCTCTATTAATGCTGCCGCTCTGACCACTGTGCCTGTGCCGCCACCCTACCACATGAGCTCTCCCACAGCTGTGTGTGTCAGCGGGTGTGTCAACGTGTGTAAATATAGTGTCTTACCGTTGTCCGTGGCCATCTCCTCATACTCATTGGTAGAAGGCAGTGCAGGTACCAGGGGTTCCATGTTCATGATGAGGTTTTTACGACTGAGTGAGTTGAAACTTCGACTTTGACCAAACATGGCTCTAACAACACAAACAACAAAATTCTGCTCTGTTATACAAGGAGGTCATGATGCACTCTTCATTTTTCTTAACCCTCATATTATGTTGAAAAAAAAAACAGGTTAAACCAATAACAACTTTATTTTAGATTAAATAAACACAAGAGAACATAGAACACAGAAAAGTGATAGATATATTGGGGAAACATGGATATTGCAGGGATAAGGCAGAAGTATAATGATAATATAAATAAATTATATCATTTGGAAAAGTTGGTGGGCCGGATTAAAAAGCTGAATGGGCCGCATCCGGCCATGCCTGGTCTATATAGTTTCATCTTCCCAGACCTGCTTCAGAGAGGTTGAACCTTGAACTATTGTCTAGTTTGCCTCAAACTCAAATTTGTTTCCCAGAAATGTGATATCACATTTTATACAAAAATAATCAAAGTTACAATTTAGAGTAAAAGGTTAGCTGATGAGGTGACTACTGTTTTGAGAATTTGGCTTATTTCCTCTAAATCAACCACACTGGTGTTAGGAGAACCAAAGAGTGGATCCTTTGGTTCTCCTAACACCAGTGAAGGACTTCTAGTCTTTTCTTTTTTTAGAACCTTCCTGTCAATTCCCTTGTTTAGCTGTTTGGGGCTTTTGCAAATGTTCCTTACCTGCGCACCTCAGGTTGTTCTCTCTGAATCTTAGAACTGGCTTCAATCACTTCCTTAGCAACTCTCCCACTAGAACAAAAGGGTTACATGCAAGAAAGACAATTAATTAATATTGTAATATGATTTTGAATAAGGTAAAACTGTGTTTAAAAAAAATATGAACAGGTCCAAAGCTTGGAGTTTATAAAACAGTCATTGTATTGAAGTATTATAGAGAAAGTGTTTCCCTCTCTGTTTTTTTGTTTGTTTGTTTGTTTGTTTTGTTTGTTTTGTTTTGTTTTTGTTTTTGTTTGGAAGTTGCAAATTGGAGATTAGTGTGTGCAAGATAAATTGTGTCTCTAATAGGAAAAATGTTCTCTGCCAATACATATTAATTTGTAGTTTGTTTGTTTGTTTCCCTTGGCTTTGCAGGTTGTTTATAATGACAACTTTATCAGTTTCCACTGAGCTGGCGGATTCCACTTCAGCTGATGCAGCAGCATTAGTGCGACCGTTGGACAGAAGACTTTCACTAATCTGACAACTGTTAAAAGCCAAGCAGCCACCAGTGATGCCAATGATCTACTGTGTATAGTCTGATAATGATGGTGATGCCATTCCTGGGTCGCAATGCAATCTGGACGTGGACTTCATGGACTATAGGACCGATCCGATCCAACCTGCAAAGAATTCCGATCCACGAACCATGTTTGAGCTCCAGCCTTGTCAGATTCCTGCCAGCAGATCTGGCAGTTGGATGACTGTAAACTGTGGGATCACTTTCCTGAACAGAACGTGGCTCAACAAGATCGTGAGGCCGCAGTTCAAGGAATCCACTCCACATTTTGAAGCCAGATAGCAGGCTGCAAAGTAATACGTCCCCTGTGTGGAAATATTTTACTGTAGAAACTGAAATAAAAAGCGCTACATCAAACCTGAACGCGCAATGGGACAGAAAGAAAGAAGAGCCGCCGGAAGTCACTTCTGGAGTCGTTCCTAAAGATAGGTAAACTCCCGACGGATGAAGTAATGTACGTACTCATACTCAGCTGAGTACCTCCACTGTAACTGATAGTGATGGGAAGACCGACTCTTTTTATTGATTCGAATCTTTGACTCTCGAACAGTAAAATGAACAAGTCGTGAACGAATCTTGAACTAATCATTTCATTCGTTTTACAGCAGGTGGCGCTTTAGCCCTATTGTGGGCGTTGTAAAGAAGGCTGCGGTTCTCCGACACTAAATAAGGCAACATGGTTTGCTTCCGCTGACAAAGTCTACAAAGTACACAAAATGCCATAAG
>NC_024328.1:16280130-16280884 GCF_000523025.1 Cynoglossus semilaevis
AGTTCACAGTGATTCGTTTGCAATGAAAGATTAGTTCACAGTGAAAGATTAGTTTGCAGAGAGTAATTCGTTTGCAATGATAGATTAGTTCACAGTGAAAGATTTGTTTGCATAGTAATTAGATCGTAGTGAAAGATTAGTTCACAGTGAAAGATTAGTTAGCAGAGAGTGATTTGTTCGCAGTGAGTGGTTAGTTCGCAGAGTGTGATTAGTTCGCAGGGAGTGATTTGTGAGTGATTCGTGAGTTCAATATGAACAAATATTTAATATGACTCGGTAGTCACGAGTCACGAATCTTTCATATGACTCGGGAGTCACGACTCATATGAAAGATTCGTTCATTTTGAACGAATCACTCGCGAACGACACATCACTAGTAGCTGACTTTATTCGAGCCGTGACCATTTGAAGACTCTTGTTGGCTGAGGAGAGCAGTACGGAAGCGTATTGCTGCCACACTGAGAAAAAGAACGTAGAAACTGAGCCTTTAGTTTCACGTTATTGCGTGATACGTTTTACGTTATTACGTGATAAGTTTTACGTTATTTCGTGAAAAGTTTTAATTAAGTGAAACTGAGCCAATTTTTTTCTCAGTGTGGCAGCAATACGCTTCCGTAGAGCACTGCTGACAGCGAAATAAAAACAATGAAACGCACGCTTGTCCTGGACGCGCGATATGAGGAGAGGCGAAGCCCCTTCTTTATTAATGCTCCAATTATTAATGTTTTTTAACTAAAAAAACTCATCCTGCTGA
>NC_024328.1:16280907-16291196 GCF_000523025.1 Cynoglossus semilaevis
CCATTGTAGACAGTAATGAATTGAATAAGGGCAGATTCATACGTTGTAAGATGTTTACTTTGCACTTAATAAAATGTTCAGTTTCAAGGATGGGATTATTCCTGTTAATATGGTTTCCTGTATTTTGTTTTTATTTTTTTTACTTTCTTTTCTGACCTTATACTAACCTCAAGGTGCCTTTTGGGAAATACATGCATATAATAATAATAACCTCAAGGTGCCTTTTGGGAAATGCATGATTATATTAATAATAAAAGCAATAGTAATAGTATCGGTATCAGTCGATATCCAAATCCAAAATATCGGAATTGAAAAAATGTGGATCAGTGCATTCCTAATTACAGTTACAGCAGTGGTACACTTATGTCCAATTGATTAAATTATTTTACATTTTAATTTAGTTGTGGCCATTTCTTGTGAGCATCTCCATTAACATGTTTCGATACATTCAGCAAAGTTAAAATTTAAATTTCACTTTAAAGACAAAGACATAAAAACAGGACATCCTCCTGCAGGATTTATCATAAAATCTACAAACTTCATCTCAATTCCAGATCTTTCTGCAGAGCTCCAGGAAAGTGCCATTTGTTGAGTTTATCCTAAAATCTAAAATGTCAGCTTTAAGTCAAGGAGACATACTGTACACTGCTGTGGTCTGTGCTTCCTGCATCTACACTGCAGTTCCTCTTCATAATTTTAGCCTTAGTCTCGACACCTACAGATTCTGCTTGTTTACCTTTAACTGTCAACTTTTGGCCATTGTTTCTATAAAAAACCTCCCCACTGTTTAAAAACTCCAAACTCCAAAAGTTTCTCACCTGTATCTGAACCTGCTGCCTTTGAAGAAGATGTTACTGCTGGAAACGGTCTTTATCTGACTGGACTTCATGCATCTGGCAAACACAAACAAAGCACTCCATTATCACAAGGAAGTACAAAAACTGAGTGTTCTTCTGAATTTGTCTGTGCATCATATTGTGTAGCCTCGGTGACCGACAGTGACTTATATTCATGTGGATTATTTTTCTGAGATGAAGAACAGATACATGAATCTGCTCAAAGGTCAAGTTTGGAGTGTAGGTCAAGCCTTCCTGTTTTATTCAGGATCATTTATCATGTGAAAGCAGAGCAACACAGACACAGCCGGCGAACTCTCCTACTGACAGTCGATGTGTGTGTTACATGAGTAACACAGAGGCTGCTCGTTCTCGTACTTTAGCTCCGATTGGATGGTTTATGATACAAATGTAATTCACTCCAATTGGATTAAGAGAATATATAAGGAATGTATGACATCCAAGAGGAAATCCAATCCCTTTGCTGTCCGACTTCCCACTAACACTCCAGCCATTTTAATTAGAAAGTCGATATCGAGACTAATTGAGATGAGGACGCTTTAATTACAGCATTAGTGTTTCCTTCTATTATTTTTAGAACAAAATCAAAAAATAAATTTGTCTCAATGTACCAACTAGCTAACTAAAACAAGTGGATCAGTCAAAACTTCTGGGATTGGTTGAAAAATAATTTCCAGAAATAACTAGCTATTTTTTCTACTTTTTTTTAAGCAAAACATTTCTAAAAAATGACGTTTCCATCAGATAATTATGGCTGATGTCAGCACGTCACAACATTAGTTAAAAAAGGAAATAATATATTTTTAAACAATGGCAAAACAGAATTGTTTCTGCACTGTAACATTTCCCTGTGTCACTTTCCCTTGCTCTTCTGTTCTACCACTGGAGAATTTGTTTTGCTCTTTTGTTCTCACACAGCCTCTGTTCACAAGGACAAAAATGTCAGTTTGAACTTCAGTGTTTGTGTCAGCTGACACCCTGAAAAGAAACATTCAGGGTTACATAAAAATGTAATGAACTCGTCTTTTATTCGAAACATTGAAATCAGAGAAGCAGCCACTGAATGAACATTATGGTAAATATATATTTATATTTTCTCTCTTTTGTTCAACAGTGTTTTCATATTAGGGTTTTTTCTTTTTTTTTTTAAGGACAACTTTAGCTACTTCTATTGCTATTTTTGTTACGTTACCAAATAAATCACGTATAGTTTTGTGCAGATCTGCCCAATCATTTTCATGCTCTAAAATTAGTTAATAATATGCAACACAATTTGAAGCAACCAAAAAAGAAGTCTTGTATATCATAGAAGCAGTATTTGGTCATTAGATACTATAACATTATTTTTTCAGGCTGTCGAATAACAAGTCTGACGTACAACAACCTCTGACTTTACCCATGGGCTAGGCAATATCAGAGTGGTCAGTAACCTTGCACTCCATGATCACTGGTACAGACTCCGACGCTCCACCTTTGGTGTCAAACTCATTGTGGTTCAGGGGCCACATACAGCCCAATTAGGTGTCAAGTCAGCCAGACCAGTACAATCATAACATAATTACCTAAAAAGAGCAATAGGCCCATGTTTTTCTCCTTTGTTTTCATGTAAATAAGTACTATATATAAGTAATAAGTATATTAGAGATATATTTATATTTATTAAAATATAATGTGAAAAAACATCATGACCATGAAGTGTTGGTGCATTTTTTTAAATTTCAAAATTAATAAAGCGGACCGATTTTGGCCTATGGGCCATAGGTTTGACACCCCTGGTTTAGCCTATTACCTTTGTTTCCTCCCCAGACCAAACACTACACATTACAGACTGGGTTAACTTCTGACTCAGAGGTTTGAGTGAGTGTAAAGAGTTGTTTGTGACCTTGCATATACTTATGAATTGGTCATGACACAGGCTGCAAATTAAGGTAGTTGAATAAATGTCAGAACAAATGAATTAATAAATGTACGAATGAATGACTTTGCTCGAAACCAATTTCTTCCAAAACCTAGATACAAAAATAGAGTTTCATTCTCAGTCTCGCACATTTGCCCTCACCCCTTTCTTTCTCCCCCTCCCCAGACACATTAGTGTCAACAGTGTCTGCAGATTGGAGACATTGCCTAACAGTAATCAGATGCTACACAGAGACGGAGAGTAGCAGGAACACAGTGTTACAGTTCATCTGGGGAAAGAACAGTGTTAGGTTTCAGTGGTTTTCACATTTGGTTGGGTCTGCAGCAGGAAGATGATAAGACACCAAATGGCTTTCCCGAGCACACACAGTCACACAGCCCCACATATTCAAAGAGAATTTCCTCAAATTCTCTTCACACCAACTTTCTAAAACACCTCTACTTTTGATCTACATGACCATCTGTGGTTGACTGGACTTCGTGGCTGGGTCCACTTCCCTTGTGATAACCCCCCACTGAGCAACAGAAGGTTCTTCCAACACTGCTGAATCATGGAACAACAATGCCACATAGTGGCGACTGCAGGCATCACATGATACAAGAACAATAATATGATTGGCCACAAGAGGCCTAGCCTCTCTCTTCCAGTGGCCTACAAGATTTAAACACACATCCGGGAAGTCGAAAACCACTCCCCACACACAGGTATATAAGCATAAACAACTAATGATACTTTAGAAGTTATTCTTGAGAAGTCAGAAGTTATTCTTGACAGGATTAGCACTGTTGTACGAGATTTCCTTGAATACTTCTCCAGTCGTTTATTTTGCTTTATTGTTGGACCTGTTTTGTTGGACGTTTTGCTATTAAAACAAATCGACCATCTACCGGCTGCTTCCACTCCTTGCCTGAAGACACCTCGCACAGCAAGAATCTTTCAATAGTAAACTAAACGCACAAATCTAAACTGGAATAGAATCTGTTACTGAAAAACGTACCTAATTTTTTAAAAAATGTTTTAAATCTTCTTTTTATAATGAAAGGTACATTTAAGGCTGTGTAGTCTCAAGTAAATTAAAACCTGCTTACTCTTTTAAACGTTTAATGGATTTCGTGGAGATAAGTGTTGGGAATTTTGACACTTTTTAACCCTTGGGCAATCCTTTGCATTTTTGTACACACCGTTTGTCCTTGCAATGATTTTCATCTTGTCCTGGAATATGAGTATTAATGAATATGAGGAAAAGTTGGCACAAGTCATGCAGTACAGGAACATTGTCATGCAGTACAGGAACACTGTCAAGAATGGTTGAGCACAGTATTCAGAGGTCATGAACCGAGTGTAAAAAAATTATATCAGTTCTGCATTTAGCATAAGAAAGGGGGAACATGTGTCGAAATATGTTATTAAAACATGTTGAGGCATGTCTCTATTCCAGGAAGTTCACAAAGAAATCTGGGGAAAGAATACAGTGATTTATATTGAACAAATCAAATATAAAATGTGTGATTTTTGTTGGCATAAAATCATTGATATTTTTCATATATATCTGCATGTAACACAAGATAGGGAATGTGTCTGAATAAGACTAAAAGAATGATCCTCTGACTTATAATGGTTGAAATGATTATGACAAGAGGTCAGCAGAAGGGCTTGATGCTGAAATCAATAAGTAAAGAAATGTTGTGATTAACATTATGATTTTTAAGATGTGAGTAATGAATAGAAAGAAGTGCTGTGGTACAATGTCAGTCATAAAAACAAATGAGAAGTGTGTGAACTGTCTGCAAAATAGGGACAGAAACAGGAAGGATGTTCATGATATGACGCACTTGGTGTTCAGGTCATGACGAACGTAACGTGCACAGGTGTCCAAGACCAACAGGAACAAACACCAGGAAAGGCCTAAAAAGGAGTAAATGATTCACCCAAAACGGAAATAAAGTTTTTTGCAAATTGTATCACATAAATACAAGGTGTAAGAGCTGAACAGTTCAGTTTGTCCTTCATCTCTCCCCTGGACGGACAGGACTCAGTCCAGGACCCTGCCATGCCCCAGAGAAGAGGATTGTGGACTTAAGAGAACTTACAAGAAGAACGTCAACGTCAAGAAACTCCAACATGCAAAAGAGTGGATCATTTCTCTGAGTTTGCTCGCCGCAAAAAGAATTGGATAATACCTCTGCTGTTGCTTGCCGCAATTGCTAAACGGATCAAGAGAGTGCCTCGCCAGAGGGGAAGTGGCCCCGTACCGGGCAGCTAAGGGCGTCAGCTCTTCCGCAGCAGTGAAGACTCAACACACCGAAGGCCTACTTTTGTGACTTCTCCTCTTTTCCATCACCAGGGAGCGGTGGGGTCAGAAAATATTAATATCGACAAAAACCACAGCACATTTATATACGTATGTATAACTACATTTTCTATATGGTATTGATTGAATCCTATTTTATCTAATTACTGCAATTGCTGAAATTTGCTTATGTGCTACGCCCATTATATTCTAATAAATAAAATCTTATGAAACATAACATCATTGATTAAATAAATTTTATCACTTTACTCATCTCTCCGCATACATTAAATCCTGGGTCATATATATATATATATATATATATATATATATATATATATATATATATCTAGCAACATCATAGACGGTTCACCAACAGTTTGTGTCTATTCTCTGAAACAGTTACATGCCCCTGACACCGTTGAGGTGTTTAAAACCCTTTTCCGGCAAGTAATGAGTGCCAGGATCATGAGAGGTGAGCTGTCATGAATAAGTGTGGTCGGGCGTAGCACCCCGAGCACCAGGCTATACCTCGGAGTGAGCACGAGGCGGCAGCGGGGCGGACACTCAGAGGGACGACAGTCAGAAGCCGGACGAGTCACCTCGCCCATCGGACCCATGGAGCACCAGATGAGGGTCCCAAGTGAGAGATCTGCGAGTGGAGTGGCGCAGCCCGCACCCGCTCTGGACCACGGGATCTTACCAGTGGCACAGAGCGCCGATCAAGCTGCTGGTGAGCCAGTAGCCTGGGAGCTAACAACACACACACACACAGACACAAAGACATATTGGGTCTAGGTGACCCAATATGCCCACAAAAAATAGCTCCTGCTCTGGCTCCCAGACAAGAGTCAGCTCCTATAATCAATGATCAATAGTCAATCCAGAGTAAATATTGTCCTTGGAAAGCACAATACCAGAGGAAAACCCTATTCTCACACAACCTGTAAACTGCATACGGAAAGACCAGAGATTGAACCAGCAACCCCTTGATTCACTCAAGTCACTTGGAACATTCTCCTGCCATCGATCTTTTCATATTCCTAGGTACATTATCCAGAAAAGTCCAGTAAATGTTCTCTCCCAGGTGCCAACACCTTGTCTGGCTGATCCACAAATTCTCCTGCTGTGAATTTTACAATGGAGCATCTTCAGACTTCATTTAGCAAAGACTTGGCTAAGGACATGAAACTAAAATGCCTTTGCTTAGTGTGTGTGAAATTGTGCAAAATCATCAGACTTACTTGTAAAAGGTCTTGTTCTCCACCCCGCACTTCCATAAGTGCTTACAGGCTGCAGGGGTGGGGGTGTGAAATGTCAACAGCAGTTTCTTCTGCAGAGAAAAACAATAGACATAGAGAAAATAAAAATACATAGACAACCTGAAGATCTGTGACTAAGGACAAGGGAAATGCTGAATATGATGATGGGGAGCTGAGCAAAGTGCTGACCCACAGACCCAAAAGTGTTTGTTTAGCAAGAATTTAGGGCAGATATAGGGATATTCAGCAGTAAAATTGCCCGCAAACAGAACCTGGTTCTGCTTGAAAGAACAATGGAGAAGGTGTTCCTGTAAAGGTCTAGATTTCAATCCTGCAAGCCTAGTAATATGACCCCAGATCAATGCTGTTCACCAGCAGGGACGAGTCGGTGAAGAGGAGAAACAGAGCGGAACCTAAAGGTCAGTAAAATTGGAGAGAGATGCTGTGAAGCGATTACCTAAACTAAAACCAATGAAAGTCCAAGACAGAGAAAAAGTGTTTTTGTGGTGATGCAGCTTCAACCCGGTCGTACTCGACACATCAGTCAGTTGTTTTGTTTCCCCCCTCCCCTTTCCCCTGTGTTTTACATTTCTGTTTAATAAATAGGTGTGATTTACACACGTGCTGCAGTGTCTGATCACAGGCAGGTGAACCAAAAGTATACATCATTAATTACTTTACTATTGCTAAGATCGGGAACTTGTTCAGCTAGCCTTTGGTAGCATACACTTTCAAAAAAGGACACTTTAGTAGTAATGTAAATAACTAATCAAAAGACTTGAGACCATGGAAAAGCCTAAAAATATGCCAAAATATGTTTAAATGTTAGGCAAAATATAGCAACCGTAGCTAAAAGTAAGCCAGAAATATAAAAGTTAACATAAGCCAAAAAAATTAAGTAGACAAATCAACTATAGGATTAACAGAAAGATTGCAAAAAGCTACCAGACAACAAAATACTACTTTAACTATACACTGTGATTCTAGAAGTAATCACTTGTAAAGCACTGGGAAACTTCATTGGCAGAAATACATGGGAAATCAATGTTTATTTCATTCAGGAGACAATTAGGATAACTTAGGGAAAAGTATATTTATGTTAGGATTGATATCCAGTAAAAACAAAAATTAAATATGCTATCAGCTCAAAGTGGGACAGATGCAGGGCAGATGGCAGTGGTTGGTGAGGTTGAGGGGTGACATCCTTTAGTGAGTGACTAGTGACTGGACACACGTAAACAACAAGGCTGATATGAAGTAATTAAAATACTGTCACAAATATTTACAAAAATAATACCAACACATTTACACACAAACACAGACAACAGAGCACTTTGTCATGGACGGATTTATAGATAATGCACAACAATAGCATATCATCTATGGATCCAGGGGCAACATAGTGATTGTTTCTATGCTGTGGCTAATTTTAAAATTTAAAAAAGTACACCTTACAAGGTGTTTTTAATGACATTTAACAAGGCTGCGACAGGAGCTTAAAATTAAAAACTAAAAGACATATAAAGTAGCTGAAATGAAAATACAGACAACAAACAGCAACAGGACAACCAAAACGCACAAAAATGAAGGTAAAACAGAACTACCGTAATTTCCGGACTATTGAGCGCACCTGAATACAGGCCGCACCCACTAAATTTAAAAAGAAAAGCATAATTGTACATATATAGGCTGCACTTCTCTATATGCCGCATGTGTTCACACTTTAACATGGGATATTTAGACAGAAAGGTTTTATTTAATTTTAATTAACCCTTGTGCGATCCTTTGCATTTTTGTACACACTGTTTGTCCTTGCAATGATTTTCATCTTGTTCCAGAATATGAGTAATAATGAATATGAGGAAAAGTTGGCACAAGTCATGCAGTACAGGAACATGCACACGCACTCATACTCACTCACGCACACACATACACACACAGACACATAGGCATACTGGGTCTAGGTGACCCTGGGGACACCTAGACCCAAAGGACCTTACAAGGGTTAATAAATGTTTTTTTTCCAAATAGTACCTGTAACACGGCTGGTTACAGGTTTGCTCTTTCCTACTTCGGCGCCCCCACAGTAGATCCGAAAGCTAACGTTCACTCCGGGGCTAACTCCCTTCCCTTTGTGCTTGTCCACAAAGGGAAGGGTAAACAGAAACAGGGAAGTTGGGGTCTTTATTATCACCCACACCGAGCACAACAGTACATAAACAGCGTTTTAACAGTTTCTCTATAACCAACACACGCTTCAACATGACAAGAGTCAAACTGCTCTCAACTTTTGCTACCGTTCTCTCTCACGCTCTCGAGCCCCACTCACTTATACGCATTCAGCCATTCACAGGCGCTACTAGTATAACACACAGGAGCCTACCAGAAAAGCCATTGATCGCTAGCGGTATGAACTGCCACATGGTTTGAGCCGCAGGGTTCTAAGAGTGTGAAAAAAGTAGCGCCTTATAGTCCGGAAATTATGGTATATGGAACAGATTAATCCACAGGTAGGAAGGGAAGGAACATTTATTTCTACACATATTTTTTGTGCTGCTGTCATGACTTGTATTTACTCACCCGTGATGACTATGTTTACACACAGAGAGAAAAGACAGAAACACAAAGATATAACTGCATCTTCAGCCACTAGTGGGCAGACAAACAAAGAGACAGACAGAGCGACAGACTGATTGATGAGCTAAGCACAGATGAGACTAAAGCCTCTAGTGGTAAAAAGAGAAATGAGAACCATTAGTGAATATTAACTCATCAATGTGAGATCAACGTAGCTTCAGCTCACGATGGCAAAATTTAAAGGAAATTGAATGTGGCACAGAGACAGCGCTGTAAACATCTGACAGTACAAATTGAATGCACCATAGCATGCTTTCAATCTCACAGCTTTATACAAAATGGAGATTAAAATAAAACTTTCCCAAATGTGAGACACCTTGAAGCTTTACTTTGACAAGTGCACTTTCTTTTTCACTTTCAAGGTGATATATCACATATTTCTCATAGTGATACAGTGCAAGAATCTCATATTTGGGCCACAGCCACAGCTGACACTTGGTGTGATGGTGGTTAGTTGTAACAAACCCACCATCCTGTTACAGTGAATCCTGCCTGGGAAAGGATACAAAACCATCTCTAAAAGTCTGGATGTTCATCAATCGACAGTCAGAGAAGTTGTCTACAAATGGAGAGAGTTTGGCACTGTTGCTTCTCTCCCAAGGAGTGGCTGTCCACCAAAGATGACGCCAAGAGTTCAGCGCAGAATACTCAGAGAGGTAAAAAAGAACCCTAGAGTGTCTGCTAAAGACTTACAGAAATCACTGGCACAGTCCAATGTCTCTGTGCACACATCAACTATATGTAAAACAATGGCCAAGAATGGTGTTCATGGGAGGACTCCACGGAGGAAGCCACTGCTGTCTAAAAAAACATTGTTGGTCGTTTAATGTTCGCAAAAAGGCACTTGGACACTCCACAGAAGTTTTGGCGAAATATTTTGTGGACTGATGAAACCAAAGTTGAATTGTTTGGGAGGAACACACAACGTCATGTGTGGAGGAAAAATGGAACAGCTCACCAACATAAACACCTCATCCCCACCGTGAAGCATGGTGGAGGGTGCATCATGGTTTGGGGCTGTTTTGCTGCCTCAGGGCCTGGACAACTTGCAATCATTAATGGAAAAATGAATTCAAAAGTTTATCAGAATGTTTTGCAGGAAAACCTGAGGCCATCTGTCAGACAGCTGAAGCTAAAAAGAGGATGGATGCTGCAACAAGACAATGATCCAAAACACAGAAGTAAATCAACTTCAGAATGGTTTCAGAAGAATAAAATACACGTTCTGGAGTGGCCAAGTCAAAGTCCAGACTTGAACCCCATTGAGATGCTGTGGCATGACCTCAAGACAGTGATTCATGCCAGACATCCCAGGAATCTGACTG
>NC_024328.1:16291452-16306915 GCF_000523025.1 Cynoglossus semilaevis
TATACATGTATTGTATATATATATATATAAAATATAAATATATATAATATATACATGTAACTCTAAATCAGTCAATTGTCATTTTATTGTATTTCATGCATTATATATAACATCAAGCAACATACAGTCTTTTTATTTTTAAATTACATAATTTTGTACGAGGGAGGCTGGAGACATTGAGTCTGAGTGGCCTATGTTCTCCACTTCCATTGTTGGCGCAGCTGTCCGAAGCTGCGGCCATAAGGTCTCCAGTGCCTGTCGTAGCGGCAATCCCCGAACCCGGTGGTGGACACCGGAGGTAAGGGATACCGTCAAGCTGAAGAAGGAGTCCTGGTTCGTGGGACTCCTGAGGCAGCCGACGGATACAGGCAGGCCAAGCGGACTGCAGCTCAGGTAGTCGCTGAAGCAGAAACTCTGGTCTGGGAAAAGTTCGGGGAGGCCATGGAGGAGGACTACCGGTTGGCTTCGAAAAAATTCTGGCAAACCATCCGGTGCCTCAGGAGGGGGAAGCAGTTTCCCACCACCGCTGTTTACAGAGCTGTTGACCTCGATTGCGATTGTCGTCGGACGGTGGAAGAAATACTTGGAATACTTTGAGGATCTTCTCAGTCCCACTGAAACACCTTGCACGGAGGAAGCTGAGGCTGAGGACTCAGGAGCTGATCCCCCCATCTTCTGTGCTGAGGTCACCGAGGTAGCCAAGAAGCTGCTCGGCGGAAAGGTGAAAGGTGAAATCCGCCCTGAGTACCTCAAGTCGCTGGAAGTTGTGGGGCTGTCTTGGTTGACACGTCTCTGCAGCATCACGTAGCAGTCCGGGACAATACCCCTGGACTGGCAGACCAGGGTGGTGGTCCCTCTTTTCAAAAAGAGGGACCGGAGGGTGTGTTCCAACTATCGGGGGATCACACTCCTCAGGAAAAGTCTATTCCAGGGTACTGGAGAGGAGAATCCGGCCGATAGTCAAATCTCGGATTCAAGAGGAACAATGCATCTTGGTCGTTGAACGCTGGACCAGCTCTATACCCTCCACTGGGTGCTTGAGGATTCATGTGAGTTTGCCCAACCGGTCCACATGTGTTTTGTGGACTATGAAAAGGCTTTCGACCGTGTCCCTTGTGGTATTCTGTGGGGGGTGCTCCGAAAGTATGGGGTCGGCGGCCCTCTTCTAAGGGCTGTCCGGTCCCTCTACAACCGGAGCAGGAGCTTGGTTCGCATTGCCGGCAGTAAGTCGGACCTGTTCCCGGTGCATGTTGGACTATGGCAGGGCTGCCCTTTGTCACCAGTTCTGGTCATTATCTTTATCGACAGAATTTCTAGGCACAGCCAGGTGTCGGGTGGGGTTCAGTTCGGGAAGATCGTCAGTTCGGGAGCCACTGGATTTCATCTCTGCTTTTTGCGTATGATGTTGTCTTGTTGGCTTCTTTAAACCACGACCTGCAGCATGCACTGGGGCAGTTCGCAGCCGTGTGTAAAGGCAATGGGATGAGAATTAGCAACTCTAAGTCCAAGGCCATGGTTCTCAACCAGAAAAAGGTGGTTTGCACCCTCCAGGGTGGGGAGGAATTCCTGCCTCAGGTAGAGGAGTATCTTGGGATCTTGTTCACAAATGACGGTAGGATGGAACGTGAGATTGATAGGCGGCCGCAGTAATGTGGTCACTGTATCGGTCCGTTGTGGTGAAGAAGGAGCTGAGCCGAAAGGCAAACCTCTCGATTTACCAGTCGATCTACGTTCCTACCCTCACCTATGGTCATGAGCTTTGGGTCTTGACCAAAAGAACAAGATCCCGGATACAAGAGGCCGAAACAAGCTTTCTCCGCAGGGTGGCAGAGCTCTCCCTTAGAAATGGGGTGAGAAGCTCTGTCACACGAGAGGAGCTCGAAGTAGAGCCGCTGCTACTCCACATCGAGGGGAATCAGATGAGGTGGCTTGGGCATTTACATCGCATGCTCCTCTGGACACCTCCCTTGGGAGGTGCTCGGGTCCTGTCCCTCTGGGAGGAGACCTAGGGGAAGACCTAGGCCACGCTGGAGCGACTACGTCACGCGGCTGGACTGAGAGCACAATGGGGTCCCCCCAGAAGAGCTGGAGGAAGTGTCTGGGGAGAGGGAAGCCTGGGTGTCCCTGCTCAGACTGGTGCCACCGCCTCGGATAAGCGGATGATGATGGATGGATGGATGGAATTTTGTACATTTAGAGTAAAAAACTAGATATGCAACTTGCTGTATCATATTATAGATTAAAACATTATTATAAATATATATATATATTACATATATATATAAATAAAATATATATAATATAAATATACATGATATGTTTTCTTATGTTTTCTCATTACTGTATTATGGTAGCACTTTTTATATTTGTTTGTGTTTTATTATGTTTTTGTTTGTTCAGAAAAAAAGAATATTTGACCATTGTGACCCAATGTATCAAATATGATACAAATTGAAACTCATATATAGAAAATTATATTTGATTTTTTTTAGTTTGTTTGTTCAGAGGGACCAATAAAGTAATTTTATGTCAATTATTTAATGGTTTGGGCTTTACAGGGTTAAATGAAAAGAGGCAGTAACTGTACTTCTACAGTAGAGTCATGGTGTTTCCACAACTAATGAAGCCCACAGATGTTAAAGGGTTAAGCTCAGATAAGAGAGCATGATGGTGATGAGTGTGACGCATCATCATTACACTGCATAGTATTTGTAATAAAATATTATCTCCTTCCTTCTACAGGGGAATGCACGCCTCACTCACCTCCTTTTGAATTCCAATGACATAAAATGTCTTTCCTTCAAACTTCAGCTTACTGACGTCGGCCCTGCAAAAGATTATATATTATTCATTAAAAAAACACTAGAATATAGTGATAAATTATGTTTGTCTACATTGGTTTTTGGCAGCATCCATTAATCTTAATTCAAAGGACGGTCTGCTGGCTCTAAAGGCAACTAAGCACGGAATACGGCACAACATACTGGCAGAGACAAAGAGGAAATACTTAGGATGCAAAGCCAGGGCTAGAGTAAAGGCGAAGATGGCGGATGAACGGAGGCGTTTCCTCCGTCATCATGGAAAACATACAACCAGCGGATATACCGGGAGTGCATCCTGTTCATCCTCACAGGGACTTGGCTTACTGACAGGGTAACCGATGTTAATGTGGACCTGTGAGGATTTACGGCAGTGAGAGCTGACAGGGACACAAAAGCATGTGGGTAGAGCAAAGGTGGGGGACTAACTGCTGGTGTAACCCCGGACATGTCTCCGTAAAGAAAGTTTTATGTTGCCCGGACTTGGAGCTATTAGACATGCTATCTGCCGAGGGAGTTTAGTCACGTGATCTCCCTCTGTATTTACATTCCTGAGAGAGCTGCTCCTGCCACTGTCTGTACATGTGTATGCAGATTTAGATGTAAATGTGTGTAGGTGAAACAAAGAAGTAATACATAAGGTGCACCGTGTTATAAGGCGCACTGTCGATTTTTGGTGTATGCATATGTATATGTATATGTATATGTATATGTATATGTATATGTATATGTATATGTATATGTATATGTATATGTATATGTATATGTATATGTATATGTATATGTATATGTATTTGTAAATATATAGATAGAATAGATATTAGTAATACAATTATTTGTACAACCATTGTTACCAGGAGCTACTATACATATATAATATACAACTATTTGTACAGCCGTTGTTACTAGGAGCTACTATACATATATAATATAATATGTTGTATGTGTGTGGTGGCTCTTGGTGATAATGGTTGTATAAATCAGGTCGACATCATACACTAATATATCTGCTGGTACTGCCTATAACTGTTTATCTAATTTAATTATTTAATTACTCAACTACTTCTACTGTTCATATATGTAAACTATTTATCTATCTATCTATTTATCTATCTATCTATCTATCTATCTACCTATCTACCTATCTACCTACCTACCTACCTACCTTTGTTCTCATTATCAGTAAGTTCACTACAGACTAAAGGTTTCATATTTTTGCACAGACTCCAGAATCTGTACCATTTGAGGAGGTGGATCCTCTTGTTTCCCTGGAAGACCACAAAGCCTATGGCAGTAAATCCGAGAAAGGCTGTGGAGCCAGTGAAGTCCTAGAAACAAACAAAATCAGTGTAGGAGAGGCAGTACCATAAATTATAGGATACAGCTTCAAGTATAGCAATTATTTCCATAGTAACGACACCTACATGTGCAAAATGATCTGTTTGTTTCCAACTCCAACCTGATAATTAGCACGGATCAAGTCCACACAGCACAGAAACTAGAGTTTGAAAAAACTCTCTGTAGTTAGTGAAAAATAACAATTCCCGAAGCTTGCCATCTGTAAATCTACCTCATATCTGTCTTCATTAATCTTACATCAGGGGTGTCAAACATATGGCCTGCGGGCCAAAACTGGGCCACTAGGGTGTTCAATCTGGCCACTTGATGGATTTTGAAAACAAGAAAAATACACAAGCACTTCATGTTCAGTAGATGTTTTTGTAAAATACTATTTAATAAAATATAAATACATAATAATAAATATTATATATATACTTGTACTGTTTCCATTAAAAAGGGGGAAAAACATGGACTTATTGTTATAATTATAATTATTTTATATTTTTCTCTTTTGGTCCACTTGACATCTAATTAGGTTGTATGTAGCCTGTGAACCAAAATGAGTTTGAAACCCTTGTCTTACATATTTATCTTATATAAAGCACTTAGGGCTATGTCACATACGGACATAAGGATGCGTCTTAGATTCTAATTTTCCAACTACAGTGTGGCTTATACTACAGTCAGAGTCCTGTTATTCCATGACATACAGTCAAAAGCAACCTATGTTTGCCAGAAAAGCTAAAAATGGGGGGCATATTTACTATTTAATGTGTAGGTGATTTCTGATTTACATCCTTAATGCAGTTCTCAGCCAAATAAAAGGGTCAGTGTTAAATCAGATTTAAGTAGACACTAAAAAAGATCAAGGTCATTGACCTTTGCTCGCTCATCACTTCTGTCAGTGTTAGCCATTTTGCTGCTCTGCTGTCACCAAGGTCCATCACATTCGTCAATACGAGTGCAAATAAAGAGCAAATGGGCAAAACGTACAATATAGTGAGTGAGTAAGCGTGTTTAGTTGATGCTGAACATTTGTATTGGTAACTAGTGATACCATGTGTTCATGAACTGCCCCCAGCCTTGTTACCTTGCAAGGATGAGGATCCACTCCATACGTTTCCAGGCTGTGAGACCTTTGGAGCATGTTTAACTCTGCGATGGCAGCACTTTGTCCCCTGAAAAAACAACAAGAAGGAGTCGGGGGTGGCGGGACACATAAATCCTGTCAACCTGGACCAAAATACTGTACTTGTTTAAAACTATAATTATAATATACGATCGAACCCCAAGATACGAGTCTCTCGACATATGATTATTTCGAGATACGAGCAAGCCTTCGAGCAAATTTTTGCTTTGAGATGCAAGTAAAGATTTGAGATACGAGCACTGTACAGACACTAACGGTAGGTGGCCGAGCACTCGGAGCAGACCATGCCGCCTCACTCATTCACTTCATGTGTTCATCGAATTCTGTACGCATCTCCCGCGAGTCTTCCGTGTTGTGTTTACATTATCTATGTGATTTCCTCTCTATTTTGTGCATTACTCTTCATAATAGTGATGAGTCCTAAGAAAGTGAGTGGTAAGAATGGTCGTGAGAAAAAGAAACGCATGATGACCATGGAAATAAAGCATGAAATTGTCGATAAATATGAACGTGGTGCCCGCTAAAGAAAGAATACAAATTGAAAAAAGCAAAAAAGTTAAAAGTTAAAAATAGTAAAGTAAAAAAAATAGTTTAGTTAATTCTAAGTTTATCTTAGTTACAAGAAGTGTCTACGTATGGGCCATCTCTCTTCGCTCCACCCGCACCCCTCCTCCACTTCTGCACATGCCGCCATTAGCCTCAAAGGTAAAAACCACATTTTATATTAGATCACAGGAATCCTTATATAGTCCTTATATAGTCATTTGTGTGTGTATGTTTCTATAGCAATTTAAAACATGTTTTTATCATTGTTATTAGCACTAATAAGGGAGTTTCTTAGAGGGTTGGAACAGATTAATTTTTTTTTCTGTTATTTCTTATGGGAAAAAATGATTTGAGATACAAGCACCTCGAGTTACAAGCTTGGTCGTGGAATGGATTATGCTCATATCTCCAGGTTCCACTGTAATGTACAATATAATGTAATTGGTTTCCAACAAGTCCAAGGTTTCCAAGTTTATGTTATTTTTAATAAATGTACTTTCTGTGTGAACAACCATCCATAAAAATGAAGTGGTAGTAAAATATTTCCCACAGACTGGTTATATCTGGGAGAACAGTTACAACAGTGATGTAATCTGATAGTCCAGGTCCATATATCTGAGTTGCTTAATAACCAATTTTCAAATTGCACATGAATTGAATGTGGAAGATGTAACAGCTGACAACGTGCTGAACAAATATCAATCATGTACTGTACAAACACAAATAATCATATCATTATTTACAGCAAGTACTCAGCTAAAGTGAACGTGCTTGTGGTCTCTGCCATACAGAGTCAGCACATAGAGCAGGCATGGGCAAACCAAAGCCCGGGGACCAGATGTTTTGTAATCCGGCCCACCAAACATGTCCAAATTATATAATTGGTTAGTATTTTTATTTATTTTCCCTGCAATGTCCACAGTTTCCCTAGTAGAGAAGGCAAAAAGCATTTTAGGATATTAGCCTTTATGCATGACTTTTACATGTCATTTATCTAGGTTCACATAGTGCTCCATTTATCTGCTCCTGACCCGGCCCTCCTGTCAAATTTTAGGACCAGTTGTGGCCCACGAGTCAAAAAGATTGCCCACGTCTGATGAAGAGTGAGACAGAGCGAGAATGTGTATGTGAGAGAGAGAGAGCAAAAGGAAAGGAAGGAAAATGAACTACTTGTCATTGTAACACAGCACACCACTGCACACAACGAAACACACAACGTGACCTCTGCTTTTAACCCATCATCAAAATGAACAGTGGGCAGCTTTAAGCGCAAGCAGGGCCCATTAACATCATTTCTGCTTAAATCAATGGATTTTCTATATTCACTGTAAATATGATGGCCACAAACCAGATTATCATTGATCCCCTGAACTCACCACAGCTTACATGACATATTTGGTGTTTATACAGGATTTTTAAAAAGCTTTTGCTTTTATCTCCTACAGGAAGACATAGAGTACAACAGGAAGGGTACATAGCCTTTTGTCTGTCTTTAGTGGAATATAAGAAAATAAATCCATTACTTACAGTGAAGAAACTAGTTCTGACCCCAGTGTTTACCCTGCGTATATTTTACTCCTGATGTCCCTCATCACTCATCGCAGGATTCAGTAAATATACTGTTAAGTGTGAACTCACGGTACACCTACCTGAGCTCATTCCTATGTATTTCCATTATCTTCCTCTCCAGTTTCAGGGACTGTTTAGGGAACAGCCTGAAGTCATTGATGTAGTCTGATGGATGCTCCTCTGGATCATAGTCTCCGAGCTCAGCTGCAGAGAAATATTGATATGGAAAAACAACCACATCGTTAACACAAAAATATGCACAAGATTTACACAACACAGTTCTTGACCCATGGTTGCAAATGTAGTGAAATCCATTGTGTAATTTGGGGGGTTTACTGTTTGAAATTCTTAAATCAGATTAGTGGGCCACATACAACCTGATGAGATGTCAGGTGAGCTGGACCAGTACAATTATAACTTTAAAATTATAAAATTATTTAAGTAAATTATAACTGAATTAAACTTAACTTAACTTAAACTTAACTTATCTTTATTAGTCATTGTGACACAGCACAGCACAGCACACCATGCACAACGAAATTTGCATTTGCAATCTGCATTTAACCCATCACCAATTTTATCTATTTGTTTCATTTCAATTAAAAAAGAGGTGTTTGTGGACAAACAGCTTAAAAGATTTAAGAATAGATCAGAAACAATAATTGTAAATGTACAATTATATTAGATATTTATTATTATTTCCTTTTATTTACTTTTTTTATATACTTTTTACAGATCAGTCAGTTGGTTGATTGTTTTGTTAGATGTAAACAGCTAGTTAGATTCTGAATGTCATTTCTAAAATAAACCATCATTGGCTTATTTTTTATATTTATTCCAAACACAAAACAAATCATCTTGCAAATACCTCTACAGACAGATACTTACGTTATTTTTAGTTTATTCCCAACTGACCACATCTTTCTCCCATGTTCTGTCTTTTACAATCTGAAGTTTTTTCACATTTATATATATAATATATATAAGTGCATATATATATATATATATATATTATATATATAGAGAGAGAGAGAACAATGATGCAACAGTCTCTGTTTTAGCGTGAGCTACAACCGTTGATTTTTATCTTAGGTTAGGAGATTTAGCCACAGAAATTGGGGTTATATACAATAATAAATATAATACACTAATACAGTATAACAAGAGAAAAGTTACAGGCCACTGTTTATTCCCAAGTGTCACGTCAATTATTCTACCTTTTATTAAAAGAGATAAAAACAATACGTAAGGGACCTGTGATTGTTGAATACAGCATTTACATGTTGTGTTGAAAACTCCTTCCATAATCCTAATCCTGGTAAAGGCAGATGCCTGCAAACTGTCGATCAACATTTATGATCTACTTAGCTGAATAATAAATAATTCTACCTATGTTTAAACATAGCAAGATTATGAGTTCATTTATATTTCTTCAGCTCCAGATTCAAAAGTGACCCCTGGAATAAAATGAATGAATCAGGTCTCACCCTGAACAATGTAGGCTCCCAAATAGGCAGCTTCAGCAAACGGACAGAGGAGGCGACCGTGGTAGATGTCTCTCTTCAGCTGGAGATAGAGGAGATACCTGAACAAACACACACACACACACACGCACGCATGCATGCACACACACACACACACATTACTTAACTTGGACTGGGAGCTATACAAGAGGGTCCTCATGCGGCACAGGAATCACAGATTGACTCCTACAACACTGACTGGACTTGGAGTCCGCTACCGATTTTGAGACAAGACAGTTGCAACATTAAATACCAGGGTAAAGATGATATCAGCCAAAGCTACAGACCTTGGCTGTGTAATAATTTTCATGTGTTGCCATGATGTTTAGAGCAACAAGAGTATTGTCATAGAAACACATTCCATACCATAAAGGCTGGTATTATATAGTTACTATGGAAACAACTTCTGTACAGGCCATGGCCAGACTACAGTGCTGATTTGTCTTGTGAAACTGAGTCCGCCTTGGCCACAGTCAGACTCAAATAAAGGGGACCATGTGTTACCATAGAAACAGATGAGTGTGCTAACTCAGAATGTATGTTTTTTTGGACATGAGAAACAGACACAGCAGGAGAAGATCATTAAAGCCTAAACACATAAAATTAAGTTTCTGCTGCTGCGACTGCGGCCTGATTTTACAGAAAGAGTCTGAGTTTGAGGCAGATGTCTGGAAATAGTTCAAAAACCCCGGTTTGCATAAAAGCAGTAACAGTTGGTCAATAATTGATGATAAGTTGAACATTGACCTAATTTTCAAACTGTACAATTGACTTCCTGTTTGATATTGTATGGGTATATATTGTAAGAAAGTTTTGTGATTCTAAAGGGATTCAATGTGTGCACTATTAAAATAAACACATTCATTTTTGTTTTAAACCCCAGAAAGAAGAGAAAAAAAACATTTTTTATTTATTGTGCCTTCTGATCTTGACTTGAACATCGCTGAAATAGCTCATGGGTGCGACAAATCCTCAGGACAACGAATGATGCTCTTTCAAAGTGAGAATCAATGTTACAGAATGTAAAGTTTAATTGACCTCACTGATGAAAAACACCCTTAGGCAATAAAAGTGGTAGAGGGCAGAGGAACAAGCGAGATGAAAGAGAGAAGAAAAAGTGAAAGGAAGCATTCATTTTCTTCTTCAACCAGAATGGCTTCTATGATAATAGGTTGAAAGACTAAAGGGAAAACATTCTGTGTTAGCATGTTAGCCACCACAGTAGCAGCCGTGTATCATGGGACTTGGGCTGATACCTGCACTTTAACACTAGACAAATCTTTTCTTTTTCTTTTTTTTAAATAAATCTTATAAACCAACATCCGAAAGGTCTGATAAGTAAATCAAACATATTCATTTAAAATAGCTGGGTAACAATGGTCAAAATAAAACCTATCAATGAAATGACAGTTAGACTATGAAAACTTTTAAACTATGCTTTACTTTCAGCAATTTTTTAAATAAATGTTTTAATGTTTTTGTGTGCTATTCGGCTAACTGTACTGTTAACAGCATGATTACTTATTTATTACAACTGCAGAAAATATTTTATGAAGGGAGAGAAATTAGAGCGCCACCCAATGGTCCTTACCTGGTTAGCTCCTCTTTGATTTTAATTGGTTCATGGGGATAAAACTTCACCCTGAAGCACATGATGTAAGGCTGCTGAGCTGCTGAGGACAATAGACGCAGAGATATGAGCTGAATATATATATATATATATATATATATCTATATATATATATATATATATATATTCAGCTCATATCTCTGCGTCTATTGTCCTCAGCAGCTCAGCAGCCTTACATCATGTGCTTCAGGGTGAAGTTTTATCCCCATGAACCAATTAAAATCAAAGAGGAGCTAACCAGGTAAGGACCATTGGGTGGCGCTCTAATTTCTCTCCCTTCATAAAATATTTTCTGCAGTTGTAATAAATAAGTAATCATGCTGTTAACAGTACAGTTAGCCGAATAGCACACAAAAACATTAAAACATTTATTTAAAAAATTGCTGAAAGTAAAGCATAGTTTAAAAGTTTTCATAGTCTAATTTGGATGAAAAGAAAGGGGGAGAATTTACCCTTTGTTATATATAGTTAATTCAGTTATAATTGTACTGGTCCAGCTCACCTGACATCTCATCAGGTTGTATGTGGCCCATGAACCAAAATGAGTTTGAAACCCCCTGTCCTAGTTAATAAGTTTCAACTTTTCAAACCAGAAAGTTACATCTATTTCTATGAAATCTGCCTGTGAAATTTACCATTTATTTGTCTCTATTCTCTTAAAATCCTATCTTTGCTGTATATTTTGCATGGATTGATGCAGCAGAAGAAAATACCAGTCATTAGCTGTTTCTCTAAACTGAACTATGATTGGTCAATGTTTCATGTCACTCAATCAACTGTCCTGTGAGGTGAATGTTCAAAGCTTCACACTGACAATAGTTTAGCATTTGGTTAGTAAATGCTAACAGAACATTTGGTTAGCATTGCAGTAAATTGAACTGACTGAAGCTCTGTAGTCCAATTCTCAGTGTGAAGAACAGCATTGTTTGAGACAAGTAGCTGTAGGTTTAATATATATAAATGATTTCTGTGTGGTTCTATAATATAGCTGTTAGCACACCTGCCTTGCAAGCAGATTGTGCTGGGTTTGATTCCCTGAGGAACCACAGATCCTCCTATTTGGCAGCCCGTGAGGGGCACCTATGTACTTACAGTAATGGCGCCTCTTTTGGCAGCCTGTGTCATTTGGAAAAAAAAATCACACAGTATATTTTCCAATTGTGGGACAAGTAAGGGACTCTTTTTTTTCTTCCCATGGACTTGAGCTGATTATTGGCTTTCTTCTTGTCTCTCTTGTTTTTCATTGCCTCTCTCTTCTCTTAAGCCACCTCATCTCTATGCACTCGCTCCCTTCTAAGGTTTGTTCGTCTGATATTTATCTAAGGTTTAAAGATTTCTCGCTCTGATCCCATGTTGTTCCTCCTGCTGCTGTTGGCAGACACTGAGTGACTTATTGTTAGCTTTGTACAAAGTTACACACACACACAACCCAATGTAGCATTTTTACAAATTCCTAACAACACAGTGAGAACAGAGAAAACCATTAAAGGATGGATGATCCTCAGACAGACAGGAAGTTGAAACCAAAGCAATCAGAAAAAGATTAGAAGCAGAGACAGGAAAAAGTACAAATAACAAGCGGCATGTTACACACACACATACTTTCTCTGGTATACTGACTGCTGTGGTATTTGACGTATGTGTGTGAGTACAGTCTTTTATGACCTGAGCTGCTCTATGTAGTGACAACAGACTGTATCACACAAATACATGCAGTTCAGAGATATAGACACACAAACAGCAAATACAGAGCTGCAGGATGTAATGAAAAAAAAAACAGACACTTACATTTCATCTGCCTCACCACAGGCTTGTTGGGTTCCAGCCAGTGCTGACAGGGAGAAAACAAAGACAAATTTCAATAAGTTCTCATTTTTTGCACTCTTACTTTGTACTTTGTACCCGTGTACTGTACAAAATTGCAGAACGACTTGAAATGTTTTTTCGTTTAAAGAGATAGTTCGACACAGTCTTAGGGTGAGAAACTAGTTCTCATTCTTGTGGACATTGGAAAGCACTTAGGGCAGGCATACACTGTACAATTTTTTGCAGTGTACAGGGGGTAACGAGGGCCGATTATCTGTTCCTGACCCACAGAGAGCCCCAAGCCAACCGGATAATTTCTCCCTCAGTGCGCCTGTGCAAAGTGATAGTCACAATGGTAAGGCGTCGGTGGCATGAAAATATGGAGGTGAGATTGATAGAGCTGTGGCACTGTCCACAATAAACGTAATAAATAATAAATAAACAATACACGTACTGTCCACGTTTATTGAGCCATCTCCGACTCCAGATGCGCCGGCGCCTCTTCTTTTTAGAACTATCAGCGTACAGTACTGTAGCAATCACAAAGGCAGCCTTCTTCTTTTTGTCTAGCATGTTGCTAATAAACGGTGTCCAAGCTTTTACATAAATCTTTATTGACAGCTGTCAATAGACAGGACAGTCAGCAGGGGCCGACGAGACGTTTTCGCCCGCATAGTGTAAGCTGTGGTCGTGTTCAATGATCGGACCGTACAGTGTGAGTACATAAATTGTGATCTTTGTCTGTACATCGTAGACAATTATTCGTATAGTGTGTGATGGTACCAACGACAAGATTTTCAAAAATCGTATAGTGTATGCCCGCCCTTCTGATGCAGATTTTTCAACCAATGTCTGTTAGGACTATTTCCCTTTATGCCATTAAGACAAATTTGAAATTTATATGGGGTTGCCATCTGAGCTAGTGCAGCATGATTGACAGCAAATGCAAATTTGTAATGCAAAATGTAGTCACAAGCCGAAAAAGGTTGGGATGGACTACACTAAGGTGTGTGTTTGTGGAGTGTGTCAGTCTAAAAGTCTAATTTATCTTGGGTTTGGCTTTGATGTTTCTTCTCCAACTGATTTTTTCTGGACCGTTTCTTTCGTATTAAACCTTAAATTATTTTATTTTCTCTACCGTAACATCATTCTCAGGCTCATTTTTGGCTGGAGCACTGACTACAGGCTAGTACAGGGGTGTCAAACTCATTTTCCCCGGGGGCCACATCGGCAATACAATTCCTCTTGAAGGGCCGGTTGTAGCTGGATGACTGTATAGATCAGGGGTCCACAAACCCCGGTTCATAGGTCAATTGGTACCGGGCAGTGGGACACAGTAAAAAATGTACTTAATTTTTACTAATGTACTTTATTCAAGGAAAATCCAGTCCAGTCCATTAACTATTTTTATTTAAAGACAATCTGGTGATATTTAAAAACAGGTGGTACTGGCTGACCAGTCCTTGGAACAAAAAAGGTTGGGGAGCGCTGGTATAGCTGTAACTACTTCATGCACTACTTTCTGCAATTGATTATTATTTATTCAAGCTACAAATGTTGTTCATTGCAATTGTAATAAAAAAAACTTGTAATTTCTCAGGTTAAGAAGCTCTGCTGCATGAACTTTATTAAATGCTTTTTAAGCTCCTGCGGGCCACGGGCCTTGAGGTTGACACATATGGGCTTGTGCTTTTCACAACCACACTACATTATGATGTAAGGATTCATTAAATTGCATTTATGATAGAAACCAGACTTTAATTCCATTTTACTTTTGACTAGAACAACCTAGGGGGGAATGAGAAAAAGTACACAGAGTGTAATTTCCATATTTCCTGTCACTGAACAAATACTCTTTTGCCTCAAGGAAGACAAATTTAAGTGGATTAGTCACTGGATGTCACACTAAGCAGAAGATATTGATTGGTCAGGTTTTTAGCAGATGCGTGTGATAACTTACCCTCTGTTTCTCGGGGTCCACATATCTTATACCAAAGTAGTCTCTCTCCAGGAGGTTGTAGTGGTTACATACATGCTCCAACAAGAACTGGCCTTTGGTTTCTCTCTGGAAACAGAACACATAAAAAGATTGTTCGAGGTTTACTTTACGACCTGTCCGGCGTCTGAACCATTTTTCACATTAATTGGGTAATAAAAAAAATCCATAGCATAGAATCAGGAATCACTGATCATGATTGTAATGCAACTTCGTTAATATTTCCATCATCGTCTAAACCAGTGGTCCCAAACTCCCAGGGTGCGGACCGGCACTGGTCCCTGGGTCAACTGGTACCAGGCCGCATGGAAAGAATGCATAACTTTGATTATTTCCGTTTTATACAGTATATTATCTGATTCCGAACAGTGTTTTATTTTGAAAATGACCGGATTCTCTCCACCGCATCTGTCTGTGACTCACACTTGATACATGACAAGATGCTTGCCTCGGTCACAGAAAACAAACGTCTTTGGAAAGTTTCTTTCAGCAGGGTAAAAGAGCCAGTGAAGAAACAGAAGAAGAGCCTTTGTCTTCAAAGAAAAAGAAAGCTTGGCTTTTGGACTGGAAAATGGCAGAGTATGTACCACACCAGGAGAGCTCTATTGAAATCCTGCCCGAATCCGTTCTTTAAGTGTTTTTGTACATTAGTCAGCCTGTTTAAAACCTGCATAGAGACCATGGGCAAAGGCATCAAAAAGCAGATCTCGGCCGCAAACGAACATTGGGGGGAAAACAACCAAAGTGACGACATGCTAGCTAATCAAAGCGGGTAACACTAGTGGACATGGAGAAACTTCTGAAGGCAATGGAGTAGAGTATTATATTGAAACTTTCCGACCAACTCACCATGGACCATGCAGCTATTGAACAACATGTTAAACACATGGAAACTTTGCTAACGACATGGAGACCAGATTGGCTACCATTGAATCTACCTGCCTTGTCCTGTCACAAGAGAACCAGAGCCTCCGTTCTAAGATCGGCGACCTCGAAAATATATCTTGGCATAACTGGCATACCGGAGAAAGCTGAAGCTGAACAACCAACCACATTTATGGAGGTATTGTTGAAGGAAACAAT
>NC_024328.1:16306928-16318310 GCF_000523025.1 Cynoglossus semilaevis
CCCAATCCTGATTTCTGGTGGTGGATTGCCTCACAAGGAGTAACAGGACAATAGATCTTCTGTATGTTAATGTGAAAGAAGCATACAGAGTCACCGCCGTCAACTGTTCTTAACCTGGTTTGTGTCCAGCCACAGTACACCCCTTTATTCCAAAGGCAGCTCAATGTCAAACTCAGGAGTTAGACTCCAGAAGAGTATGAACTGAGAGACTGCCTTGACATCACAGACTGGGATGTACTACTGAGTCCAGATGATGAGGACATCGAGGGAGCTACCCACTGACGGATTATCTAAATTTTTGTTTGGATGTTGTTGCCCCTGCAAAGACTGTGCGGTGTTACCCTAATAACAAACCATGGGTAACACAGGAAGTCAAAGCTGTCCTCAACAAGAAGAAGGAAGCCTTCAGGAGGAACAACAAAGAGGAGATGAGAGCAGCACAGACAGAGGTGAAACGCTAGCTGAAGGAGGCTAGGGACACCTACAGGAGTAAAGTGGAGAAGAAACTGCAGCAGAATAACATGAGGGAGGTCTGGGATGGTGTGAGAACCATCACAGGCCATAAAGCTAAGACCAGCTCAAAGGAGGGGGAAGTGGAGAAGGCAAATAGCCCTCATTGCAGCTTCCTCTGCTCCCTCTCTCAGTGGCCTACCACCCGAGCTCCACCACATTATACCTCCCTCCTTCCACTCTGCCAGTACAAACACCACCTTCAACCTGCCCACCTGCAAGTCCTCTACTCCCATCCCATAACACCTACCTCCCAACCTCTCCTTCTCTCCTCTCCTCTTCTCCTCCTCACCTCTTCTATCCCCTTGCCCCCTCCTCTTTACACTCCCCCCTTCACCACATCCCTCTTCACACCTCCCATTGCCCCCCATCACAGCCGACCAAGTGAAGAGAGAAACAGAAGGCAGCAAGCCCGGACAAGGTGTGTGAGGCTACTGAAGACCTGCGCTGCTGAATTCGGGGAGCTGCTTCAACGGATCTACAACCTGAGTCACCCTATACACCTAGGACTTCTGGTACAACTCTGAGCCTGCAGATGACACAGCCATTGTGAGGTGTATTAAAGACAACAATGTTTGGCCATAAGGTAAAACCATTATCGTTTCATCTCGCTCCGATGTCTGCGAACTACACGATCTCAACTACATAAAAAATAATTAGTTACGTTAAACTTAAAGCAAAAAGTCAATCGCAAAATATCCTGCCCTTTTTTTTTTATGGCATTTTATAAAGAACTAGCGTCTTCAGGGCGCAATAAGATTTTGGTTCACGAGCGGTGGCACGGTTCGACACGTGATTGTGCTAGACCAATCAAGTAGCTGATTGATGTCAACACTTCTGGCAACACGGCTGCCTCCATGGTTTTACTTAACATTACCGACAGAGAGGAATTCTCCCAAAAGTCTTCTAAAGTGGGCCAAATGGATTCTAAACAGTGCATTATACATAGAAGAACAATGAGGAAAATAGACGATAAGGTGAACTTTCAATGTTGTCATTTTAATCAATAAAAGGAAGTAATCAATGACAAGGACCATTTGTTCATTTATTCGCTCCAAACTAAATACAACACTGAGCAATCATAAAAATTTGTTTTATTAAAAACATATATACATGCAGCATATACAATATATAAAACAATACAAAACAGCATAAGAAAATGACTGGTAATATTAACCATGCAACAACTGCAATACAACTCTGAGGCTACACATGACATGTTAGTCTTCACTTTCAGTGTCAGGGCAGTTGTCATTCTCCTTCTCCTCGATTTCATGTTTGTTTGCACAGCTGCAACATCTACACAGGAACACCTACCTGTCTCACAAGCACTCTCCCTGCAGCTGCAGTGTATGACATGCAAAACACTGTTAGGGGCTGGATTTCTTGTTATCCATGTGACATGAAGGTTTCCATCTTCTAGGTGCCAACTGTATCTAGCAGCTGGTAGAGCACCTATATTTTGTTTGACACAAGACCTCATGACTGCAGCCTGATAATTTGCCCTTTTGCAGTGGTGAGGGAGGGCATCACTTGTAGGGGGAATAGACAATTCTGGCCCGGCTGATGATGCCATAGAGAAAGCCTTGTACCTAGCCTCACTGACATTTTTAGCATCTGGCTGATCATTAAGGTGGCATACATATTTGCAAAGTAGTGCAAATGTTGAGTGATCCAAGTTAAAATTAGCACCCAGATTTTTAGGCCTTTAAGCCTTAAGGTACTCCTTCTGCTCACATGCCACAGAAAATGTCTTTCTTTTGCCTTTACCATAAAAGGCACCTGTGGAGGCTGAACACACTGGTTCCGAGAGCTGATGACACCTTGGTCAATGATCCATGTCCTGTTGCCCATCCCGTAAAAAAATATAAGCTGCATGGTATGATAATGATAATAATAATAATAATAATAATAATATGCGTTTTATTTCATAAGTAAATGTGTCTGCAGACTTACAGCAATGACTGCCACATCAGTGCCAGGGCTCTTAATGATGACAGTTGTGTGCTCCTGTGCAGCATGCAAAAACACCCTTGTGTCACATTGTTCATGATCACACTACACCCTCCATTACAGTCACACAGTGACATTGATCCCTATGTGTTATGTAAAAGCTGAGGTTTTTGCCCACTCCTGTAAAGTCTGCATTACGATGTATACATTTTTCTTGCATATTATGCACATGGCTGGAAGGACAGGGCCAGAGCTCACGATGGGCAGGCCTGACCTGGGTCTAAGTTTCTTTGTTGGACACGGAGTCGTCCTGCTCGATGTTGATGGGATGGCCTCACTTCTTGAGCGTTTTTCCGTACCCTCCATCCTCTCACGCTCGAGACGCCTTTGCACTCTTGTCAATAAACCTCCAGTAGCTCCAAATCAAGGCAGTGTTTGTAGTTTTCAGCTACGTATCGACACTCACCCCTTAACCCGAGCCACCGTTGTAGACTCTTCTTGTACGTATTCCAGCGTGTGAGAGTGAAGTCCTGAAATTTTTGTGCCCTACAGAGGCTATGTGCATATAGCATGGTTTGTCTCCAGAAGATTTAGTTTGTTTACTCATTTTTGGTGAGTTTTCCTCTTCTTCGGTATTGTTAAATGAAACTCAGGCAGCCATCTTGCTTTTATGTCTACCAAAAGCTCATCCCCTATTGGTGTACTCTGGTCACGTGTCGAACCGCGCCACGCATAGAACGCTAGTTCCTTATAATAATATGTCTCGATATAAAAAATGGGCAGGATATTTTGCAACAAACTTTTTGCTATAAGTTTAACGTAACTTGTTATTTTTTATGAAGATCGGTAGTTCGCAGACATCGGAGTGGAATTCAATTTCTAAAGGACTTTTCGTGGTTAACCTTACAGCCTCTGTATGGTAAATCCAATCACCTGCATTCAACACCTCCAAGACCAAGGAGCTGGTCATAGACTCTGTGAAATCCAAAAAAAAACTCCGACCAGTTTATATCGAGGGTCAGGGGGTGGAGGTCGTGGAGACCTACAAATACCTTGGGCTGTGGTTGGACAACAAGCTGTACTGGGCACACAACAGTAGGCAGCTGTACAAGAAGGCCCAGAATAGACTGTACTTCCTGTGGCGGGTCAGGTCTTTCAACATCTTCAGGAAACTCCTGAAAATGTTTTACCAGTGTGTAGTTGCCAGTGTAATTACGTATGCTGTGGTGTGCTGGGGGAGCAGCGCATCAAAGAAGGACTTACACAGATTGGAGAAGCTAATCTATTATACTTGCTCATAAATGAAAAAATGATTAGGAAAAATGTGTTTGCCAACACTATGCATAAATCTATGCCGTTGCCACTGTTCTGCTTTTTGTATGTATATCTTCATGCACAAATTATCTTTGGTAGCGCAGTGGTTTGATGTTCACTGTTACGTCATCCTCCAATACTAACTCTTCACTATTATTTATTTCCCTTTACTGCACAGTTTCTTTAGTTAAATTAACTTTTACTCAAAACAGAGTTAGTGTAAATTAAGTTATTTTCGAGCTGTTCATGGAAAAAGTTCTAGGCTTCTGTCCCCACTCAGATGCCTCTTTTCCACTTGCCACCAGGTGGTGCACCTGGTATGTTTGTGTTTTGTGTTTTGTGTTTTTTGTTTGTTTGTTTGTTTGTTTGTTAGCTTGTCCCTGTTTTCTTTTTTCCCTCAGTCTCACCTACCCATCATCTAACACCATAACCTCCTGACATATGTCAGCTACTCCTAAACGAAAGGCAACTAATCTAATCCACTTTCCGTTTCTGAATGCAAAAGGCATGAATACTTGGATCAAAAGACAGAAAATCTGGCCCTATTTACAACAGTTAAACTCTGATATAACATTTCTACATGAAACCCAACTTAAGAATAACCATGTGAATTATCTGAGGAGATGCTGGGTGGGCCAGGTATTTCAATCTCAATTTAATGCAAAGGCCAGAGGAACATCTAATCTTATACATAAAGACATCCCTATTCAAGCTGAGGAAGTGATTGCAGATACAAACGGGGGATTTATCATGGTTTCAGGTCAAATGTTTGCCAACCCCGTTGTTCTGGTCAACATTTATGCCCCAAACTATGATGATAGTAACTTCTTTGACAAGCTATTCTTCACCATACCCGAGGATAACAATTACAATTTAATAAAAGGAGGCCATTTTAACTGTGCACCATTTGATTAGACTGGAAGTCTCTTCAGAGAGTAGTGAGGACAGCAGAGAAGATCATTGGAACTCCACTTCCCCCCAACCAGGAAGTAGCACACAGATGCTGTTTAGCCGGAGCTCACCAGGTTCACTCTGACCCCCACAATGGTCTGTTCACTCTGCTAGCGCCAGGTAGGAGGTTCCGCAGCATTCACTGCAGAACAACAAGAAAAACAGCTTCTTTCCCCTGGCCATCAGGCTGTTAAATGCCCATAAATACCCACAGTCTGTCTTTTAATGAAAAAATCAGGTGCAATACTATTGTGTAAGATTACTGAGCAATTAAGTGCAATATCACTGTGCAATATTTCCTGTTCAATTTCAGTGAATCAGCTCCAGCACTATTGCTATTTATTCCTGTTTACATTTATTACTTCATACTGTTTATATTGTGGCACTTTGGCCCAGAGGCAATGTCTCTGTCATTGGTGTTGAACCCCCGGGTTTACCTCCTGGGCAAGTTTGAATCCCGGTTAGGGCAGTTGGTACCTTCCAGTGGACTCACCACCTGCAGGAAGGTTCAGAGGGGTTGGTACGGTGCAATGTGATTTGGGTGGCGACTGCTGCCCCCGCGACCTGGTAACGGATAAGCGGATGAAACTGGATGGATGGATGGCTGTTTATATTAATATTTATCCCATCCTGTTACTTTGTCATTTCCATACTGTTTATATTGATATGTATATGTACCTTATAGTTTACCCCAACACACTTCTAAACTATTTATATGCATATTTACATATGCATATTTATTAAAACATGTTATCTTTTCCAGATTTCCCACCCAATAATGGTATTGACCACATTCTTTCATTGCCTCCAGACCGTAAAGACCTGATCTCCACTCTTTATGACAGTACAGTGGTATGAAAAAGTTTGGGCACCCTGATCATTTTCAAGATTCCTGTATGGATCATTGGTTGTTTGGAACAGCAATTTCAATTAAATATATCATATAGCAAACAAACACAGTGATATTTAAGAAGTGAAATGAAGTTCATAGGATTTACAGAAAGTGCGCAATAATTACTTAAACAAAAGTAGGCAGGTGCATACATTTGGGCACCCTTGTTGTTTTATTGATTTGAATACCTTTATTGTGTTGGTGCCAAAAATTACATTATTCAGTCACCACTATTGTCATCTAACTGCCACAGATAGAATGACATGAAAAGAACCACACCTGACAACGTTGTACTTTTTACTCACTGCGAGGGGGAGCAGAGAGACCATCAGCTTCGCAGAGCTGGCTCACCTAAGTCCCAAAGTGTATCAGGACTGCAGCTTCTTTTATTGAGAAAGTTTAACAAGTACTGGGCAGTTGTTTTTTTTTTACGTTTTACTCTTAGGACAAAGTTCATCCGATTACCATACTGGATGAGAAACAGACCTCATTCTTTATGGACCTACATCGTAAAAAAACCTTTTAAGAGTACCTACTCCTGTCAAGCAGACCATTATTTAACACACTTAGATAACAGTTTATGGTTCAACACACTTTGGTAACTAACTATAAATTATATTTACATATTGAAACACAAAATTTGTTTGGTAAGCTCAATGACCCTTGACCTACATACACAGGTGAAGCCAATCATGAGAAAGGGTATTTAAGGTGGCCAGTTGCAAGTTGTTCTCCCCTTTGCATCTTTTCTGAAGATTGGCAACATGGGAGCCTCAAAACAACTGTCAAATGACCTGAAAACAAAGGCTGTTCAGCATCATGGTTTAGGGCAGGGATGTCAAACTAATTTTCCCCGGGAGCCACATCGGCAATACAATTCCCCTTGAAGGGCCGGTTGTAGCTGGATGACTGTATAGATCAGAGGTCCCCAAACCCCCCTTCACGGACCAAACCCAGTCGATAGGTCAGTTGGTACCGGGCAGTGGGACACAGTAAAAAATGTACTTAATTTTTACTAATGTACTTTATTCAAGGAAAATCCAGTCATATCCATTTACTTTCTTTATTTGAAGACAATCTGGCAATATTTAAAAACAGGTGGTACTGGCTGACCAGTCCTTGGAACAAAAAAGGTTGGGGAGCGCTGGTATAGCTGTAACTACTTCATAACACACTAAAACATGTTTATGCAATTGATTATTATTTATTCAAGATACAAATATTGTTTATTGCAGTTGTAATAAAAAAAACTAAATTTTGAAACTCTGCTGCTTGAACTTTATTAAATGCTTTTTAAGCTCCTGCGAGCCACACAAAATAGCTTGGCGGGCCGCATTTGGCCCCCGGGCCTTAAGTTTGACACATATGGTTTAGGGGAAGGATACAAAAAGCTTGCTCAGAGATTTCAGCTGTCAGTTTCCACTGTGAGGAACATAGTAAGAATTGGAAGACCACAGGCACAGTTCTAGTTAAGGCCCGTAGTGGCAGGCCAAGAAAAATCTCAGATAAGCAGAGGCAAAGGATGGTTGCTGTAAAAGGTCAACCAGCATACCCCTTACACATGTTCTGGTCCTGTCCCAAACTAAAGTTGTTTTAGACCAACATTTTTACTGCCTACACCCCCCAGCTTTCAGAGAAGGATAAGAGATACAATGCACTTCCTTATGCTTGAAAAGATTATATATACGTATCCTTCAGGGCTCCCTGCAGAAATTCAAGAGGTTCTGAAGGACTTATAAATCCCACTAAATGAAGACTAGAATATCTACTTGAAGGTGACCCCCCCGCACCCGCTTTGTTTTTTTTCTGCTGCATGTACTGTATGTTCTACTGCTATTTTAGTTAATATAACTATTCATTTTTTCATTACAATTTGCTTTTCCAATTACAGCAGGTAATTGAACCATAGTGACACTATGGGGGTGGGTGGGGCGAGCAGGGAGGGTGGGAAGGGATGTGCGTGTGGGGATGGGGAATGGATTTCTAGCAGTGTTTGTGTTATACTATATGTAACATACATATGTTTGTATATGCTCTGCATGTAAAGTTTCTAAAAATTTCAATAAAAAATTAAAAAGAAAAAGAAAGCTCCGTTTAACAGACCAAGAATCCAACTTAAAATATGTATTTATTGCGACAGATTGTTTCCACACACCGAGCCCACGCTGCATAATACACAGCGAACAGCTCTCTATTGAGGCAATGAAAGCTGCATCGCCACTTGGGGGCCATGCATTCTGCATTAAAGACAAGTGCAATATTACAGGGATGCTGCTGATAAAGTTACACAGTGCCATGAAAAGATTTCAGACATTTAACCAGTCCGTGGAAAAGGTTGGGAAACGCTGCTCTAAACCATTGTTGCCTAAGGTTTGTCATGGAGGGCAGTCTTTAGCAGATAAATTTAGTTGTTAGTATTCATCAGTGTGTGCATATGGTCCAGAAGGTGGCCAGGTTAATAACCTGCTGATGGAGGAGAATGCTCTGCTCAGTTAAGCAGCACTGATTGATTCAGGGGGAAATTGTTCATTTGCTGTTGTTGTGATTCGCTCACCACCAGGGATATACATGTATACACTGGCCCATTCCTAACCCTCCAGCTTACCTTTTTACCTCTGTCTCACATCCAGCCACTCTCTCTCTCTCACTCTCTCTCTCTTACTTCGGTTCAGGGCCCACATACAGCCTGATTAGATGTCAGGTGGGCCAGACCAGTACAATCATAACATGTTGACCTATAAATACCAAAGTCCACATTTTTGTTCTTTATTTTCCTGCAAATAAGTACAAGTTTATTAGAAAATATTCATATTTATGAAATATAATTTGACAAAACATCACATGTGATGTTGGTGCAAGTGTTTTTTGTTGGTGCAAGCTTTTTTTAAAGCTTTTTCAAATACATATTACTATATGTACTATATATATACCTCTCTCTCTCTCTCTCTCTCTCTGTCTCTCTCTCTCTCTTTCTCTCTCTCTCTCTCTCTCTCAGTTTCTCATCATCTCCCATTTCCATCTTCTTGTCTTCCACCCTCTTAGCTCCAATGTCTCTGCACACTCCTGCTGTAGCAGATGTCTGCACGCTCATGTCATTTTCATCTTTCTCCACTGTTGCCTAGTACTTGTGGAACATAAAGTCATATTGGTTACTTTGGTTTTTTAACCGCTAAATTCTAAACAATTTGTTATTTGTTTTTACATATAAATGAATATTATCAATGTGTTATGTGTTATTATTCGTTCTCTGTATGATACTGTGTAAGTCAGTGTCTCTGGATATGGTCCACGTTTTCTGTGGTTTCAAATGGTTCAAACATTCATCCCTTAACTTCACTGTATTGAGGAAGTGAGGAAGGAGTGAGGAAGGAAATTGAAGTGGGACAGACAATGATTACATTTGTTTCTCTATTTTATGTTCTTAATTGAATCTACATGCAAACTGCACCAATGTAAGGCTCACAAGACGAGGTTATCGAGTTTTACTCTGTGTCTCTGAGTTACACAGCATTTTGAGCTCTTTTTTTTTATCAGCCTTTGTTGTTCCAGTAAAATCCAATATTACCGCTGTGTGGACAGTGCTCAGAGTATTTGGTTACTGATGATTACTGTCATCTGTGTCTCAAAAGCTTCTCAGTTATATCCCCTGTATTTTGTTTTGCACAAAGGTATCTGCGTATATCTGTACATATGTTGTAAATGGTAAACACTGCACTATCCTTTAAAGGTAACCTCTGAAGTCAATGTATTTAGAAGTCATGCCTAGTTGCAGTAGCAGTAGGTGTGGACAGAAGATATTAATGTGGAAATGTCACAGCCGCAAGTCAACAATAACAACAGTGTGTGTGCGAATAATCTATCTGAAGTCTCCAGCTGAATATCACAGCACAGAGAGATGCATTAGAGTTGTAGGTTAATTCACAGTTTTCTGGTCCATTTACATAGCACCAGGGAAAAACTGGCCTGCACTTCTCCAGCCTTAACGACCACTCAAAGCACTTTACACTACGATCCACTCACTCAATTGCTTACACGCTTCGCACAGCATTTCTTCTATCAAACAGTTTTCACATCCATTTAAATGGTTCAGTGACACCAGCCACCAGGACCAAGTTGGGGTTAAGCGGCCTCCCTGTTTACAGCTAAAAGCAGAAATGCAAAAGTATTTGAATAAGGAGAAAAAGTACCTGATAATAATAGGTGTATAGAATGTAGTATGTTTTGCAATAAATGTGTAAAATAACATCAAAACAACTGCTAAGACATATGACAGATGACTTTGCCTAGTAGAAATTGAAGAAAACTCCGCATTTTTTATATTAAGTATACAAGTACAGTTTTTGTCTTACAGCAAGACAAAACCTAAAGCATTCTTGAAAACATATGTTCAGAATTTATTCCCATTGAGCAGAATTGAAAAAAAACATTATTAAATTAAGAGATTCATTAATTAAAAAAATGTAAATCATATAGAGTAACCTAAAAACCAGGGCCATTAAATCTGATGCAGTCTGACTACTGCCTACTGACTAATTTCAACCTCAGCATTTTTCATATCTTTAGGGAAAAAATCTTGTTGCTTGCAAAGTAAAAATTGCAAAACATCAATGCTTTTACAAATCCAACTCTGTATAATACTATCTGTGAAAATGAATATTTGTGTTGAAAGAAACACATTTACGATACAGTAACGCAGAGGTGTCAAACACACTTAATGATTTTTTTAAAAAATACACAAATGTTCAGGATATTTTTTGTTAATGAAATTATATTTCATTAAATATAAATAATAATAATATATCATATACTTTTACTTATTTGCATGAAAAAAGGGAAAAAATTGGCTTACTGTTATTGTCAATTAACTATAATTGACATCTAAATAGGTTGTATGCTGTCTGTGAACAAAATGAGTTTGACACCGTTGCAATAACTATTGAAAGTGTGAACAGTAGAACGAGGTGGATGTCTGCTGTGACCTTTGTTACATCACTGTACTTTCCATTGGCTGGATCAGGTTTAATTTTAAGACAGAGTAAGTCAGCTGAAAGTCACTTGTGTGTGTGTGTTCTGTTGGTGTGTAGGTTACATTACAAGTGAAACTCTATCTGAAGATTAACTGCTGCTCCTGCTGTGTCTATCCCCGTCTTTAAGGGATTTAATCTTTGATCCATGTCAACAGTGTTAATAGAACACTACATTCAAAAAGCAAACAGAAATAAAAATACAGAGAGACAGGAGAAAATAGAGGTATGAGAATATAAATAAGCCCATTGCAAGTGGCTTCTTGCCAGATCACCCTACAAACACCTTTCCTCTGTCTGGTTCCTCCAGGGTAGACACTTGCCAAAAGATGAGAGGAGAGATTCATGCCAAGAGTGAGGAGAAAATACAGCAGACAGAGAGTGAAGCAGGGGCCAAAGATGCTGAGAGGCTGAAAAGTGAGTCGGTGGATTGAGAATGAAAAATATATACAGTATATGAAGAGTATATCATATCCAACAAGGCCTGACTGCATATTTAATAAACTCAAAGAGTGCAGATTAAAAATTAAATTGGTCACCTCGACTCGACATGATCTTGACTTAATCACAACAAAGTGCCCTCTACCTCTGCCTCGCTTCAACACTAAGACACATGTACGCACTTTCAATGGATGTGCAGTGAAAACCATGTTCTGTTGAACAGGAGCAAAGTGCACTGTGATTTTATTATGTATGAGTGAGTCCCGCCATACTCTGAGCAGAGTCAGGAAAGCTCAG
>NC_024328.1:16318347-16347064 GCF_000523025.1 Cynoglossus semilaevis
ATATATAGTGAATTTATAAATGACGCCTCAGCCATCTTGGAAATGTCAGGAAAGTACCCCATATACACACTAGCTCTTAAATTAATTACTGTATGTTCTGTATATTGTTTTGTATGCTGTTGCAATAGCATTCAATAGCCAAAACATGTCTGTTACCATAACATACTTCATATAAGAAACCATTCATAACAAACAAATATAGAAATGTGTCACAGACTCCATATGAGATTCTTATTCTCAATGCATAAAAAAATAGATCACTACGGGTTTTCAGAGTTCAATATAAGGTGCATATTCTTTGTCCACTTCAAACTAATGTCTTCATTATACCACTCAATACAAGCATGACTACTTTCTTTTGTGTACTTCCCGATTTGGAGTGCTAGTACTGCTATTGATCTTTAGGTACTGCTATTGATCGTTTTCAATAAATATGCAAATAACTGGAAGGCAGTGTTGTATCGGCGGCACAGCTCTGTGTGTAACAGGGTGATATACAGTACAGTGTGTAGTGTGAGCTCCACCCAAAGATCAAGTACAATTCTTCCAACGAGTTTTATTTTTTCTCATTAACCAAAGGCTACTTCAATAAAAAATATATATATTTCTGTACTCAAACAAAAAGATCTTCAAAGTCACACTGTCATCCCATAGGACAATATGTTAATAAAACAAAGGATAAAATAAGTAAAAATAATAGATTTTGAAAATGTGGCTAAATAAAATAAGCAGCTGAAACAGAAAGTGAGCGGAGCTTTTACAACAGTAATCTGGAAACCTTTTCAGTAAACAAATTAGGAAAGCTGTGGGTCCCATTCATGATGGAATTAGAATGAAAAAATGGGTACCATTACCAACCGATACTGGATTTTGACTTAAGAGAAAAAAAAAAAAAATTTTATAGAAGGACACCACAGTGTGTTGTTTAACATCACCAACATATGTCTCATTTATCATAATAATGACTCAAATCAGTATGAGGATGTTTCTCGAGGAACCACTGTGTGTTCGGCTCCCAATCAACAACAACAGCCGGAAAGTGTCCACCGTGACTGAAGCATTTAGTGATCTGCCCAATGTGACGAGCCAAATGTGATGCAGAGCAAGCAGCCGCACGGCTATGAAGAACGGCTCTGTTGGCTGCTGCAGCCATAATTAATTAACTACATGATATTAAACTGAAGGCAGAACGTAGAGACAGGATTATTTAGTTATTTATTTATTTTTTATTCCATCTGTCCATCTTCTCGACTTTGACGATTTTAATGCAATAAACTGATAACATAAATTCTTAACCCACAAGGGAAAGGAAACAGGTTCAAGTGTTCATTGCTGAAGATCAGGAGCTACAACGTAAGGGCTGTTTGACACCTTGTGCTTCAGGATACAAAATACCAGGCAGAAGTGGAAACACAGTTGTGTTTGGAAGCAGAATTTCCTGTATTTATAATGGTATTGACTTACTTTCGTCCAACTGGACTCGTCAGACAAAGAACATACTTTTTTATCTCTTTTTTTGGTGGCAAAAGAAAGCATTACGTTTTAATTCTAGAGAAAAAGGAGAATTTATATCACATGTGAAAATGTAAAATTCAAGGCTTGCAGTCCAAATGTGGCACACCAAATCATTTTATGTGGCCACAGCTCAAAATACATATGGTTTAAAATAAATGTTTACGTTAAAGAGTCAAATAATTATACGAATAATTTACTATTCAATTTCTAGTTAAGCGTATATTTACATTAGCATTAGACATTAAATAAATATAACCCAGTTTGGGCTACAACATATACTGCGTTTTAAATATGGATCCCATTCATGATGGAATTTGACACCCACGGTTTATATGTATGCTTTGAGTGTGATATTTATCTGTGATGAATATTATTAGCAATGTTAAGAGACACGGTTGAACTATTTGCTGTCTGCCATGTTTGTGACAGATTTCTGCAACAGGACAATGATTGTGGCTAACATAATGTCGGTGATTAGCGCTGGTGATCACAGCATGAAGGTTTGCACGTTGCCTTGAGCAGTGTGGTGTTGGCATCTCTGCTGTGGGGGAACAGCTTTTCTCCATTTACTTTCATGCGCTCTGTATTTGTAACATAATACAGACATAATTGGATAGAGGATTCGATTTTTTAAAGCAGAGGTGTCAAACTCATTTTAGTTCAGGAGTCACGTACAACCTAATTAGATGCCAAGTGGGCCGGACCAGTACAATCATTTTCATGAAAAAAGTACATTACATTAATCTTCATATTTAATTAAATATAATTTTACAAATTTTTGTAAAAAATTTTATTTTCAAAATTCATCAAGTGGGCTGGATTGAAACCCCAAGTGGCCCGGTTCTGGCCCGCGGCCCGTATGTTTGACACCCCTGATTTAAGGTGTCTAAATGAACCAAAGGTGTGAATGTTAATGTTTTAATTCTACAGGATGAGATGGTTCTTGTGGCTGGCAAAGGTCCAGAATTTCTAATGTTGTCTCTTATACATGTAGGGCTAGTTGTAGTTTTCCCCTTGACTCCTAACAGCTGCAGCTGTAATAACTGTTTCTCTGGTAATTTTACGAGTATATAAATCAGCAAGTGCTACTTCCGGGTAGGTGATACTATTAAGAACCATAGTTAAATTGTTTTACTAATGAGCACAACACCATCCAGCCACCATTATTTTATTTAGAAGCTGATGTCAGAGGAGCTCCTGTCCTTTAGGGAAACCCACAATGCATAACCAAAAAAAAGGAATAATAAAGGGTACAAAGCAGAGGACACGGTTATAAGTTAACTGTCAGGATGACAGCCATGTTGCTAATGCTGAACAAAATTGGACTAGCGGGCCAGAATGGGTCCTGAAATTTGATGGGGGGCCAGGTCAAGAGCAGATAAATGGAGCTTTTGTATGAAATAAAACAAATGACACAATGTCATGTCAGGCTGAAATGCTAAAATCCTAATCATAAAAGCCTTTTCTATGGCATCTATGGAGAAATGCAGGAATTACAGGGAAAAGCCAGAAGCATAATGATAATGAAAAATAATAACATAATTTAGACAAGTATGGGAGGCTGGATTGAAAAGCCAAACGAGCCGCATCAGGCCCCCAGGCCGTAGTTTGCCTATGCCCGACAAACTATGGCCATATTTTATTTAACTATCAGTATGTGCATAAGAAGACAGTAAATGGTAGATATGTGTACATCAATCATTTGAGTATTTCCTCATAATTCAGTACCCAGTAAAACAAGATTTAATAATATTCTGACTTCCCCTGCTTCACATCCTCATGGGACCAGGAACAACAGCCCTACTGCTGGGGGAATAAAATAATTCTTGGGGAAAACGCTGAAAGATTAATGATGTTTGTTTTTTTTTTTTTAAATGCCCAGAGACTGCAGTTAAGACAAACACTGCACTAATTCATGGCTTCACTCTCTTGCCACTGTTGCTGCTCTCTAGGGAAATGGAGATTTAGGATACAAGTGGACGAATCTGCCAATTTATTTGCAAATGAAGTGAGGAGTGTGTAAGCAAACATCTGCACTTTAGATGTGACAACAATGGCTGAATGGTTAACTGTGCCAATATTTCTGTAGCCAGTTTAGAATCACAATGTTAATCTTTAGCTCAATCGTTGCAGCAAAGGCAATGATCCAAAGTTTTAATGAGGACAAGAGAAAGACAATCAGTGCTGGAAGTTGATGAGGTTGGGTTACAGGAGAGAGTTACTGTACAACACTGAGCACTGAGGGAATTTAAATACACAGACAACCTGTTGAAACATTGACAGATATACAAAGTATAATTAAACCCTAAAAGTCATTTTTTGACTTTTTTGAAAATATTTTTTCATATGTTTGCCAGTTGTGGCAGAAGGCTGTATTCACTTTGTCTCTCTGTCATTTTTATGTGTGTTTATCTTATCACACATCATAAATCACAACTGACCTGTGAGAGTTTTTTTCTACAGTTGCTAATTCTTCTATGGTTACATAGAAGTACATATTTGTTAGTTACTTTTTAAGGATGGAGTTACAGTCTCAAAGGGCACTGAAGCCAATCCCAACTGTGAATGGGCGTGGGCGGGGTCCACCCCCACCTGTTTGCCAGTCCATTTAGAGACAAACATTTATTTATTTATTTTGCCATAATTAAAAAATAAAGCTTCTTCTTAATTGGATTCAGAGCAAGGTGTTTTTGTACATTCTGACTTTGTGGTAACACTACCAATGTGTCTATTTTTTGTTTTATTAATATTATTGTTTACTTTTCTTACCATTTCCACCTCAGGTGTTGGTGATTTCTCATGAATAAAAGATAATGGAGACACATTTGTTTGGTCACCTTAATTAATAAATACAGACAAATATATCCTTGTGAAAAAGTATGAAGCAGCCACAAAGTGAAGGAAAAAAGATGCATAGATAATCATTAATATTGTGATAATCGTAATTAAATCAAATCAAATCGTGAGGTCCCTTGGATGACACACATTTTACATTTCTGTAAAAATATGACTTTGTATATTCGGGCATTGTTATTCACAGCTCCCTTTTGTAGACACTATCAATCCAAGAGGAAAATATGTTAATGCTACAAGAGGTTAATGCCGCACGACACATAATCATGATGATATTGAATGCAATATGTCGTTGTGACTCCCAGTGATGGTGGGAAGTCACCTTTCATAACAGGCCTGATGCTGACCTGTCCTTAAACAGGACAATGGAAATAAACCAGGCCCATAATGTCTACATTCTGCTTGTCCTCCTTATTGTTTAACATTTGTTTTTAATATAATATTATATTATATACCTTATTTTGATTCCTCCACAACCACTAAGAAAATTATTATTATATTTCAAAATTTTAAATACAGTAATAAGTCAGTAATAGGTATTTAAAAATTGAATATTCATTAGTGACAGGCACCAGATATGTTATGGGTCCTTGGTTCTTCTTTAATTAAACAGCATTGTCAGTTTTGCTATTTTAAATATGAGTAACAGGAAACTATGTGAAAAATCACAAGTGCATAAAAACAGTGTGAACTTTACTGTCCTCAAATATAAGCATACTTACAAAACAATAAAAATAAATCACTGACTATGATTTAGAACTAACTCTAGGGTATTTATTGACCTTTTAGTTGCCTCACCCTTTTCCTCACCCATTTCTTCTGAAGGTTTCTTCTCTCCTTCCTCTTCCCTCTTGCCTACTGTACAGCTATCTTATTACACTGCCTCCTTCCAGTAGGACGCACAAATCTAAAGAAGGATTATTTCTCTTTAGTCATCATTGTTGGAGCGTCAAAGAAGCACTGGCGAGTCGTACAAAAATAGAAAGTGGGTACTATTTATATCTGGCTTCACAGATGAGCCCAACATAATATGTCTGATGTCATGAACACTGGTTTCCATGAAAAAAGCTACCAAGACATTGGTTCGAAACTCAAAACAGTCAGTAGACAGAGCCGTGCAGCTGCAGTGGTCAAGTCAAAACAATCGACTGAAAACCTCCAAGTCCACTTCCTTAACCACTAAGTCACCACTGCCCGAGTTAGCTACACTAGGCAGAAAGGACAGGGGCAGGTGTTTATTTGTGAGTGAGCATTTGCTGTCACTGTACTTTGCTACTTTTTGTGCTATGTGCATGATGTTGTTGCAGATAAGGTTTCACTGTAACATAATTATAAACTGGGGGGGCAGCAATGAGTCAACTGGCAGTGCCGTACAGTAAGCTGCTAGTTCGAGACCTCAGTGCTCTGAATATACTATGTTTAGTTCCATTACAACTACACACTTTCTCACTTCTGCAGGTCTGAGTAAATGTCAGTGCAAAACTAAACTAGTGATCAGCTGCATTTTTAAACACAGTAGTGGTGATGAAGAGAATTGACACAGAACGAGCAGTCACAAAGTTTTAAAAGCTTTTATGAATGTATGTTAAGATGTTCACATGTTGGACATAAAGTTCCTACTTAATGTGGTTATTTAATGTCATCCCAGTCTCCACACACACACACACACACACACATATTTATATAAAGTTTCACATTTAACATACTCATGGTGAAGCACATCGCTGGCAGCACACTGATGTTGGTTTCATGAGGAACAGTGATCTCCCTTAATTATACATGATGTGTCACAGAGAAGGAGAAGAGGGTGGAGAGAAGGAGGGCAGGAGCTGGTAGGATACCGACGAAAGATGCAAAAATAGAATGTAAGGTTTCCAGGGGAGTTAATGTGAAATTGAATCAGACAATAGACCGGGATGAAGGAAAGAGCAGTAGAGCAAGGGATGGGAAAATGAGGACTCAGAGGAGAGACTGGAGAGGTAAGAAGGAGACAGATGGGAAGAGGAGAAAAGCGAGTGATGATGATAAGGGAAGAGGCGCTAAAAGCAGCAGAGGTCAATGTGTATTGATTTTGACTTGTCTGTCCTGCAGCAGAGTTGACTTAACATTACCACTACACATGAGAGCAACAGAATGGACAGACACACAGCTTAGGGATTGAATCACACACACACACACAGAGAGAGCGCTACAGTTGTCCCTTTGACTATGTCTTGTCATCAAACAGATGATAGCAAAACACACCAACATGATGAATGATGCTATTCTGAAAACTATTTTGGTTTATTTTACCTTCTAAAAAAGCAAAACTCTATCACGTTGACTTATAACACACAGGACTGTATGTATTTTGGAGTATTTCATTCACATCCATCACCAATTAAACAGTTATGTTTTTCAATAATGTGGCATCGAGATTTACTGACTTGTGCTTGGATCAGGGAGTGACTTCATCCAGATGTATAACTGCAAACATGGCCAACACTAAAGACAAATAGACAAATACGTTTGTAGGTTTGCATAGGACAGTACTTGCATTCGACTGTTGACTCTGCAAGTATACCATACATGTCATTTCCCCCTGGTGTTGACCATAGATACTTGTAGCAGTTATTCTTGTGGGAAAAGTTTTGACTGAGTTATCATTCTTTTTCAACTGCTGAGTCATTTCCAGCTTCATACTGTATTAACCGTTGAAAAGTCCTTTGGGTCTGTGTCTGTGTGTGTGCATGAGTATGCGTGTGTGTGCATGTTCCTGTACTGCCAACTTTTCCTCATATTCCTTAATACTCATATTCTGGGACATGATGAAAATCATTGCAAGGACAAACGGTGTGTACAAAAATGTGAAGGACCGCACAAGGGTTAAAAGGAACAAACTTCCACACTGCCAAACTTTCAAACTGATACCTATAGAGCAGGGGTGACAAACATACGGCCCTGGGGCCAAAACCAGCACCTTAGCATGTTTAATCCAGTCCGCTTGATGAATTTTGAGAAAAATACATAAACACTTCATGTTCAGGATGTTTTTTGGAAAAATATATTACATTAAAAACGAATAAATAATAATAAATATCCTTGTACTTGTTTGCTTGAAAACAAGAGGAAAAAACATGGACTTATTGTTATTTATAGTTAATTATGTTATGATTGTACAGGTCCCGCCCACTTGGCATCTAATTAGGTTGTATGCAATTCCATAAACCAGAATGAGTTTGACACTCCTGCTATAGACAATTAAGAGCGTTTAATTATCCTACATTATATGTTTAAGGACTGTGGGAAATGGTTGTAGTATCATGAGAAATCCCACATACACAACTCCATACAATAGGATCGTCTGTTACAGCCAAGGTTTGAATGGCACTACCCACCTAGAGTTCAGATTTATATTAGTGATAAATATTTTACCAGCTCACTCACTCTGAAACCAAAGCATTTGAACACTGGATTATTACTCAGAGCAGAGAAGGGAGGGGCCAATTTCATACTTAACTTATTAAGAGTAAGTGATTTTTGCTTATTGTAATAAGAGTATAGAAACTTACTCCAGTTTTACTTTTTTTAAACTTTGCTACACAGTCTCTTTTTTTTTAATCACATCACACTTTCTCACTTCCATCTGTGTCCCCTGTAATAGTCCTGTTTAAATGTACACCTGCATCAATGACACAGTGTCCACCCTCACAGAAGGGCATTCCCTCTAAAAATCTGCTCTAAAAATATTTGCAGCTTTCTCACTCAACCTAGATATTTCAACGGCATTAAGCAATCAGGAAAATCCATTCGGAGCTCAGAGGACATGGCTAATGGACCCATGTTTTATGCAAAGCAGAAAAAGTGACATTTTAGATTACGGTTCTTTGGAATAAGGTCAGATACATACTGTAGCTTCGAACACGAGACACTGTTAAGACACTTGCTTACGATTACTATTGAATATTTTGACGCAAAGTTTTGATGATTTTACTGCAGAACCATCGTTGGCATTATTTTAACCTTAAGTCTGCATAACAGAAATGACAAAAATAACAATAAATAGATAAATAAATAAAAAGCAAGGCAGTGACAGTGAAGAGAGTGACAATTACACAGATTCACACCCTCACAGTTGGAGATGTGAGGCTCTGTTCAGCGGTGAAACCAGAGCTGCTGTTGTGGAGCCACAGAAGTGTAGTAGCGGAGCACAGGATGTCATGAAATATGTAGGAGGACCAAGGCCAGCATGGAAACACAAGGCCATTAAAGAAAGCTCTGGAAAACACAGTCAGTTAGAAATATAACTGTCCACTTCCTTATCAGGCATGGATGCACAGACAAACACAGCTAAAAGCACAATCGCATGCAGACACACAGCCTGCTATTCAGGAGTATTCCATTAATGCATTCCATATAACGTGTTAAAATGTTTCCACACTGAGTTAAACACACTTTTTGTGCTCTAACACACACACCTGCAGGTAAACTCTAAAACACAAAGAAACACAAGGCCCTTCCTCTTTTTCCACTTTACACTTTGCACTTAATGGTGCTCTGTAAATGATTAATTAGGAACACATAGAAGATGAGTGTCATGGTGAGTGTGACACGTGGCGAGCTGTGGTCAGTTTTTCATGTCACCAATGAGATCTCTCACAACGATCTGAACTGTGTTCAACATGTGCCGACAAGCTGGAGTACTTTGAAAGATTTAGTACATTTAAACTAACGTCTTTGGCTTCATTAGTAAAGTTAATGCAAGCAAAGCCTTGGGTCCTTTGATAGGACTGTTTGGTTTTTACATATCTTACAAATTCTAGCTCCTGTCTGGCATTTTTTTAAATCTAGGAATGCATGGTAAATGATAGAAAAGTAGTAAATACTAGCTGAAATTGATTGTTTAAATGATCGATTGACAAAATAACTATCTATAATGCATAGGACCAGTGTAACAATCTAGATTAATTTAGTTAAATGATATTTATTATCAGAGGTGAGGACTCAAGTCGCATGACTTGGACTCGAGTCAGACTCGAGTCATCATTTTGATGACTTTAGACTCGACTTGACAAAATGTAAAGAGACTTGCAACTCGACTTGGACTATAACATCAATGACTCGTGACTTCACTCGGACTTGAGCCCTTTGACTCGACAAGACTTGATACTTTCTCCAAAACCCAAAGATTAAAAAAAAAGTTATTAAGGAGCGCTCTGTATCTCTCTTAGTGTACGTGTGTACGTCTGTGTGTGTATGTGCTGTCGGCACAACATCCAATCAAATTAGACCCACGTTTTGGCACGATAGCATCGAGCCAATCAAATTGCGGGACAACCAATGACAAAGAGCTGTCAAACAACGTGTGGGAGAGAGAAAATGATACCAAAGATCGTGTGGTTCGGCTTTAAAAACTGTGAGGCGATCAACAAAAAACGGATTGCAGTGATCTGTGTTAATAGATCATTATTTTGTTTAAAATGACTCGAAAGGACTCGAAACAGAAATGGCAGGACTTGGGACTTGACTTGACACTTTTCAGTCTTGACTTAGACTCGACTCGGAATTTGCCTGTCTTGACTTGAGACTTGATTTGGACTTGAATGCAAAGACTTGAGACTTACTTGTGACTTGCAAAGCAATGACTTGGTCCCACCTCTGGATTATTATTACAAGAAAAATGGATGAAGCAGCTATTGAAATGTTGTCATTAATAAGTAATTACACTGCCTTATTTAGCTACCTTTATGGAGAAAACATTTGTTTCTTATTTAGAAGAAACCTTCCTGCTCTGTCATCAGCTCTACCCTTCCTAACACTCAACCAAGACAAACTTCAACCTAACTTCTCTCCACATCTTTCAACTCAAATGCAGTAACCATATGTTCCTCTTCTCTCTGCACTGTAGACTGCATTCTTTAGGTTATTTATGGAGCAAGGTATGTAAATGACCAGAAAGAAGAATAGTTACCCTGACATTGTTGTCTAATGGTATTAGTCGTATATCTTTTTACGAGGATTTTTCGTAGCTTTATAAATAACTCCAATAATCACCTTAATCTATTACAACCAAGTAATTTTCACACAAAGCACGGAGTCTGAGGTGAATGAGGTTCGTGTGGCAGGTTCATTACCTGGATGCTGCAGGAGATCTCGGAGTCGTCCAGTAACCGAATCGTGCACAGGGTCTCCTCGTCCATGGACTGGATGCTGGCTCTGCGGAACCGAAGCATTTTCATCCTTCTCCGTCTAGTTTCAGCCCCTCATGTCAGCGGATCCACGGGCAGACCAGCCGCTCATGTATACACACAAGCTAACTCACACATGTATTTACTGCCTTACAGTGAATACAGGTCCAGTGAACCCCTGTGACGCCCCTGGAAATGAAGAGATGAGAGATAAATGGTTGACGGCGAGGATGGATGGATAAAACAACAAGCAAAAACGGAGAGGATACATCCGTCTGCTGGCTGATCACTGATGGAGCTACAGGAGCAGAGAGGAGGGGCTCTCTCTCTCTCTCTCTCTCTCTCTCTCTCTCTTCTCTTCTCTTCTCTCCCTCTCTCTCTCTTTCTGTCCAACCTCCTTACCACCTGTTGTCGTTACAGCGGGTACACAAATGTTTACAGAAAGAACAGCTGTAGTTTTTAAAATAATCAAATCTTTTGTGTTTCATTACAGCAATGTTTACATATAAACAGAGATAATTCTACATACAAAGATAAGTCATTTAATTTTCCGGCGTCTACAGGATAATTGTGTTTATTAATTGCACGTTCCGTTTTTAAAACACAACACAATGGGTTTAAATGAAAAATGTCGCGTTTGCGTTCCGCTTCCCATACAATATAACCAAAAACACAACACTTATTGCAATTTACGAAAAAATCTTTCGTAAAAAAGCTGAAAGTAAGCAGAGTCCCTTTAACTGACGCAATGCGATGTCATTGGCGTGCGTCGCTTCAGTAAATAATCCGTGGTCGTAGTCCGGAGGGAAGTGGTATGTGATTTCAAACCATAATGTATTCGGTGTTTTGTTTTAAAGCAGCAGAAGAAAACCTGTGTTTAATGCCACATATTGTATGTATATTATTTATACCAAAATACTCGCTGACTGTAGCAGTAGTAGAAAAACGTTAAAATTGCAGACACAGAGACACAGTGGAGTGTAATAAAGGAGAAAGAAAGAGTCGTGAACGACGTGATAAGGTTATTGTAGCTTGCTGACCTGTTAAAATGCTGGCGTGACTGGACAGGACCTAAGTGCCTTTCAGACTCATCACTGATGTCAGTTATTGATCCCACACAGCGTATATGTAAGTTAATTTGTATTAGATATTTGTATTATAAAATACAACTAAAAACAGTACAAGTAAACTAAAAAAATGCAGTCATAGGATAATCATTGGAGCTCTGTTGCTGACCAAACAACATCGTCATTGATTTACAACCAATTCAGCCAAAAATATTCTGATCTTGTTTTTATTTTATTTAATATTACATAATAATAAAAAAAAAACAATGTCTGCATTTACAGTTCATTTTGTGACCAGTACTGGAGGAGAGTGTGTCCTTATGTAACTGATGTTCTTCTCACAAGATGATCTTCATCATTATGGGAGTCTCCGGCTGTGGGAAGTATGCACACTGTCTGTCTGTGAACAAAAACAAAACATAAACAACATCTTTAAAAGTTCAGTGTTAAGATGACATAAAGGTAAATACATTTAGACCATAAAGATGTACTCATTTCCACATGCCCTGTGTGTAGATGGCTTTAAAGGGTGCTATTGGTTTCTCTATGCTTCTGCTGCAACCTCCACATTATGATTTTATTAAGAAAAGTAACTGCTGCTTCTACAAAAACTAAATTTATAATCCATAACATTTTGGCATCACCACTCGACACTTTTTAATGTAGCTGATGCAGTATCAGCTACAGTATCAGTATGATGCAGTTTTACTTTCTCTCAGAAGCAGCCTGGGTGCCGTCCTTTCAGAAAAGGTAACTGTTACTGTCTACAAGGAGGAATTTAGTTAAAAAAATGTTTCAGGTCCTGGTTTGATGCTAAGCTTCTCTTGTTTGTCCTTGTATCTACAGCTGGGTTGGCCACTTCATGAAGGAGATATTTTCCATTCACAGGCTAACATTGAGAAGATGTCACGTGGTGAACAGCTCACAGATGAGGTCAGTGGGATCGTTTTCTTTTTGCAGTGGATTTATTAATTAGACCAAAATATACAAGTTATTCTTGAAAATGTCTTTCATAGCAATCAAACTGATGAGAAAGTAAGGACTAAGTCAAATATTACCTAATTTTATAGTTATTACTGACCATAGGGGTTTAACAGTAGTAGTACTAGTACCAGTACAAACAAAATGCAAGGAACTTTTAGTGGTGGACAAATCTACTCTGTGCGCTTCCAAAGAAAATTACATATGTCACAAAGTGTAACAGTCTTTTTGAGTGGCAGGGACTTGAACCCAAGTCTTCTGCATCATTGTCAGAGGTGTCAACCTCTGGTCTATTCTGCCACGTAAAATGGGTTCTGAGGAACCTTTACTGGTTAGTGAAACTCCTCCATGTCCCATAAAAAAACGAATGTCTTACAAAGTAGGCAGGGATTTGAACTCTGGTCTCTTACACCATAATCAGAGGTGCTGTTCCCTTGGCTATACTGCCATGGAGAACAAACTGCGAGGAACTTTTACTGGTCGATGAATCTACCTTGTGATCTTCCAAAGAAAATCACAAATGTTACAAAGTGTAACAGTCTTTTTGGGTGGCAGGGATTTTAACCCAAATCTCCTATGCCATAATCAGAGGTGTTATCCTCTGGGCTGTTCTGCCATGGATAATCAGTTGTGAGAAACTTTTAATAGCTGGTGAAACTCTTCCATGGCTTTCACAAGAAAATAGTGTATCTTACAAAATGTCACAATTATACTTCTTCAGAAGTATAATCATCAGTGCTGTTCTTCCATGGCTTCTGGATTACTTGGGACTTTTGGTGTGCCAAAGTATCACAAATATAATTGCTTTTTGTTAACTTATTCTTAATTCTTTTTGACAAATGCTGTATAAATCAATGGATGTTGTTGTTGTTCTCTTCAGGACAGAATGCCTTGGCTGCTTCAGCTGCATGAAGTCATTCAGAGGTTGGTGTAACTACCATTTTGACACATGTACACACACCCTTAGATGGACAATTTCTGGTAGTCTTTGAGAAAGACATAAATGACGAAGATGAAGCGCTAAAGATACGAAAAGTGAAAGTATTTCCCCACTTTTAGACGTCTGCATCAACGTCAAAGACCGAAGTCATAGTTATATTCTTCTGTCTCTTCACCCTCACATCCGTCCCGTCCTCTACTTCTCCTCTCTGTCCTGGAGCATCCCTGCTGTTTAATCCCTGCCTTCTTTAGCACTGTTATATCTGTGCCTGTGTGTCTTCACATCCCAGAGAAAGAAGCTCAGGCTCCAGTGCTTTTGTGACATGCTCTGCCCTGAAGAGTCTCTACAGACAGATCCTGCTGCATGGCTCCAGAGCTCTCCACCAGCATTTCCTGCCTCCTGTCCCCACTGATGTCTTTTTTATCTTCCTTCACGGTGACTACAGTCTGATCCAGCAGAGGATGGTGTCCCGGAGGGGTCATTACATGAAAGCAGACCTTCTGCATTCCCAGTTTAATGTCTTAGAGTCTCCACTGGATGAAGAGAATGTGCTCTCACATGATATCACTAGGGACATTAATGATATAGCCACGGACGTCCATAGGCACATCATGAGCCTCGGGCTTATCACTGAAGGTAACACCAGTTTTTCCACTGCAGCAGACTGAATGAGAAATTTGCAGAAATGGAACATGACTGTTTTTAGGGGATTTGTTAGTGTATTCAACACTGGCTCAGAATATGATTAATCAACATCTGGAGGATGGAGGACAGTGGTAATACCAAAGTAATCATGATGCCACCTATTGATTGTGGCTGTCAGCTGACATTTTCTCCAGTTTGTTTATTTCGAAGTATTAGCTAAGTGCATGAGAATTTATCAAAATAATAATGTGAAGCAAATCAGCAGGTGTTGAAGAGGAACTTATTTCTGATTTTTCTGATTCTTTGAATTATTTTCAGGATATTTGTGATTTGGTATTATGGAGGAAACTGCAAGTGATTTTTTTTTCTAATTCAAACCTGTAGCACTGCCAGTTGAGACATACCTTTTTAACATAAAGACAAATAAATGGACTAAAGTGGGGGTTTTTCAAAGCATACTACAAGGGTTTGTTTTCCACAGCCTTAATAATTCATATGTATTCAACTTATTATTATATGTATAGTGTTGAGTGTTGATGTGCATTGATTCATTACTTTTTATGAGTGTGCACATAACAGCATTTAACATTCATGATCAGCCCTCTCTATCTTATAATCTTTGGCCTTATTTCATTTTGATTAACATTAATGTTATTTTGTTGCTTAAAGATTCCATCATTAAGTGATGGAAAAACCTGCTCCAGGATATTAAACTAACAAACTCACACTCTCTCCTTTGTATTGACCCTCTCTCCCTCTCTCTCTCTCTCTCTCTCTTTCTCTCTCTGACACACACACATTATCTCACTAAGCGCCATGCAGGTGTTTTTGCAGCTGTGATCTTTAAACCACTACCTGAGTATTTTAGGATGTTCTAATCTAGAAGAACCCCTTGGCTGCACTCATATCACATCACATATGCAGGCTACCTGTCACACACACATACACACTGCAACACTCACACTTCTGGAGATTAAGGAGTTCTTAATCTACTAGAGAGAAACAAAACGAAAATCACAAATTCAATTACAATCACTCAAACTCTATTTTATAACAGTCAGCTATAAATATTGTGTTAAGGACTATTTTAAATATATTTTCCCATTTTGTTTTATTAATTATCAAATTGATAAAATGTTAATTCTATTCAATTAAATGCCAATCACGTTTGTCAGGACAGTTCGACTCAGGAAAACTTGAAACTGCAACAGATGGAATTAAACTTTAATATAGATCCTATGGAAGTATAGAGTGCCCTACTGTGGCCATAGTGGAAAACAGTAGAAGAGTAATAACAGAGATGGAATGCCTATTTAAGTTCCGTTAGTCTTGTTAATGGTATTTTCTAGTAACTGGTATCTTTTACCCATGTTTACCCACAAGAAATAATGTTGAGTTAATTAAATTTGTTTAATAAAGTAGTGAAGTAATTATATTTTAAGAAAATTGTGAAGCAGTATGGTTAGATTTTAAAGCATTATATTGATAACGATTGTAAACTCATCACTGCATCAACTCTAAATAGAACAGTGTATAATTTACACAATATAGCAGAAAATAAAAATGTTCTTGATTTTAGGTTATCAGCTATGTGAACACATAATGTGACAATGAATAAGGGGTTTCAAAGAGAAGAAATAAAAGTATTTAAAGGAATTTAATAAAATAATTATACAAACCATATAGCGCTCAAATAAAATAGTCAGCGTTTGAATCAATAAGAGACACAATAAGTGTCTCAGAAACAGAAAGAAAAAATATATAGTTTTTGTGAAGCCAGATTTGACAAAATACACACTTCTTTCATACATTTTTTTTTTTGTTTTACAAGACAGAGAGATCAGACACATATCGTAATCTCTGTGCATTGATGTAAAATTCCCCGCCTGAAGGCCACTTCCGGCCAATAAACACCTCACATTTGGCTGATGACTACATATTAAAATGCTTTAATTTAGTTTAGAATATATTCAACAAAAAATACTTTTTGTATATCTTGTGTACAGAATATTAAACAATGGTGTGCCAGTTAGAAATACCGGGTAACAGCAGGTTATCAAAGTGGGAGGTGGAGATTAGTACTTTTTGTTTCTGTCCTATAGATACTCATCTTCAGTGTCTTTAATATTAATGTACGGTAAGTAAATTCTACCTTTAGTGCACGGTTTCACCTGAGGATATGTCACTGTACACAGTGGTGATGTAAATGTGGCTTGCATGACTCTTTGACATGATAATATTTTGTAAATTCTTCTGAGTTTAAATGTGTATATAGTGTGTGTTTTAGTTACTGCACAGTTGTGTCATACTGTTAAGCTTCCTTCCAAACGTGATCACATTTGCTCATCTCTCTCTGAAGCATTGAAGGCAGAGGTGATCTGTTCTTCTTGGAACTCGGTCTCTTGCTGATGAGTCTGTGAGGAGAGAAAACACAGAAGAGCGAATTACAACAGATTTTGTACGACAACACAAATAAACAAGTCAGTGAGTCTGCTGCTCCCCTGTGTCTCAAGTCTGTTTGGCTTTTCAAACCCATTTGAAAAGCCAAACAAACAACCCCATTCACAGATAAATCAGTGTGAATATATACATTTTTCTTCTTTTGGACTCCATCCACATTGGTAGAATCTATAGGTAAGAAAGACATTTACAGCCCCTAATAATTCTGAAAAACCCTAGATGGCCACATAACAATGTTTAATTAGCATTTTTATCTTTGGTTTACAAAGTACAAACATGCAGTGAAACGATTATTTTAATGAGTTTTCGGCTTGATGGCGTTACCAATATTAGTCATATACAGAGGCAGATTGCAGTACCCCATTATCTGCTGTAGTCAGTGCCATCAGCATCTGATGCACAAACTGCTGCTGCTGCTCTGTTACTGTGGCAACATGAGGACCATTTCCTGATTGGTTGGTCAGGACTGAATTAGAGGTGAGGTCAGATGCAGTACTGGTGCTATTGTTACCAAATTCAGCCCTGCAAAAAAAAAGAAATTCAGACAGTTTTCCAAACATCATAATGTATATAAAATAATTAGGTGCAAAAGTTAAGAATAGTGGGAGGGGTTTACACAGGTAGGAGAGCAGGAGCTTCTGCAGCAAGCGTCTGCAGTCCCTGCTGAATCTGGAGCAGGGCCTCCATGGCTTTAGGGTTCATCATGGCTAACAAAAGAGCTGGACTCTGCATCTACACAAGAGTCACAATCATAAACATGTGGTATTTTAGACCTGCTCATACGGTAGGGATAACAAATAAGAAAACGTTGGAAAATATAGAGACCTGTTGCAGAAAGACAGGAAGCTGCTGCCTCATCTGTTGCTGAAGCTGAGGTCTGTCCGAGAACAAGGGGTGACTCAGCAACATCTGAAAAACTCAGCAAAATTTATTCACAGTTGAAAACATTACAAAGTAATACAAAAGATCATATCTCAACAGCAGTATGTGCGAATTTCTTACTAATATAACTTGTACAGACAATCTAAGTAAATAAATTCCTGTTAAATCACAGCATGACATTCATTCATCTTCTACGCTCAAGGCTTTATCTTTTACATGTTTTGAAGTGGCGCTGGAGACAATCTCAGCAGTCATAAGGAGAAGGCAGGACACAGTCTGGACAGTTCACCAGTCCATCGCAAGGCCACATATACAGTAGAGACAAACAGCCATTGATTGCTGTGATCAATATAGAGTGAACTGTTGGCCTAATGTGTGATTAGACTGCAGCAGGAAACAAGAAGGAGAAAGGCAGTAAGGCAGGAGAACTAACTACAATCCATCACCTGTGCAGCCAGGTCAGGGTTCTGACTGAGGCATTTCAAAAGACTGCTGACGTATGGTCCAGAGAGAAGACTTCCCATGAGACCTGGACTGGCCATGATCTCCTCCAACAGAGACTGAATTCCTAAGGAAGGAGAGCAAAAAAGTAAAATAAGTCTGAAAATATTAGGATGGATATTTTCTTTTGTGTCAAATTAAAGTGGACGTGTATTTTCTTGCCTGCAGTGATGGAGCTCTGAGAGTCTGGCTCAGCAGTGAGTTCTCTAAGAGGGTCTAACAGGGTGCTTTGACCAGAGGAAGGTGATTTCTGGTCGGTTTCTGCCTTCAGGGGTAATCCTGTCTGGATTTTAAAGAAGACTGTGAAGTTTGATGTGATCATTTGATCTAAAAGTAGGGAAGTCCAATATTAACTTTGCTAATATTGGATATGCCAATATTGTCCAAACACTTAATTTCTGATCCTGATATCAACAAATATAGGCCTGGTAATATTAATTTACGTAACAAACCACTGTATGAGTATGAGATTAAATAAATGAGCTGCAATGCTGCCATCTAGTGCTTTTCACTTTAATATATAGCAGTTTATCCACAAAACTATTTTCAAGGCACACATCAATTGGTGAAACTCATTATCAGAGGAAAAACCGATAATGATTCTTACAGATATTACATAATATGCTAATATCAGACCAATAATATCAGTCGGTCAATATTATTGGACAATTGACGAAACCAAGACAGGTTTTCATTATTGAAGGAAAAACCAATAACGATTCTTACAGACATTACATAATATGCTAATATCGGGCGATAATATTGGTCGACCGATATTATCAGACATCCTTGTCTAAAAGGAATGATCCAGACCTGCAGCAGTGTAAGATGATCCTGTTTTTTAGTTTTGGTCTCGTGACGACCATAGGAGTCACTAGTGAAGGTTTCTGGTGACTTGTCCTTCTGTGGGTGCAAAATGTCCCCATGAGACATCACTTCTTCTATCATGTCAGGGTTCCTGAGGAGCTCCTGCACCTGGAGACCACATGTAGCCATTTTTGTCCCACTACTTGATTTCTGTTCTATATTCTCCCCAGTTATAGTATTTTACATTTCTTAATGACTGTGCACCCACCTGTGTGATGATGTCTGTGTTATTGAGCGTGTCTCCGATCTCTGGGTTTGTCTCGAGGAGCTGCTGAATTTGGGGATTTGACAGAATAAGTTGTTTGGTTATTTGTGGGCTCGACATGGAAAGTGTGCTCTGCACTAGAGGGCTGCCCACAAGACGACGCATCATTTCTGGGTCACCCAACAGCTGCTGCTCCATCTGGTGCTGGATGGCTGGGAAGAAGCCTGGCCCACTGTTAGGCATGCAGAGATCATCCAGACCTTCAACTGTGGCACAAGGATCAGGTCACAGCAACAGCAGATAAGAAGATCAAACTGGAAGGTCAGGTGAAAATCAACAGGAAATTAATCCAAACCTTACCTAAACAGAGGGGTGAGGTGGGTGAGGGAAGGAGGTTTACAAAGTCAATCACATCGGGGAGCCCTGACTGGACAGTCTCTGAGTTTACGTCTCCAGATGAAACAGCAGACAAACACTGGGGGCTAAAAAGAATGATAGGAATGCGGAAACTTCTGGTTCATTTTTCTGTGCCTTCTATTGATATCTTTAGGGATGAGTTTCATTTTTATTAAAATTACTTCAGATTAAGTTTTACTCATACTAAGATAATACTAAAATACTAAAAATTATTTATTTTCACCAACTACTCAACAACTTAAAGTCCTTGATGCAGACAGTAGTATTTTTCTGGTATCAAACGTAACAATATAAAACAAAATAATCAAAAGCAGTTTATTTTTATTTTTTCTGTCATAAGTGTAATGTTTTATAAATTATTTACACACAAAATCTACATACCTTATCTTGTAATTCAAAGTCTTTCTTTTATTTAGTGCTGCTAACACCAACATACTTTTTAACTAGAGCTCTTCTGAGCAAATCAGTTTTTCCAGCTTTTTTTTTTTTTTTTTCTTTCATCACTACAACACATTTTAAACAGAAGTTTATTATTGTTGTTGTTGTTATTAAAGGGAAATATATAAATCAGTGTGGGCGGGATGCACCCTGGTCGATTCCCAGTTCATAACAGAGACTCATGAAGACCATTCACACCCATGTTCATACATATGGTCAATGTGAAAGGTCCAACTTGGGGAAATCATGTAAACCCTGAACAGAAAGACCCTCAGTTACTGCGACGTGTTTATATCTGTATGGGAATTATGGGAAATATACAGTATATGAAACTATAGGATTCATACCACACTATGAGGAAATATACCTCTGGATCATGCAGAGTCTGACAGAGTCACCCTGTCCTGTCAGGTCACCCAGGACTTCAGACTCTCCGAGGACTCGACCAGAGTGGATCACCACCAGCTGCTCAGCAGGGGTCTCTAAACGACCTGACAGGACCTCTTTAAGCTGCGCCCAAGGAAAGACATCAGTCATAGGCAGAATTATAGTGATGAGATAGTCGAAATCTAATGATGGAGCTACAGCATTATGACAATGATGATAAACAAAATCAAAACCGTTTTAGACAGTACCCAGGGAAGACCCGTGTCCTCACTGACCTCCGTGACGCTGCAGTTATATCGCACCGTGAAGGCGTTTCTCCCCGTGAGACTTGTCACAGAAACATGGATCATTTCAGCCTTCTGGCTTCCACCTACTCCATCTTCATCAGTGGATGACATCTGTTTTTGTAGTTCAGCAGAGACGGACGGTGGAGAAAAGCAGACCCGGAGCGGAGCGTTTTGAACCAGAGCTAAGGAGAACGAACGTCCGATGACTCGGCAGAAAGTTGTCTGAACGATGTGAGCCACTTTAAGAAAGGAGGGGCAACCTACGTACACGCGTTTTCACATACAGTTTTCTGTTTAAATATAACGGTATTTTGCTTAATCACTATCTGTATATTTAAATAATAAAAATAATAAAATAATACACATAATACGCTGAATCTGCTGCCATTATTCAAAACTGGGATGACCTCAACTATATTTGTTTTTTTCTTTAATTAAAACATTTTAAATCTCAAATAAGGCAATGTGTTTTCTCATGGCTACTACAAAATTACATTAAAATCATCTCACTGAAAAAGTACTTTATTTACTTTACAGTTGAGACAAATTCAATCATGTTGGTGATAACCTCCCCCCAAAAAACCTGTGCCAGCAGATGGCAGAACAGGACAAAATCTTCAAACTCAGTCATTCATTATAATGTCCAAGCAAGAGAGCATGCAATTTATGCCTACAGAGAAGTCAAGCTGAAACAAAACATAGAGAAACCCTGATTCTGATCAGCAGCATTTTTCTTAATGTCTTTGTCAGTTTTGTGTTGAGGGATTTTGCCCTGAAAACTTTATACATCCATTTCTGAGCCTTTCCTTCCTTTTCTGTTTGCCTGTAAAGCACAGAAGCACAGAAAAGTTCACTATGATTATGATGACGAATGTAAAATTTAAACAAGCAATAGACACAATTATGTCACTGAATAATAAATGATGACCTCATCGGTGGTGGTAATTTGTCCATATAGGGGAGAATTTCTCGTTAATAAATAGTTCAAATGTATTTTTTATTAATATATATATATATATAATAATTAATAATTTTTTAATGTTAAGTAGACAGAAGAGAACCGTCCTTTTTTGTTACGATAACATTTCCACAAAGTCACAAGTAATCAGGAAAATGTGAGTGACTTTTGGCATCTGCTTGTTTGTTTTGCACTTATGGACTTGATAACAGGTCTACTGCATGGTTGCTAAACTACATAGACTTGGATTGTATAATCTCCGGACCCACCTGATGTTTCGGTTGTTCCGACTGCAGACCTTTGACCTTAGACCTTTCTTGTTCAAGAGCAGCATGCAGTAATGTTACCTACAAGAAAATACAATCTAAATACATAGAGCAAATGTACAGAAATGTAAATAATTTAAAGCTTTCATCGTTCTATGAAGGTAACACACCTGTGATGAAAGTTCTTCTTTTATATTTAGAAGCTCTTCTACCTGTAGAAGAATCTCTGCTTTGTCTTTCACTGAGTGATATTAGAAACAGTATTAAAACACAGAGATGTTAGTTAGCCGTCACTAGTGTTATGAGCAAGTGAGCAAAAATTCAACTCACTCTCTCCCTGCTGAAGCATCTTCAGCAGCTGAGAATTCCGGGCCTTCACCTCTTTATATTTCCCCTGCAGAGGTTAAAGGATAATGAGTTGTTAAAGTACTTTGACAGAAAACAGGTCAAGTATGCTGGATAACAACTACATACATGACAAAAGAGCCCTGTATCTGAAAAAAAAAAATATATATATATATCTGAGGAAAACCCCCCGAAATGATCAGTCAGAGGTGATAAAAGCCAACCTCCCACAGTGAAATCGTCTTCTTTAACTTTTCAATTTCCTGGTCTTTCTTCTCCAGTTCATATTTCAGCTGCTCTGCCCGTGGGTCCTATAAGTAACAATCAGGACATTAGAAATTAAACAAAACAAAAAAAAACAATGTCATTACATTAATTGTTTTTGCATTCACATGTGCTTATAAAAGTAGTAAAAGTATAAATACAGAACAACAATAAACACCCGAGGTATCATTAACACCGTCAAGCTTTTTACAGACTCTACTCACCTGTTCATGTTCTGTGGATGTGTTAACTTCCTGTCCCTGACTGTTAACGAACTGCTCACGTCTTTTTTCCTGCTGGATGATCCGACTGACGTCGTCTTCCAGTTTATTAAAAAACCTCTCGTCCTGATTAGGTTCTAGTGCCTGGTTAGCTGCTCTGTCATCCTGAATTTCAATGACAACTTCATTTAAAGGTTCTGCACATCGCACACAAACAACCCAGGCACAGGTAACAACAACTGGTACCATTTCATTAAATTTAACAGGTGTTTTACAGAGGGTAGTAACATTAACCTTTCTTTGCTCACCTCTTTGTCTTGTTTCTTACAGGAATGTTCTGAAAATAAATAAATGTGTCCTTGTCAACCATTACTTTAACCTGTTTGATAGGTTACGGTGAGAATATAATTCCTCTCACCTGCATTTCCCACAGCCTGAAAGTCCTGCAGAGAAACAGTCTTTTTGTCTTTTGCCTGTTGATTCTTCTTTTTCTCCTTCTTCCCTCCTGACTCTTTTCCTCCTCCTCCTCGTGATTTTGGCGAACATGTGTTTGTGTTGTTCTGGGGATTAAATAGGATTCTTTGATTTTAGCTACTAAGTTTTTCTTCAAAGATTACTGCATAATTACAGTATGTTGTTAATAAACTTTTACAGATTTTTTGAAAAAAAAACTTAAAGGGAATTTGTTGTTATAAAACAACATAAGATGCAGCTACCATTTGTGGTATTCTACTTTAGTTTTTTATATTATAATGGATTTTAAATCAAATCAAGATAATGAGGTAAAATGGATTCAAAATTTTGTAATTCTTGTTATTTTATTTCACTACACCTTAGTTAATAATTCAATTAGACTGTGTAACACAAAAATATTTAATTTAGAAACAGAAATTGTCTATTTAGAAAAGTATACAGTCCCTTCTACCTCAAAACATGCATGTTATATGCAAAATAAAGACCTGGAAAAAATAGTGATAAAAAGAATACAGACCCTCTACTAAAAAGAATACAGACCCTCTACTACTAATGATTACGAAGATCATTTTTACTTTTTAAAATAAAGAAATTAGATGCAGTGAAATGTATTACTATCTTGTATCATCAGCCAACTCTTCAGGGTGGAGAAATAATTGGAACAGCTATTTATGTTAGGGAACAACTGTGTTTGGTAAGTGCCATGTCATATTGTACAGTACATATGATATGGCACTGAGTACACTCAACGGCTCTACAACCATCTGAGCCGAGTGAGGACACACTAGGTCAAAAATGCTTTGCAAAATCCAGCCCTCAGGGCTGGGTGACCTCAGACAACGTTGTACTCTCATTCATTTTACTATTTGAGAAATCTGGGTGTTCTTCCAGTAGCACATTTTTTGTGCTTTGTTGTTGTTTTTTTAACAATATGCTGTGTATGTGTAAATGTACGCAGCATACCTGTTTCTGTTGTTCATACTCCAGTTTACTCATAAGTAAGGCCTTTTCCAAATCAGCTTCATATAATTCTGTGGTTATCTGGGGAGGGAGGAAAGCACATTTGCTGTTTGTGTTCTATCTGACATACATTTGATGGGTTTTGGCCAAAGTACCATACATAAAAATCACACATTTATTCATTTTTTTCTGATTTCTGGTCATAGTTATTCTCTTTCTGATGTGTGTTATAGAATTGTAATTTTTTTTACCTGCTCATCTCTCTGCTTCCACTGCTGCCACCCTCCTGATTGAAGACTTTGATCCTCTACTGAAGGGTTGAGAAGTTCACTGGCTATTCCCGACAGTGTCATACTGGGAGGCGGGGCACAAGACTTTTGAGGTATTTTCTTAAAGGCCAAATTACGCAACTGTAGAAAAGAAATAAAACCTCATCTAAATGTGTGTCCTAGTGAACACCAATTAAGTTGGATTGGAGCAATTTTTAACCTAATATATATTAACCTAGTATATTTTTATACTTATATTGTTTATATATATGTTTACAGTGTAGGTAAAGCTTTTTTTAAAACTTAAATCTTGTAAAACTGGGGGAGTGAAGGAAAACAGTGTGGTGATGTGTCATTGGCAAATTTGTGTATGGTTGTCATACAAAGCTCTACATACATTATAATGAAATATAAATCAAAAAAGTCACCAAATGCTGCTGGTTTAAAACTTTTAACTTCTGAGGAACACCATTACACAATCACTGCTATTGTCCCTACTGTGTGTTTTTGAAGCAGTTGCTTCAATCTACACAATCACCTCGTTAGCTTCACTCTGCTGCTGTTCCTTCTTCTTCTTTTTCTTCTCTTTCTTCTTGTCGTTACCCTGCGCTGCCTTCCCACTGCCCGTTCCTGGTTTTCCTTGTCGGGGTTTTCCCGAGGAATCCCGTGCTCCTTTACTGCTACCCTTTCCGGGCTCCGATGTTTCAGAGTCCGAATCCGAGTCTATCTGGAGCAGGGCAAAACGAGAGGCAGTGGTAGGAACTGTGATCATAGCAGATGATGCCATTGCTGGAATGAAAGAGATGAGGGGAGAAAACAGAAAAAGTCCAATAAAGAACACTTAAAGTAAAAACAATAAGTACGCATTTAGCTATTAGTTTGTTTTTACATAAATAAACACAAACACTAATTTCATCCACAGATTGTGTCGACAGGATGTCAGTGAACGCTTTTGTTGAGACGGAAAAAGCTAACGCAGACTAGCACTAAATTAACCTAGCAGAGCATTAACAGCTTAGCCGGCCGGCTTTAGCCACAGTTCCCGTACAAAACATGGATTTTTGCGTGGCAGGCACGAAATAAAAATTGTATTTACGTTTACGTTTCTGTGCTGGAAATGGAATACTTACATAAAGTACAACACTTTCACTTATTCGTGACTGGACTGTCTTCTGCTACTGTTTTATTACACAGCGAGTGTCTGGGTAGGTACAGGAGCCGGGAGAGGACAAACTTGATTTATTACAACAGCGCAGAATGTTATATTTAATATGAATAATTATACGTTTTTAGATATGTAGATATTTTCAATTTATTGATAAGTTCTCAAACCACTTATTAAGTGAATAAATATTTTAATTCAAAACGAAGACACAAATGGCCTTTATATACTAATACCCCATCGTAGCTTAATGTAACATAACAGATGATCAATACAGAGAAATAACAGTAAAACTGGTATTTACTGTTTTAATGACACAACTTTTATTTAATCTATAATCCAGCAACCACCATCCAGATCGAAAATTAACAGCTACTTTTGAAAGTGTGTCCCACCTAAACACTTTCTCATGGACATAATTTTGTGCAAAATCTATGAATATTCCAGTTTACATACCGTACTGTATATACAGTAGTTTGCATAGGTGTACTGACCCAGCTGTAAGGTAACCTATCTTGCTTTGTTACTAATCTATACAGGCAGTTCTTCAAGTTTCCAACAGAACCACAATGCCTATATGCAATTAAACCTTCAAAATATTTAACATAAATTAACATGATGCGAGGAAAAAGTGCATAAAAACAAGGGTATAAAAGAAACAAACAGACTGTAATACAGAAATTATGGTACTTTCTTCATGTTCTTAGTTATATGTTCACTATTTAGTAAAAAGAAAAAAAAAACTTTCCTCACTTTAAGTAGAAATGTATAACATTTAAACTACACAACATTTAACAGTAAAAAGAACTTTTCAGGGCAGCTCTAAAGAATCCTGTAAGATGGACCCCGTTTTATCAACATCAGACTGTGGTCTCCCTGTGATAGGATCAGAGACCTGAAGGTCCGATACAGAAATCTGCCTCAATTTCCTGCGGCACAGGCGGACAGGTGTCAACTCTAAACTCTGCCCACAGTCACCAGCCACTACTGCATTTCTGTCCTGTGTCTCTCTTTGTGTTTGTATCTGGCTGTATTCTAACATTTTGGTGTTTTGTTCTTGAAGGTCAGAGGACAGAGATCCCAAAGTGTGACGTTCATTCTGTGCCTTACAGTATCTTTGGCCACTTTGTAACTTTGTGAGTGTTGCTGCAGCAGGTTTCTGTGATTGGACTCTTTCAGTCCTTATCAGGGATTTGGTTGTTCTCGCCTCTACATGTGCAGTGTGTTTTGTCTGCACCTGTTCATGTAAAGACTGATTGCAGGCAGGTTCTTTGAGCTTCTGTTTGAGCTGCCGGCTGTAGCTTTTGTAATAAAATAATTCTTTCTCCAGATGCTGCAGTCTCTCGTGGACACTCCGCATTTGCTGCCCTGTATGGTCATCTAAACAGAAACAAAATGATGTTTTTTATTGAATATTCACATCTAAAGAAAAAAAAAGTTTTTCATTTTTTTTACCTTGAAGTTTTATTGTGAGAAGCTCGATGTTTTTCTGGTAGTCCTTGCACTGTTTTGTAAACTTACGGTCTGCCCCCAGGGCCACATGCTTCATGCTAATCTCCATGTCGCCCAGCGCTGTCTGTAGCTCTCCAACGTGAAGTTTAAGCTCTTCACAGTGCACATGCAAACAACGCTCTTTCTCACGGAGACCCACAACCTGAAAGTGTTAATACAACTGACTGTGTGAAAAATGAAGAAACAGAGTATACAGCCGTCAACACAAATTTATGCTCAACTCATATACTGTGATTTGTTGCTGTATATTAGCATCTATTTCCTTGTCAATGGAATATTACAAACCTGACATCAGAGGAAAATGTCTATTGGCAATAGTGCTTGGTGGATGCTTTATAATCTAATTCATTGCAATTCAACCTTTATTTGTCCTCAGGAGCAATTAATGGCATGCAGGGCAATAATCCATACAAATATTCACAGGTAAATGTATAAAAAAGTGAAGAGAAGAAGAGAAGCTAAAAATTATGTTCTATATAAAATATATATAATGTATTGATGCTTAAAAAAACAGACATTAGTTGTGCAGATATAAATATTCCTAAGTAAAGCAATACATTTCCAATGCAAAAGTGCTAAAACCTGGGTGTGCTCTAGATACTGATAAAAAATGCAATAAAAAAGAAACTAAAACATTTATAACAAAATACAAATATAATACTATGCAACAGACTCCTAACCTAATGTGTCAAACTCAAGGCACAGGGGCCAAATGCGGCCCACCAAGCTGTTTTGTTTGGCCCGCGGGAGCTTGAAAAGCATTTAGTAAAGTCCATGCAGCTGAGTTTCTTAACCTAAGAAATTAAACGTTTTTAATAATCAATCAAATAATAATAATAATAATAAATTGAATAAACATACATTAGTCTGTTATGGAGTAGTTACATTTATACTGGTGGCCCCCAACCTTTTTTTTGCAAGGACTCCATTGTCAATACCGCCCATTACAGACCAGTAGCAAGGTACAGAGCATTCTTCTGCTTCTTTTCCTTTCAGCTTTCTCTTTTTCAGGGGTTGCCTCAGCGAATCGTTGTTTTCCATCTCTTCCTGTTCTCTGCATTTTGTACTCTAACTCCAACTATCTGCATGTCCTCCCTCACTGCATCCATTTACAGTATCTCCTCTTTGGTCTTCCTCTTTGTCTCCTACCTGGTAGCTCCATCTCTAACATTTTTCTACCAATGTATCCACTGTTCCTCCTCTGCACATGTCCAAACCATCTCAATCTGGCTTCTCTAGCCTTTTCTCCAAACTTTCCTGTCTGTGTTGTCCCTCTAATGACCTCATTCCTGATCCTATCCAACCTTGACATTCCTAAAGAGAATCTTAGCATCTTTAACTCCAGCTCCGCCTTGTTTTCTGCCTATTGCTAGTGTCTCTAAACCATACATCATGGCTGGCTAACCACCGTCCTGTAAACCTTTCCCTTCACCTTAGCTGACACTCTTCTGTCACAGATCACTCCTGACACTTTTCTCCAGCTGTTCCATCCTGCATGTACTCTATTCTTCACCTCTCTTCCACAGTCTCCGCTGCTCTGAACAGTTGATCTTAAGTACCTAAACTCCTGCACCTTCACCACTTCTGCTCCCTGTAATCTCACCATTTCACTCCTTTCGTTTACACACATGCACTCTGTCTTGCTGCGGCTGACCTTCATTCCTCTTCTTTCTA
>NC_024328.1:16347089-16352089 GCF_000523025.1 Cynoglossus semilaevis
CCCAGCAAACAAGAAGGGGCTCAGGGCCGATCCTTGATGAGGTCCCACCTGCACCTTGAAGTCTTCTGTCCTTCCAACAGCACACCTCACTACTGTTGTACTATTCCCATACATGGCCTGCACCAAACTAACGTACTTCTCTGCCACTCCTGACTTCCTCATACAAAACCACAATTCCTCCCTTGGCACTTTGTCATATGCCTTTTCTAGATCTACAAATACACAATGCAGCTCCTTCTGACCTTCCCTGTACTTCTCCATCAGCATCCTCAAGGCAAATATTGCATCTGTGGTACTCTTCCTAGGCATGAAACCATACTGTTGTTCACAAATCTCCACTTCCTGCCTCAACCTAGCTTCAACTACTCTTTTAACCCTATGTAGTTGTTACAACTCTGCACATCACTGTTCTTATAAATTGGTACAAGAACACCTTTCCTCCACTCATCAGGCATCTTGTCCGTCTCTAAAATACTGTTGAACAACCTAGTCAGGGAATCTGCATTAAATTAGACTCTATTCTGTCAGTATCAGAGTCTGAATGACTTATTACTTTAAAATATTGCCAGACTATCTTTAAATAAAGAAAGTAAATTGATATGACTGTATTTTCTATGAATGAAGTACATTAGTAAAAACTAAGTACATTTTTTAACTGTGTCCTACTGCGGCCTGGTACCAAATGACCTATAGATTGCTATTGGTCTGTGGACCAGAGGTTAGGAACCCCTGCTCTTTACAGTCTTCCAGTTACAACCGGCCCTTCAACGGGAACTGTATTGGCGATGTGGCCCCTGGTGAAAATGAGTTTGACACCGCTGATCTAATGTATGAAAAATAACTAGAAAAGTTATCCTTCAATACCTTGTTGAAATATTTGACCAGCAGCTCTGTGGCTTCAGGTGAAGAAAGCTCCTTCAGCTTCCTGATGACACCACACACAGGCAGAGGTTCACTGAGCAGCAGCTTCTTTTTGTCCTCAATGAAGCGACTCTTGAACTCCAGGGCTCCGTCCAGAGCTTCAATAGCTTCCTCCAGCTGTAGCAGCGAATACTCCTCCTGAGAGATGGATAATAATGCTCTAAGATCTTGACCTGAACAAGACCTAAATCCTGTCAAATCAATGCTTCTGACCTCTGCAGTAAGGACTTTGTTTTCCTTCAGCTGTGCGTCGATGTTTTCTTTCTGCTTCTTCAGCTGGTCTCTCTCTCTCTTCAGCTCCTCTTTGGTGACTCCTCTCTCGCTCCTGCCCTGCAGCTGCTCCTCCACGGACTTCAGCTGCATTGAAACACGCAGCAAGTTTTGACCCAGAACCTAGAGGTCATCAAAAGAAAACAAACAATGGGAGTAACTGAATCACACTGCACCGTACCAACCTTCCTGGGTGGTGAGTCTACTGGAAGTTACCAATCGCACTAACTGGGATTCAAACTTGCCCAGGAGGTGAACCCTGGGGTTCCACACCAATGACAGAAACATTGCCTCTGGGCCAAAGCGCCACATTCTACCAAGATTTGATAAATAATTAAACAAAGACACCGACCTTACTGGAGCGTAACTTCTTGACCTCCAGCTTGTTTTTCTCCTGCAGATACGACTCTCTGCGCAGGACCACCTCCTCTCTGCTCCTCATCTCTTCCTGCAGCTCCTGCAGATCAGCTCTGTTTTGCAGCTCTTTTTCCTCCTGCTGCTCCAGCCAACTGCTCTCATATACCTGAAAAAAGAAGAGGATAGGTAAATGAGCGTGGGGATGGGAAAAAAATTATCTTCTTTAACTAACTTGACTTTGAGTGATAGCTTCGCTGTCAGTCGTCTGAGTTTGCTGCCTGACATTTGTCTGAAGCTGGTCTCTCTCCAGCTTCATGTGCTGAAGACCCTGATAAACCTCTGTCCTGATCTGATGGTTCTGTGAGGAAAGTGCTCCTAAAATGCCAGGCTGACATTCATCTCCAGCGTCCACTGCCTGGATCAAGTTGTCTATGAGACAAAAACACACATTGATAGATTAAGATCAGTAGCGGTTGAGATGTGGAACTACAACTAATACTGTAGTTACTGTGCAATGACGTGATTTGTGCTTAGTAAAAAGTGTGTCATCAGAGACACACCAGTTTTATCCAGAGCTAAAATGAGCTCCTCCTTCATGCGTATGTTAACTGACAGATCTTTGATTATTTTCTGAGCAGCAGCAAGTGGAATTCTGGGTTGGTTTCTCTTGGGCTCTGTGAAGACAAAGGAATTAAACTCTCTTTGTATAAATGACAGCACGGAGAAAAAACAGTTAGGAAAACTTTGATTTAATCACAAAACTAATCAAACACAATGATACCTTTGTTTCCTTGAGGTAGCAAACATGGATTCTGCCTGATAATCCACGAATCTCTGAAGTAAAAATCACAAAAATTATAAAGTTGGATAATTAGGACCAGATTTTAATGAGTTGTAAGTATTTAACAGGAAAAGAATTAAGCTGCTTTAAAATCTGTCCTGTTGTTTTTTTCCCCTAGTAGCATAATAAGACATTTAGGAGGGACTATTTATTGCTGTAAACAGAATGTCAATGTCAAAGGAAGATATCTGTATTTTAAAAAATTACTGTAGTGACATGTTGCTGACAGTCTCCTCATCCTCATCATTCCCCTCTCTCTCCTTCTCACAGTCTGGACTCCTGCCTTTTCTCTCCGCCTCTCGTTGTCTGATTGGCAGGAACATGCCATCGTTATCGTCAAATTCTGCCAGACGTAGGTTTTTCCGCACTTTGAAGGCGGTCATTGCTCTCTCCAAAGTAAACTCCGCAGGACTGGACTGAATCTGTAAACATGCATTCGGATAGAAACACAAATCAAACGCTGTTAAATCAAATCAGAAAAAGGGAACCCAGGTGATTTTTTTTTTAAATTAAAGCCACAGAACTGGAAGATTTAAAGGATAATAGAGTACAGTGCAGACCTTCCTGTGAAGTGGGTCTCCACTACTGTTCCTGCTCACAGGGACACTGTGTGGCCTCTTGTCAGGTTTCTTAGGAGCATCTCTCTCTCTAGGACCTCCAGAGATGGCGCTCTTTAAGGCGGTGATCTCATTACGCAGATGATCATTTACAACCTGCAGTTCCACCAGTTGTTCGATCTGCCAACATTCAACAGAGATTTAAATAAAATAAAACCGCAGAACTACTATCGAATACAGCAGCATCTATCTGATGAATTTGTGTTGCCAGATTTTGTAGTGTGTAAAATAGATTGAGGAAGAATGAGTTCCAAACTGTTCTTCTCACCTGTAAACGATTACGTTCCTTTTCCTGTTCTAAGACTTGGAAGCTTACTTTACTGTCCAGAAGAAGTTTCTCCAAATCCGTTTTTGTCTGCCTGAGTGCTACATCTTTCTGCTCCAGCAGTTGCTCCTTGTAGTTCAGGGCTTCCTAAAGGTTACAGAGAAAACAATTATATAGTGATTTTGTTAAGTTTTAGCTACTTACTGTACTACAACAACCATAGGTCACCCTTAGAGACAATGTATTAACTTTTCAAGCCATGTTTTATTACCTGGTATCTGCTGAGCTCCTCCCTCAGCTTTACCACTGTGTCATGGTCCGACTGGTCTCCACCTCCCTCTGAATTCTTCATGTTAGCTATAGGATGTGAATTACTGACCACTGTCAGTCTCTCCTGCCAGTCCTGCAGCTGCTGCTTTAGAGAAGGACTGAGCGGTGGACCAGAGATGTCTTCGAGCAGAGCTGCGGCCTCCTCTGTTAGGAGTTGGTACTGTCTGAGGCTCTCTACTATCTCTCCACCCGTCCTCTCCCTATGCACCTCCAGCTCTTTCTCCTTCAGCAGCTCTCTCAGTGTCTGCACTTCCAAGTCAAGTTCCGCCATTCGGGCAATGCTACTTGATTTCACCACTGTGCACGTTGCTCTGGGGCAGTTACGAATGTAACGGGCTTTGGATGCAAACTGCAGAGCTCCCAAAGTCTCGTCTGCACTCTGGTGGGAGGGGCTGACGCAGACCACCATTAGTGTATGAGCGGTGCCTCCCAGAGAGTCGCGGAGGAGCCGGGTGATTTTTGCATCTCGGTATGGTATGTGTGTGCTGTGGTGTGTCCGTGCAGGTTCAGATAGCGCACTGATGACTTTGCTGAGAGCCAGCAGGCCGGTGTTGATGCGTACAGACTCTTTGAACCTCACCCCAGTGTTGCCGGTTTTCCCAGCTCTCTCTGATCCTGCCAGGTCGACCAGGCAGAGTTTGGATGTCTGGACAGACTTCAAGGAAGAGTTTTCACTGTTAGAACAATGGGCAACCTTGAGGGAGATGATGGTGTGAGAGCGGCTGGAGCGCTCATTCATCCCTGTAGAGGCGATGTGGCGAAGAAGTCTTCCTGCTTGTACAACTCTGAGGAGTTCTTCTGCCGAGGTGACGACCACCTCTTTGGCTCCCACCACCACTGGAGAAAACATTACAAATATTGTATTAAGCAAACAAACAAAAAATGTCTGTGTAGGTTCTCAGTCACCCAGGTCATTTAATCCAAAAAAAGTTACAGTGAGGGCAACTGGACGGAGTAGGTCTCCTGAAGACGTTTCACCTCTCATCCAATACACTTCTTCAGAACTGAAGAAAAAAAAACCTACTCCGTCCAGTATTTTGGATTATTTATAAAATGATGTCCCTTATATACCCCTCCTGGAATGGCAACCTTAATGTGGTGGAGGGGTTCCCCTCCTGGAACCGCAACCTTGACGTGGTGGATTGGTTTGAGTATTCGAATGAATCTAGGAGCTATGTTGTCGGGGACTTAATGCCCCTGGTAGGGTCTCCCAAAGCAAACAGGTCCTAGACGATGGATCAGACTAAGAGTGGTTCAAACCACCCTTGGTGATGAAAGACTTAAAAACTAAGAAGCTCATGTCGCCCAGATTGGCGTTACTGGGGCCCCAACCTGGAGCCAGGCCCAGGGTTGGGGCTCGCAGGCGAGTGCCTGGGGGCCGTGTGTCCCCACAGGACCC
>NC_024328.1:16352344-16352962 GCF_000523025.1 Cynoglossus semilaevis
GGCTCTGGGACCCAACTCCTTGAGAGAGGCTGGACTCTCTTCTACTCTGGAGTTGCTCACGTTGAGAGGCAGTGTGCTGGTGTAGGCTTGCTCATAGCTCCCCAGCTTGCCAGTCGTGTGTTGGAGTTCTCCCCACTGAGCGAGAGGGTCACCTTCGGCTCAGGGATAGGTGTCTCACTGTTGTTTCGGTTTACAGCCTTCTTGCAGACACATTGTCCTGTTGGGGGACTTCACCCCTCATGTAGGCAGCGACAGTAACACCTGGAGGGACGTGATTGGTAAGAACGATCTCCCCGATCTAAATCCGAGTGATGTTTTGTTATTGGACTTTTGTGCTAGTCACGGTTTGTCCATAACAAACACCATGTTCAAGCATAAGGGTGTCCATCAGTGCACTTGGCACCAGGACACCCTAGGCCAGAGGTCAATGATCAACTTTGTATACCGTCAAGCTGAAGAAGGAGTTCTACCAAGCCTGGTTGGTTCGGGGGACCCCTGAGACAGCTGACTGGCAGGCCAAGCGGAACTGAGGCTCTGGTAAAAACTCAGGTCTGGGAAAAGTTCGGGGAGGCCATGGAGGAGGACTACCAGTCGGCCTCAAAGAAATTTTGGCAAACC
>NC_024328.1:16353303-16358058 GCF_000523025.1 Cynoglossus semilaevis
GTTGTGGGGCTGTCTTGGTTGACACGTCTCTGCAGCATCGCGTGGCAGTCCGGGACAGTAGCCCTGGAATGGCAGACCGGGGTGGTGGTCCCTCTTTTCAAAAAGAGGGACCGAAGGGTGTGTTCCAACTATCGGGGATCACACTCCTCAGCCTCCCTGAAAAGTCTATTCCAGAGTACTGGAGAGGAGAATCTGGCCGATAGTCGAACCTCGGATTCAAGAGGAACAATGCGGTTTTAGTCCTGGTTGTGGAACGCTGGACCAGCTCTATACCCTCCACAGGGTGCACAGGGTTCATGGGAGTTTGCCCACATGTTTTGTGGACTTGGAAAAGGCCCTTGACATTCACAGTCAATTAATAATAAACAACGGGTAGAAAATGAAGCTGTATAAATTAATTCCTTCATAAAAATGTTTTGACAAAAAATAATCAAGAGTACATTTAAAGGATTCTACAGGATTTGTTGAGACTATATGATTTAATATGATTTTAAGTATAATAAGCAAATGGCTATGGTGTGTGTCCATTTATTTCCTTCGTTTAACCATATAAATAACACAGACATTTGTCTGTTACCAGTGTTTCCCTTTTCATCGTCTCTGATGTGAAAGACTTTCTGAACAGTTGGCTGCTCCAGCAGGTCTCGCAGCTCCTCCCTGTACAGCTCCAAGTAAGACACCCACACTGTAGTCTCCATGTTGTCAGTGTTTCTCTTCTTCTCTTCCAAAAACAAGAACAAATCCTGAGCCACACGGTCAACAATTCCTCCCTCTTCGTCTATGAGAATTTGTAAAAGGAGTAGAAAAAAACAAAAAAAATATTTATCTCTGATTTCTGATGGACATAGTTATCTTCCATATACAGCAGTAGATCTAAAGCTGTGGTTTGCTGTGACCCATTCTTGAAGAATGTAATCATTCAGAGATATTCCTTTACTAGTATAATAAAATTATGATTATATTTATTATTCTTTTTAAAAAATATCTCCTTCGTTCCACACTGCTACAATGGGAGTCTTTTCTTCTTCATTTGCTACATTGTATTGTAGTGATGTGTCGTTCGCAAGTGATTCATTCAAAATGAACGAATCTTTCATATGACTCGTGACTCCCGAGTCATATGAAATATTTGTTCATATTGAACTCACGAATCACTCACAAATCACACTCTGCAAACTAATCACTCACTGCGAACAAATCACTCTCTGCGAACAAATCTATCACTACGAACGAATTATTCTCTGCAAACTAATCTATGGCTGTGAACTAATCTTTCACTACGAACTAATCTTTTACTGTGAATTAATCTTTCACTGTATATTAATCGTTCACTATGAACGAATTACTCTGCAAACTAATCTTTCACTGTGAACTAATCTTTCGCCGTGAACTAATCTTTCGCCGTGAACTAATCTTTCGCCGTGAACTAATCTCGTTAACTAATCTTTCGCCGTGAACTAATCTTTCGTTGTGAACGAATCTTTCGCTGTGAACTCATCACTATGAACGGATCATTCTCTGTGAACTAATCTTTCGCTTCATTCTCGCAGATTCGTTTAATTTGTCACGTGAAAGAGAACTCGGGTCTTTTGCTCTCATTCATCTTCACATTGTGGTGTGTTTTTATTTCTTAGCTTTTCGCATGGTTTTAATTGCTTATGACATTTTATGTACTTTGTAGACTTTGTCAGCGGAAGCAAACCACGTTGCTTCAGTATTTAGCGTCGGAGAACCTCAGCCTTCTTTACAACGCCCACAATAGGGCCAAAGCGCCACCTGCTGTAAAACGAATGAAATGATTAGTTTCGTTTCGTTCACGACTCGTTCATTTTACTGTTCGAGAGTCAAAGATTCGAATCAATAAAAATAGTCGGTCTTCCCATCACTATTGTATTGGTTAGTTTATTATCTTTATATATATATTTAATAGTATACGTGTTCATGTTAGAAATATAATTTAAAAATAAAAGATAACTTACCCGCTTCACCGCCTCCTCCCTCCAAAGTGTATGTTTTGCCTGAACCGGTTTGTCCGTAACAGAATACTGTGGCATTGTAACCAGTCAGCAGGTACTGGACCAGCGGCTGGACCGAGGACGTGTACACTTCATCCTGAGTGGCTGTGGGTCCCAAGGCGTGGTCGAAGGAAAACAGTCTGTCTGAGCCGAACATCACCTGAGTGCTGTCCGGCACCAACTGCACACACTCCCGATGTTTGTGGAGCTTCTCCCTTGGCCGAAGGGGGCGGATTCGAACCGCCACCCGGACAAACACCTCACTCATCATCACAAGGTCGCAGAGTCTGGATTACTTTAACAAAGCTATATTTTAAAAGATAATCGTTCATTTACGGTTAAACAACACCCAACACCTGCTGTTTAACGTGGTCCGTTCAGCTTCGGCAGTCACGTGGTTAAAAGTATCGAATCAACTCTTTGTTGTCCATACGCGGTTTCCAAGGAAACCAACAGCCGGGCTGAAGAAGTGTGAGGGCGGAAGTATTTACGTGACACAACAGCACCTTCGTCTGAATATCTAAACATGTAAATACCAGGCGTCTTTTATGTCTCACACTTCAGGGTCAAAAATAACTGAAGCAAACCGATGCGTTGAACATATTTTTAATGTACTCAAAGCCCAAGGTAAAGTGTCCAGTTAGGCTTCTGTAGCACACACAACTGCCATATCGTGCCTTTAAAAAAACAAACAAACAAACAAAAAAGTTCCTTAATGGTGTTATGTAGTGTGGATAAAACATATAACCAGCTTGATATATATATCCATGTTTAAGGAATTATAAAGGTGTGCTAAAACATATAACCAGCTTGAACATAAAATGCTGCTTAAAGCTAAAACTGAAAATATGCAGATGTAGAGAAAAGGAGCTGCAAGGTTGAGTTAAATTCACATAAACTATTTCTACCAAAACTGCTTTTATCCTAGATAAATTCCCAGTTACAGTAAATTTTAAACACAAGTGATATTTCAAATAAGAATCTACTGTTAACATGGAACTCTGCTCTGTTTGAAGGAGGAGGACGCGGGTGTGCGTTGGATCTCCGTGCTAACCAACGTGGCCGACCAGCTTTATTACCCCTGTGAACACATTGCATGGGCAGCTGATGCTGAGCTCATCAAAGTGAAGTCGGAAGAATGGTGGCTTTTCACCACAGTGCTGTGGGGGACCTCGCTGCTTCTGGGGATACTCAGGTGGGACTCCCTGTCTGTACCACACGTTAGGAGTCCAAGGAATAACCCGAGGCTGCGCTTTGACATAACTACTGACCTCTAATGGCCAGACTGCAAAGTACAACCAAATGTTGTGAGATTTAGGTTTAGCTTCGATTGCATTTTTGACCATTTAATTGCTACAAGTTTGGTTGATGAGTAGTTACTGATTATAATCGTTACAGTGGAAAACAACAATTAGCAGCCTAGCAGCTGCTGAAACTTTTTAAAGAGATATATATACAAAAGAAAACTAAGGTGTAAATATTTTTTTCCAGATCATTCCGAATTCTTCTGCTGATGAGGAAGCAGCTGAGGAGATCAAGGACAGACAGCATTATCAACGGGTGCTTTTTATGGAGATTTATTACCAAGTTTCAGTCTCTGCCTACACAGCGCTTTTCTAACACATTGATCTTTTTCCTTGTAGTCGTTTTCAGCTCCATAAACAGATGAGAGAGGAGTTTCTTTCCATTTTCAGTAAAACAGCGGATCTCTGTAACGCCATCCACTGGATGCCACCTGGTTTCCTGTGGGCCGGTCAATTCCCTCGATGGTTGGTGGGACTGATGGGAACAATCTCATCTGTGATTGGTTTAATGCAGATGAGCAGTGGCAATGGTGACTAGACAGCTCCAAAATGATGACAAAATAATTAAATAAATAAATGTGAATTCTGACAATAAAGCACAGTTTTAATGCAGATCAATTCTGAATGAAGGAATCGGAAACTGAACCAAAATATACTTTATATATGTTTTAGAAAAAGCATATCACTTATTACCTAATTTATTTTGTCAATTTTTTTTGAGTGGGGGATTCAAGAAAAACAGAGAGTTGATCAATAGAACCATTGGAAACAAGGACCAGGTGCGAAAAGACAAGGGACACGGGCCTGCAAAATAAGGTAAGCAGAAATTTCATCTGCATTGGAAATTTCTAAATTTTAACGTGTCCTGAGTCCTAGTAGTATCTTGTCCGTAAAATTAACCTTGTCCGTAAATTAAAAAAAAAAAAAAAATAGAAAATACTGGACATATATGAGAATAAGTAAGAATTGAAGAAAAAAGTGAAACGAGAAAAAGGAACAGAAGTTTAACAGGGTTAAACGTCTTTGGGTGTGGCAACCCCCACAGTACTCTGACGAGGGTCTGTATTAGCTGGGTTTGAGGCCCGGGGATTTGAGGACCCCCGAATTCTACAGAGAAAGAGTAGAACAAGAACAGGCAACGACACATCGTGTGAATGTTGGACTACTGAAAACTGAAACACAACGGCCTCACGTAGGCAGTTGCTGTATTAAGTGGACGGGAATCCAAATTACTGATTTATAAAGTTTTGGTGTCACGATTCAAGTTTACAGCTTGATTCGTCTGGACTGAGTACTCGGGACATAGCGTGCCATACCACTCAGTTGGCCAAAACTTAGACAGAAGAGAAAAAACAATAGAGTAACAAAATAACTGTGAGTTGTTCATGCCCTGAACGACAAGACCAGCAGAATAGAAAAGTCCTGTGAGTTCAAAA
>NC_024328.1:16362911-16372435 GCF_000523025.1 Cynoglossus semilaevis
TTACAAAACAAAGCGTCTCCACAAGAGAAAACTCTGTGGAAAGCAAGGGGAGCCACGGAGACGGACGGACTTTAGAGAGGACCTGATGGTAGGCCTATCCTACCCCCAGGACTGAGACAGACAGCAATGGAGGAGGCACATGGAGTAGAACATGTAGATGTAGCACAAATGCTAAGAAATCTTGACCATTGGTGGCACCCTTTTCTCAAAGACATGGCTCAGTACCTGACTAAGACATGTGAACAATGTACCAAATTTAACACCAGACCTACCATCAGACCAGAACCAGGAAGGTATCCATTGGAAACAAAACCAGGAAAAGAGATCATCATTGACTACACAGACATGGTAGATTCGGTTCGAGGGTACAGGTACGTTTTGATGTGTGTAGATGCGTACACAGGGTGGCCAGAAGCCTGGCCTACGAAGAAAGAGGATGGTAAGTCGGTAATAAAATTCCTGGTAAACCACTATATACCAAGGTATGGATTCCCAGAAAAAATAAGATCAGACAATGGGACTCATTTTAAGAACAATGAACTCCAACAGGTGGAGGCGATATTGGGACTACGCTCTTTTGGTACAGTCTATCATCCTCAGTCACAGGGCAAAGTTGAAAGAATGAATCAAACGGTAAAAAACAAATTAGCTAAAATCTGTGCACAGACCAAAATGAATTGGCTAGACGCCCTACCGTTAGCCTTAATGTCAATAAGAAGTTCGGTCAACCACTCCACAGGGTTCACACCACATGAGTTACAAACAGGGAGAGCGTTTTCCGGCCCACATTCCAAACTCCCTCTCACCCAAAATGATGATCAAGATCTAACTTCTAAAGCTTATTTCCACGAACTGCAGGGTTTGGTGTCTACATTTTCAAAACAGGTGAAGGACCAGCAGACCGCAGGAAAAGGCACAACACCTCCAGAGGCAGAGTGGGTTCTGCTCCGAGTCATCAAAAGAAAGTGGTCGGAACCACGCTGGACAGGTCCATTCCAGGTAACTGAAAGAACAACCCACGCAGTACGCCTGAAAGGAAAAGGAGACACTTGGTTTCATTGGAGCCAGTGTGCAGCAGCTCAGGAACCACAACGCTCCCTGATCGACATTCAGAGAAACCTCCAAGAACAGAACACAGAGTCGGCTGACTCGGAGACAGATCCTACCGACAAAGGGGCAGAATAATCCCCTGGTAGTGATCCAAGACTCCAGGGTAGTCCACCCCTGGAGTCCGAAGAGAAGAACTCCATCCGGGAGGAGGTGAAATAGCGCTCCTCTCCTACAAGTAGTGTGCCAAGCTACCACCTCAAGAAAGAAGACATCTCCCAGATGAACCTTATCAAATTAACATTGTGTATTGCATGCTGGTTTATTTTTCTTGTCATTTTTGCATGGGCCTTGTGTAAACTAGCTATCACAGGGACAACGCGCTTTTAAAGAATATAAGAACGCAAAACCATATTCATGCTACCGCTTAAGTATGAGGCCTTATTCATATTTTCACTAATAATCATCGTTTATGCAATTCTATGGTTCTACTGCGATCTCCCCACTCAGAGTTGTAATATATAACATAGCCACGGAACCCGAGGAGCTCGAACACTATCAGCTCGAAAATCTAGAAGCATACTTCTATGGTAATGTTGAACTCTGAAGAGAGTTCAAAAGGGGGAATTGTGGATGAAATGTATTCATGTGTTCGTATTTTATAGAAGTATGCAACATATATAATCATGTTTTAAAAAGATCATAAGAGATGTGCTAAAACATATAACCAGCTTGAACATAAAATGCTGCTTAAAGCTAGAACTGAAAACATGCAGATGTAGAGAAGGAGCTGCGAGGTTGAGATAAAACCAAGGTTGGTTGTGAAAAGAGGAGTACTTGGTGTGATGGGAAACAGAAACTTTTAGAATACAATGTGACAATGGCTGGATTCATAGTTAGAACACAAGGCCCCAACAACAGCACCTGGGCACGATAAGAACGGGATGAGAAACTAACGGTGTAGATACAGTTGCCAAAAAGAATGTATGACTGTGTGCAGAACAAATGAAGTCTGTATTGCTTGATATGTACCACCCCTGGATATGTGTGTCAATAAAACGAGCCTGAGTTGGTGGAGAGAGCAGGATTCAGCAGTCAACCCCCTGACTCTCCGCTGGACCCTCCCTGTGCACAGGCGAACTCGAGCAACTGAGAAACCAACGGTGTAGATGTAGTGGCCAAAAAGAATGTATGTGTGTGTGTAGAACAAATGAAGTCTGTATCGCTTGATATGTACCACCCCTGGATATGTGTGTCAATAAAACGAGCCTGAGTTTGTGGAGAGAGCAGAATTCAGCAGTCGATCCTCTGACTCGCCGCTGGATCCTCCCTGTGCACAGTTGAACTCGAGCAACGACTTTTGTCTTTTCTTTATACTTTGTGAAAGTTCTTCTTGATAGTGTCGAAGTTGATCAACGAATCCGAAACCTTACCACGACAGTAGGAAATATCTTACCAATCAATTCGTGTCATTTTTAAAGAGCTCCGTGTTATTCGGTCGAAATTACAGCAAAATCCTACCAACGAATACAACGGTTAGACAACCGTTATAGCAATAAAAGCTTGCTATAACATTTTATCGGTTAAATAAATAACCAATGGAAGGTTATATTTAGCCCTAGTGATTAGCATCTTAAAATAGAATTCAATCTATCATTTTTAATTTTTTGTTTCTTTAAATGTAATTGCTCAGGATCTACCAGCAATTTTCTATGTACATGTACAATCAAACTATTTTTTAATGGAGTAAAAAAATACATATTTTTTAACTGGTTTTGGAAAAAAGTATAATCTAATCAATAGTAAAACGTAATTTTTCATGCAAACTGTTAATCTAATCTGACATTTTAGTTAAGCCTGTTTATAACCAATACCTTATTGATTTGACACATCATCACAGGAGATAAACATGGCATTTTGAGAAAATTATGTGTTTTTGGCAGAAATCCATTATGTGGTACTGTTTGGGTTAATAATGTTTTTTTATAAGGTACTCAGGGATGACTGGGGAAAAACTATGGTAATACTTCATGAAAATTGATTTTCATTAAGTATTACTATACAAAAAAAAATTCAGCCCACTTTTTTTTAAATTCTCCAACTGCATAATGGCAGTTTTGTATTCCTCTAAATAAAAATTGCAGTGTCAAATAACTGTTCATAAAAGCTGTTAAAAACTTTTTTGATAGATCTGATTTCACTTACAACAACAAACCTCTTAAAAATTGTGTTTTGTGTTTTTTAGTCTTTTCCTCAAAGGCATCTAACATTAGAAAAGTTGATTAGCATAAATATATATTTTTAATCAATACTGTAAAATAATTGTTATTTTCAAAGTTGCATTTCAATGAAATGACAGATGTGTGACCGTGTAAAACATGTTGCTGGACATATTTTAATGACCATTAAATGGGCAACGGTGCTACAACCCACACTGACCAAACAAGCATCATTACAGCTTCAAACCTGTTTCTGTGGCTTTAAGAAAACACCATCTGTACATATGGCTGGCACAGGATCAAACATACAGCCTACTGCAGTGTGTATGACATTCAGGCGGCTCATCAGTAGAAAACACAGCGAGTGTGATGTATGGGAATGTGTGCCATCTCTCTGTGATGTTGCTTGGCGTAAGGCCACAGGTAGAAGTCGATGACAGCAGAGGTGATGTTACAACTCTGTCCGTCCTTCTCCTGTACCAGTTTGCACAGTCGCTTTCTGATCAACTCTACGCTCCAAATGGAACAACCTCTGATCTCCACCTCTCTCCTGTCTCCTGAACACAGCAGCTCACCTGAAAAAAACAGAGACATTAAACCCATACAAGATTATTTTTTAAGGCAAACACACACTCTTTTGTCTTACCTTTCTTCAGGGTCTGCATCAGGGTGTCAGAGTACCGTAGTACTCCAAGATAGACCAGAGCTTGTGGGACCCTGTAGTCAGCAAACATAGTCAGCCAGTCCATGTTAGTGATGTCTCCCTTTCCTCGAGCCTTCATCACTCCCCAGAAATCTGCCACCAGGATCTGAGCTCTCTTGTGGAAGGAGATTCTCTTCCCCTGAAAGAGACACAAGACAATGTCTCAACAAGTATCATTAGCAATAATAAAAAAAAAAATATTGCCACTCGGTCCTCGGCCAGGAGATGGAACCCTCACATTATTATTATCTATACATGAATTAGTTTTTGACAGAGTTCAAGTGATTAAAAATATTTTCTCTCTTTGTAAACATCCCATAAGAAAAATAAGTTCTGATCTAATTCGGTAAGATAAGAGAATCAAGAGAAGACATTGAGTGTTTTCACAGACCAAATTAAATACAGTATATTCTACAGACAAGTTCAGTCAAAAATATTTTCTGGGCACCACCTGGACAGCCACGTCACTGACGTTTCCTGCCAACACACTCTGTTTAGATGATGCAGCTGTGAATTACACTGATGTCCAGTTGTAATTACTCCTCTACTCACACCAAACTGTCTATTCCCCCCGCTCAATATGATGTGATTTAGAATAAAGAAAAAGCTAAAAACAAACGGGAAAAGGCTGTAGGATTGTGTTCAATTATATTATCCAGTGTGAATAAACCTCACACAAAGATTTTCACTGCACACACATAATTATATCAATATAAACTTTCTGTTTCTGTACCAGGAATATACAGACAAAAAATGTGTTACATTCTGGAGTGCTGATTAATCTTATTTAATTGTGATTATTCATGACTCACTGCAATCATAGTTACAACCTTGGGTTTATGAGGTTAATCTACAGCTAGTCTGTGATTAGTCAAATTACATATTTGAATCTCATAATTTATATTCATATAAACATATATATATATACATACATGTATAAATATATGCATGGATATAAATAAGAACAGTCAATATATACATACATAGCTATATAAACATGTATGAATCTGACTTTTACCATACTTCACTAAATTTGTTGATGTTAAATAAAAAAAAATGAAAAAAAAATTCCAGCATTTTTCTGTAAAAACGTAATTGACAAACCCATGGTTTTATTTACATATTTGTTTTTTATCTCCATTTGTAAACTCAAATCATTTCCCTGTGGTGTATGAAAGTGTAAAACAAGTTAGTGAAAACTAACCTGATAGGTGGTTTCATCCCTGTAAGATGGAATCTTCTGCACAATGAGCTCCACCATTTTCCGGGCGTCCTTCCCAGCTTGGCTGATAAAACTACGAAAACTTCCGCCATGTTCTAGCAACACACAGCCACCTTCCGTCAGCACCTTGTCAGGCATATTGAGTTTTACATTAGACAACAGTGAGGAGTGTGAGAGAAGGCAGCCGTGTTCTTGCAACATGAAAGAAACAGGTATAACACTGATAGATAGGTGTTTTCACAGCAACTGACACTTGGAGATGTTTGGAGCAGGATAAATGTATCTTCTTGACAATGTTAACAGTAGACTTCATCATCATCTAGCTTCATCTTAAGAGATGACAGTGTGACAGGGAGCGTCGGTCTGAATCTGAAGCTAACCATTTTATGACATTTGAACCTATGTTTTTTTTGCACATTAAATTTTCTTTTGTCGTTTGCATAATGTAAATACTAAATTGTTACTAGGTCAGGGGTCTCAAACTAATTTTCACCGAGGGCCACATCAGCAATATAGTTCCCCGTGAAGAGCCAGTTGTAAATGGAAAACTGTATAGATCAGGGGTCCTCAACCCCTTGTCCGTGGACCAGTACTGGTTCATAGGTCATTTGGTACTGGGCCACAGTGAGACACAGTGAAAAAAATGTACTTAATTCTACTAATTTTACTTAATTCAAAGAAAATCCACTATATTCATTTACTTTGTTTATTTAAAGATAATCTGGCATCATTTTAAAATAAGAGGTCATTCAGACTCAAACACAATAGAGCCTAAAAGATGTTTTATTTTTAACATTTAATAATCCTTCGATGCTCAGCACCTTGGTACTGGTCTGTAGTAACGGGTGGTACTGCCTGACCAGTCCTTGGAACAAAAAAGGTCAGGGACCGCTGGTATAGATGTACCTACTCGATAACAGACTAATACATGTTTCTGCAAGGGATTATTATTTATTCAAGCTACATATATTGTTCATTGCGGTGTAATAAAAAAAAAACTTTTAATTTCATAGGTAGAGAAACTCTGCTGTTTGGACTTTACTAAATTATTTTTAAGATCCCGCTGGCCACCTAAAACAGCTTGGTGGGCAGCATTTGTATGCACTAGGGGAAAAGGAGTGGTGTGTGTACGGTACAGAGGAGTGTCATCTGAGGTCACTGAGCTGTGCACTGCAGCAGCAGCTTTTAAATAAGATTTTAAAGCTTTAAAAATGATCACTCTAAACAGAACAGGTAACTGCAAAAGATTTTGTGTTTCTGTCTGGACAAACCAGACATGGGGAGTTTCTAGCTCTGCAACGCCTCAAATAGCCTCCAGGGACACACTTTTAGATTAGGACCCACGATTTTAGAAAACAGTCTTGGGAGGTTACGCATGAATCATGAATTGTTTTTCTCAGTTATCTTGTTGCCTATAACCTGTGGTTATAGTACTATAGCTGACATAATAAGACATAATTAGCACCTTGTGTCGTTCCTCCAGCATGGGCATGGGTGTGTCATTGTCAGAGCGAAGGACATGTTTGAGTTTCTCCGCGGTGATCTGAGAGAAAAACTTTGGATCAGTGATAGGAATACCTGTGAAGTGAAGAGAAAAAAACAGGTCTCTGTTGGAACAGGAACCAGAGTGGAGCCAGACACCCAGTGATACCAAGCTATAAAGTGGTCTCTCCTGCATTGATGTAGTGCATATCGCCACTGTAGCAGTTTTTTTTTTTTTTTTTTTTACAGATGACGTTCAAAAGACATAATTTGTTCTGATCTGATCTGGTCCTGTCAAACCTCACCATCCACTACAACAAAGCAACATGTGCTATTCCAAGTCCACAGTAAAAGTTCCATTGTATAGAAGACATCAGTGATTCATTCCAGAGTGGTTCATGCTAATTATAAAAGATGCTCTGGCACATGCAGAGCTGCAAGCAATTTCCTGACAGTCAAAGTTCATGAAAAGGGCATGAAATCATCATGTACTGTTAGTGCAAATGCAGAGGCATACTGATTAGAATAAAAATTTAAAAGAAAAAAACAAAACAAACAATACATTCATTCAATATTAACATTTTCCAGGAAATGTGTATCCTTTAAAAAGGAATTAAGTCCTTATAAGATTACAAAGAAAAGTTCAATTATACACTTCTAACATTAATGTCAACTATTCTGTTACTCGAAATATGTGCAGTAGTTATTAAGAGACAGGTCACCTTTCTGAGTAGATTTGTGGAAAATCTGGTAAACAAAGAGCTCTGGTAGATTGCTGTAAATATGTTTGCTTTTTATGGAACATGTAGTCACAATTATAAACTATATTAAAAAATATATAAAGGCTACCAATTAAAAAGTGAAGACATCTAAAATAGAAATATTTTAACAAGACTTAAAATGTAGAATTCTATTTAGAGAAAGAAATGAAGCACAACACATGAAACAATACCCAGTATAATTAAAAAAATGTTAACAGAGGTTAAAAAGGTAAAAAGAGACCTTGCGTCCTAAAAAGTACTTTCATCATCTGTTTTTTGTTTACTCCAAATGATTACTTTTGCTTGTACACATCTGTTAAACATGGTCAGTGATCAAAATACTTTACAAGCTTCTTTAAGTACCAAGTATTTAACAACCTCTAAATATGAATATCATGTTTACCATTGTTTCCTTAGAGCTATACTGTATGTAGACTGACCTTCATCCATGGCCCTGGTGACTGCAGCACAAAGGGTCATGTAACCTGTGTATGTGGTCCCTCTGTGTGTCACCTCACACTGCTGAGCTTCATTCTCTGGCCAGAAGGAGAAATTCATAGTGTCAACCACAAACACCCAGTTCAAGGCCTGCAAAGTTCAAAAAAAAAAAAAAAAAAATCCAAAACATGTGTTATTCAAGTGTCAGTCAGTATCAGTGAGGAAAAAACCCTTCCAATTATTCACTGTTAATTTATCCTGTTTGCAAATTGACTTTGGGATAAATATATAGACAAATACATTGATTGCACATGTTGAATTCTGTCTATGCTTCAATGTTGCATTAATAATAAATAAAAATTATTAGATTTATTTACATTTGCCACACTAGTATTTATTTTAACTTATCTTCATTAACTTAACTTATCTTTATTTGTCATTGTGACACAGCACAGCACACCATGCACAACGAAATTTATCCTCTGCATTTAACCCATCACCAAGTGAACAGTGGGCAGCCGTGGGGAGCAGTGCTTGAGGACAGTGCATCTCAGTGGCAGTTGGTGGATTCGAACCTGGGGCCTTCCGGACCGAAGTCCGCTTCCTTTACCACTAGGCCACCACCACCTTATTTTATTTATTTGTTTCATTTCAATTAAAAAAGAGGTATTTGTGGACAAACAGCTTAAAAGATTTAAGAATAGATCAGAAACAATAATTGTCATAAAATAAAAAAAGATATATCCAATTGGAAAAATAATGGTAATTTGTATTTGATGAGAAGACTGATTTAAAGAAATAAACATAATTGGCCGCCAGCACATTACAGTAAAGGGGAAAATACAGAGTACGTTGACCGTCGCACACCAGAAAACAATATAATTCTATGGCATCCTGTTTGTATTTGCACACATGAATACAAATACAGACATGAGTCTTGAGGTTAACAATCCCCTTTCACCCAAACTAGTCCACACCACTGCAGATTGCCTGCTTCTCACTAACCATATATTTGTAGCATGCATTTACAAGGTCATGAGTGAATCTAATCCTTTAAAAATGTGTCCAGAAGAAGAGAACGAATGCATGAATTTTGAAACACTACTGATAATAATAATTTATCATTCTGAGTGGCCCCGTGATGCCACAACTCCCCTCATCTGAAGTGGGTTCTGGAGCCAATAGGTTTGCCTTTTTCCAGCCACTGGCAGTGAGATCGTCACTGTGTCGCAGAGAGAACAGCATCTCTGCCACCTTCTGAACTCCATCCTCCTCCACAAACACGTCCTGACTGCGCTCTGCTACGAAGCGGCCAGACTCACGTGGAAGCAGAGGTGTTTCCATAACACTATGGAACAGAAGTACTCTTGAAGGAATACACACACTTGGACATAATCATATTCAATATTTGCTGCCAGAGGATTTAAACACCTACAGGATGCAAAATAGATTTAGTCACAGACACGCCGACTGCAGACCAGGAACATGTTCACATTTACAAGTTTACATTACATATTTTGGTATCTATGTTAAAGTTGCATTTAAGCAGAACATAGCTATTTTGGTGACTTTAGCTATTGCTAATTGGGGCTACACCTTTTCAATTATTAAGACAATAACTTAAGGGTTTTTTCCATTTTCAGGGGAACTTT
>NC_024328.1:16372445-16374095 GCF_000523025.1 Cynoglossus semilaevis
CTGCTGCTTTACTCTTGACTGACAGTTTTTAATGTTTATTTATTTATTTTTAATAGCAATTGCAGGATTTTTAACCTTTTTGAGATTATTCTCACATTTTATTCTCAAATGAGCTTACAAACAAATTATATACAAATAAAAACTGTAAAACTCAACAACTATACATACAAATATACGGACATAATTGATTTCGCGGTTTTAATCCTCTTAAGCCTTTTACATGCTTTTAGGCAAGGTCTTTAATTTTTTTAACGCAAACATGAGCTTCAACATCTGTGAAATAAAATTAAAAATATATAAAAATAAAATAAAAGTGAAATAAAAAAACGTGTATTATCAAGTCCCCTGCTTATAACTTATTGTAATGACACGATTTCGTTTTTGACAGATGAAGAATCTGTGGGCCACGTGACCTCGAGAGTTATACAAGCCGCATTTTATTAAAGTCAAAGTCCTGTGAACATGTTTAACGGAATTTGGGGTGAAAAGAACAACGTTCTTTTATTGTCGCCTACACAATTGTCCACGGATATGGCTAAAAGATTTCACTAAAATGGTTTACATTCGACATGAGTGGAAATTAATAGAAAGCGTCTGTTTTTAAACGATTTAAAGTTTCTCCATGTACTTTACTGAAACGGAAACTAGAAGAGCTAAGCCTTTGGTCCGTTTTATAGAGTCTCCATATTAAACACACGGTGCCCTGACAACTGCGCTAGAACAGAAGGTCCTATATGTTAACAGTGTCCATACTTTTAAACCTGCAGATTGAACGTTTACCTCTACTTACCCGCAGTGATGTGCTAAAAATCCCGTACTGCGAACTAAACCTCCACTTCCTGATTTTCAACTAAGCCAATCACCGCGTCCACATTGTACATGTCACAATTAAACAGACCAATCACGTGAAGCCAAAGAGGAAGGCCATAAAATAACTTCCGATTCTCGGGACAAATACTCAAGGACAAGTGATGGGAAAGGCCGAATCTTTTTACTGATTTGGATCTTTGACTCTCGAACAGTAAAATGAACGAGTCGTGAACGACTCTTGAACTAATCATTTCAATCGTTTTACAGCAGGTGGCACTTTAGCCTTATTGTGGGCGTTGTAAAATAGGACGCGGTTCTCCGACACTAAATACTGAAGGCAACATGGTTTGCAACCGCTGACAAAGTCTACAAAGGACACAAAATGCCTTAAGCAATTCAAACCATGTGAAAACTGTGGATGAAATGTATTCATGTGTTCGTATTTTATAGAAGTATGCAACATATATAATCATGTTTTATAATAGAATAAATAATCATAAGAGATGTGCTTAAACATATAACCAGCTTGAACATAAAATGCTGCTTAAAGCTAGAACTGAAAACATGCAGATGTAGAGAAGGAGCTGCGAGGTTGAGATAAAACCAAGGTTTGTTGTGAAAAGAGGAGTACTTGGTGTGGTGGGAAACAAACTTTTAGAATAACAATTTGACAATGGCTGGATTCATAGTTAGAACACAAGGCCCCAACAACAGCACCTGGGCACGATAAGAACGGGATGAGAAACTAACGGTGTAGATACAGTTGCCAAAAAGAATGTATGACTGTGTGCAGAACAAATGAAGTCTGTATTGCTTGATATGTACCACCCCTGGATATGT
>NC_024328.1:16387028-16390167 GCF_000523025.1 Cynoglossus semilaevis
GCTTGATATGTACCACCCCTGGATATGTGTGTCAATAAAACGAGCCTGAGTTTGTGGAGAGAGCAGGATTCAGCAGTCGACCCCCTGACTCTCCGCTGGACCCTCCCTGTGCACAGGCGAACTCGAGCAACGACTTTTGTCTTTTCTTTATACTTTGTGAAAGTTCTTGATCAACGAATCCGGGGTGGTAAAACCTTACCACAACAAAACATAAGAAAGAAAAACACACCACAATGTGAATATGAAACGAATCTGCGAGAACGAAGCGAAAGATTAGTTCACAGCGAAAGATTAGTTCACAGAGAGTGATTCGTTCATAGTGAAAGATTAGTTCACAGTAGTAATGGAACTAATCACTAACACTCACAGTGAGTGATTAGTTCGCGTGATTCGTGGGTTCAATATGAACGGAAGTCACGAGTCACGCATCTTTCATATGACTCGGGAGTCACGAGTCATATGAAAGATTCGTTCAAAATGAACGAATCACTCGCGAACGACACATTACTAGTTCACAGGGAGTGATTCGTTCATAGCGAAAGATTAGTTCACAGTGAAAGATTAGTTCGCGGAGTGATTTGTTCGCAGTGAAAGATAAGTTTGCATAGAGTTATTTGTTCGCAGTGAGTGATTAGTTTGCAGTGAGTGATTTGTGAGTGATTCGTGAGTTCAATATGAACAAATCTTTCATATGACGGGAGTCACGAGTCACAAATCTCTTATATGACTCGGGAGTCACGAGTCATATGAAAGATTCGTTCATTTTGAACGAATCTCTCGCAAACGACACATCACTATCAAGGACTCAAGGATCTTTATTGTCATTACAACACATGTTAGACATGGGATGGAATTTGTTTCCCTGGTCCCCGATCATGTACAAGTGACAGGGAGGAAGAGTTCAAAAGAGTACAGAGTTCGAAGAAAGTGGAAAGTATTTTGCATTGAAGACAAAAACAACAACATTGTTCAAAACAACAAGAGCAACATATGAGGAAGTGAGGAATTGTGCAGTCGCAATATGTATTGGCTGTTGTGAGTGGAGGCCCTCCACACGGTGGAGATGAAACTCTTGTTCTGAAGTTTTCTCCTACCTATAGTTTTTTGCTACCCGAGTTAACTGCGCATACGTACATTGGCCGGTAGCAGAAATTTATAGCATAGTCTGACGTTTTTTCCTACCTGTAGCGGAAATTTATAGCCATATCTGACATTTGTGTTCAGGGTGGTAGCATATTACTATAGAAATGAAATCTCTATAAATACATTCTTCTCACTGTGTTCAGAGTGGTAACAATTACTATATACATGAAATCGCTATAAAAAGGGCGTCTCAGTGTATTCAGAGTGGTAGCACAGTTGAGGCTACACAGAAAATCCCTGTTAATATATCTGTTCTCTCAGGGTTTAGAGTAGCACTTTATTTATGTTCTTTACATTTACATCTGAAACCAGAGGGAATGTAAAAAGTGTTACCCAATGCAGCACATACTGTAAAACAGAAAATAATCATGCTCAATATAGGATTTTTACTAAAAACTAAACTGTTTTTTATTATTTTTATTTTTACAAATAGTAACAGAAAGGATTATAATATGTAGTACAGAACATTTGGGTTTATTTTATAAGGTTTTTTTTTATTAGCTATTTTCCAGTAAGATACAGGCTATGTGCATCCTTTGTTCACTGACAGCTTCTGGAGTTGTCTGCACATCAGATATGTTTCTACTCAGAAGGAAATTTTCGGTGTACTGTAAATGAATTATGAATGTAATTATCTGCTTGATTTGGTACATTAGCTACATAATAACACATAAACCAGCCACTAGGGTACATGAATCAGTGTTTTATAGTGCCGGTCCCAAGCCCGGATAAATGGTGAGGGTTACGTCAGGAAGGGCATCCGGCGTAAAAGTTTTAGCCAAATCAAATATGCGAATCACTAAAACGATTTCCATACCAGATCGGTCGAGACCCGGGTTAAAAACGACCGCCAACAGTGCTGTTGACCTACAGGGCACTGATGGAAATTGGGCGACTGTTGGTCAAAGACAGAGAAGAGGAGGGCGTTTGGTTTGGAGAAAAAGAGAAAAGAGGAAGAATAGAAGTGTTGGTCTGAAGTTTGGATATAGGTACAATGACAGGGAAAAGTAGAGAACTAGCTGATGTGATGGAGAGAAGAAGAGTAGATATTTTGTGTGTGCAGGAGACCAAGTGGAAGGGCAGCAGGGCTAGAAACATAGGAGGAGGGTACAAGCTGTTTTATCATGGTTCAGATGGGAAGAGAAATTGAGTAGGGGTGATCCTAAAGGAAGAATATGTAAGAAATGTGGTAGAGGTGAAACCAGAGTCAGACAGGTTGATGTGTGTGAAGGTAGAAATAGAAGGAGTGATGATTAATGTTGTTAGCGGTTATGCCCCACAGGTGGGCTCTGAGTTAGAAGAAAAGGAGAAGTTCTGGAAGGAGCTGGATTGGATGATAGAGGGTATCCCCAGGGGAGAGAGAGTGGTGATTGGAGCAGACCTAAATGGTCATGTAGGGGAAGGGAACACAGGAGATGAGGCAGTGATAGGTAGGTTTGGTGTTAGGGAGAGGAACTTGAAAGGACAGGCAGTGGTAGATTCAGACAGATTGGTTATATTCTATGTAGAAGAGGTAATCTGAGGGAGATTAATGGCTGTAAGGCAGGGCAGGCGACAGTGTAGCCAAACAACATCAGATGGTAGTGTGCAAAATGACAATGGAGGTGACAAAAAGGAAAAGAGTGAAGAGAGCAGAAGATCAAGTGGTGGAAACTAAGGAAAGAGACATGTTGTGAAGACTTCAGGAAGGAAGGAAGGGCAGTTCTGGGCCGTGTTGAGGAATTCCCAGATGATTGGGAGACGACAGCTACAGTGATTAGGGAGGATGAAGTAAGAAAAGCCCTGAAGAGGATGAAGAGTGGAAAGTCAGTTGGTCCTGTTAGATTTCAGTGGTTTTCACATTTGGTTGGGTCTGCAGCAGGAAGGTGCTAAGACACCAAAAGGCTTTCCCGAGCACACAGTCACATAGCCCCACACATTCAAAGAGAATTTCCCCAAATTCTCTTCACACCAACTTTCTAAAACACCTCTACTCCCTGGGAACAATGGGAGATCT